>NC_135095.1:11775000-12095000 GCF_051107435.1 Chaetodon auriga | reverse complement strand
ACACGAGCTCGCACATACACACGGGCGAGATTCCCCTTTGTAATCTATGGGGATTCTTCTTCCGTTGTTTATCGCTGCTGTGTGTGCGCCTGTTTCCCATGGTAGATGATGATGAGTCATAGACTTGCCTGATCATGTACTGTTAAGGAGCAGCACCTTCTTAGCGAAGACAACATCCACTATTCTGTGATGATAGCAGAGGAGCATGTATGCACTTCTACACCTCTTGTGAGTTGGTGGCCCTCCACTGTTGTGTGGCTGTGGCTAGTTTCATTTTGTGGTGAAACGAATATGAAATGATTCAGGCTCACATATCCACCATTAACGAGTAGCATGCATATTAGTATCATAGAGGCGCATTGAAGAACAATCAGAAGTCTATGCTGTAGTGCACCTTCACAGAAATGAGAGGAGGGTGAAAGCAAATGTTATCATGTTAAAGCAGATCTAGATATGATAGATATGAGACCTATTTTCATGCTTCAACTGTGAAGGGGGTCAGTTAGTTTTATTGGCATAACAACAGAAAGTGCGAGGTTGCCTTTGGGATTGCTCACTACGTTGTATATTGTAATAGCTTCAGTTTTGAGTTTCCACTTCTGTCTGTTAACTCAAAGGTCATCACTGTCGAGATGATTTGCAATTTGTCAGAGACACAAATTTGCATATCAGACTTCACCTAGTTCTCCCTCTTCATTAAAATTTAACTCTGAATGAATTCACTTCACCTCTGTGAGTGAATCCCCTGATCTCTGCAACTCCATTAAAATGAATTGAAATATGTAATGAATACAGGTGTGACCAAAGCCCTTCTCTTTCTCCATCACACACACACACGCACGCACGCACACACACACACACACACACACACACACACACGTCTCTGTCTGACGGAAAGTTGCACCCTCTCCTGTGGTCTCCAGCTCTGTCAGCTTTCCGTCGTGTTGAGACAAACAGTGATTTGTTCCACTGTTTTTGTTTACAGTTTGTTACATCATGGCACCTTTCACCGTTCTCCCCTGTTATTACAACTGATTTGTCTGTTTTTGCTGTTGTTCTGGAAATGGAGCCTCAGACAGCGAGAGAGAGGGGGAGAGAGACTGAGTTTGAGTGTTTGCTTAGTTTTGCGTGTTCATACGTGGCAGGCCAAAGCACAGGAGGAAAAAATGGAGAATAAAAGAGTTTTTACATTTGTCTGTTATGAGGGTGTGTGTGAGTTTTCTGTTTGTGATGTGCGGCGTGTCACTTCAGTGTTACTTGTGACAGGCGAGTGGGCTGGATGGCTCATTCGTGGACCTCCAGGCCCCACGATCATCATACTTCATGAGCATCTCTTAGCAGGTTTACCTCCCACCTCTGCTGCTGATGCTGCCAGTGGGGGGTTTCACACAACACACATACTTCAGGTGCTTGAGCCCACATAAAGGCAGAAGTATAAACTCACACATACACATCTCTGATCAAATTTACTGTACTGAGTAACTCCACCACTAATGAGGTTCGTGTCCAGTCTTTCAATCGTAAAATACTGCTACCCTCTAGTTCATAGAACATGGCTAAATTTAAAAGATGTTATACTATGATATCATTAATAATGGAACACACATATTCATGGTCACACAGGGACCCGCACTGCACTGATGGTAACCTCCCAGTCCTGATTTATCATTCATAAGTGGAGACGCATCTGAATTTTAAATGGGCACAATCCCCCCACAAATCAGCCAAAGTTGTAATCATGGTTGGTTTGTTGTTGTTGTTGTAACTATATTCTTTCTGGACATCAAATGAACAACGGAAAAGTTTTGATCTTCCGTAAAATGTTTTTTTTTTTTCTTTCAATTTTCGTTCTGCTCTAAGTGCGATGAGATCACATACACTTGACATCCTTTGACAACTCGGAGTTGGATCCACAAATGTGATAATGATTTCATTAAGCAGTGCTGAGACAAAGTTGGTTTCTCTGACTCAGTCCACACAAGCAGCTCTTCGCCCATGGGGGTGTTTCCCGCTCTCTGTTAAAGGTTGTGGTGCAGACTTCTCTATATTTCTGAACAGCTTAAACAGCAAGGCTCCCCAGAGATCAATTAATAGTTTATAGAAGAGAGGAGAGAGCAGTGAAATTGCCTGTCTTAGTGGTTCACGCTCTGATGCGCCACCGCCAACGTTTGCTTAATTAGGCCAAAAATATCTTTAAAAACTTGACTGCTAAAAACATTTTTGTTTATGTTTTCACAGGTTCAAAATTGAGTTTTTAATGTTTATGTGGCTTTATAAGAGAGTGTGTACTGCTGTGCTAGATCAGTTATTTTCAAGGCTTTTTCCACCAGAAGGAAAACAAGCCTGAGTCTAAAAGTCCGCTAATACCCCTAGTGGGTGGGCTGTATATTACAACTAGGCCTGGTAACCGCTGATGGTTTGACTGATTGAGGAAGCAATCAAGCGTTGCTATATTTATTATATTCGTGTTAGCAGGGCTGGAAAAAATACTAAATTGACAACTGCAGCACTGAAATTTTGTACCATCCACAGATGAGGGCAACGCACTCAGTGGCCTGTTTTTCTTGCCAATCAGGGATGAGTGTACTGAATATTTCAATTGTGAAGACAGAATATTGATCAAATGTAAAATATGCTCAAATGCTCCATTTATTCTCTCCAAAACTTCCTATAACATACTGTAAACGTATTCTTCTGCTGTATAAAACGAAGGTGTGTTGGGCCTCAGTAACGTGCAGTCGGAGCTCAGTAACCTGCAGTCGGAGCACACACAGTATGTGTAGGTCAGAGTCAGATCAGCACCATGGACAGTGACCAGGGAAGCCCCTCAGATTGGTATCAACAGCACCACGGCCAGCGGCTGTGATGCTGGTCATGTCATCATGTCATGGAGCCATTTGAAATAATTCTGAAATCTTCTGGTCAGTTCGCAGTGTAAGGATCCAGTTGCTTCGTCAAGTCTGTGTCAATACAAATGAAATGCTCACCGTCCCTCCAGCTCTGAGAACTTATAGAATTTTATTTGGCCAGAAAGTCTATGTGTATTATGGCAGTATGGACTGTTTACTCTTGTTTTATTCTTCTTGGGTTAACATCATCTCTTTTAATGTCATGAATTTATTGCAGATGGGCACTGCAGCGATTCTGCCAGGGGTCAGTGAATGCTGTAGCACTGCAGTGGTAGTGGCTGCTGAAGAGCACACTGTAGAGCAGACTGGAGACTAGAGAGCCCAGGCATAAACACACAACTCATGATAGTCTGCCCTCATCTGCACTCCAGATGAAAGAGACAGCAAGGGAGAGAGAGGTTGATGAAAACAATAACTTATGTAGTCAGGAAAAGAGGCAGAGGACAGGAGAACAGTGACAGCATGTCACAGTGTTGAAGAAGAAAGGTGAAAACTGAGCCGTTCTCACTGAGACAGCAAACAAAAGCCAACTTCATCCCTTCTCCTTTAATAGCTGTCTTATATGTAGCCCTAGCCTTTTTCCTTTTACAACAACAAATGAATCTTTGTATTATAACCTGTTAAGCATATTATTCTTCAGCTCTGCGTTCATTTTTGTCTTGCATGAAGCTCATTGCCGATTAATTATTTAAAGTAAAGGGAATGTAGTGCAGCTGGCCATATTTCTTTTTCAGCGTTTTTAATTATTATTACGCTGCCTGCTTAAGATCTAGATGATGTATGTGCCGGGCGTTTATACGCAACACAGTTGTAAATGGGTGAGCGTGTGAAGATCGCATGTCTTTCTTGTGCAAAGGAGAAACATGTGTAGGTCTTGATGTAAAACACCTCGCTAACATGACACTGTGTTGGCATGCTTCTCCATTTGGTACTGAAAGATTGTAAGAAAGGAGACAGTGAGCAAAGTAGTTTCTGTGTATTCTGTAGGGTGTGCTCGTATGTGCATAAATGCGACTGACTTATCTGTTGTGTCATTTGTCAATCATGCCGTTGTGTGAGCATGCATATATTACATGTATACACAATTAATTGTATCTGAGGCACATGCACTTGCACACAGGGCATCTCCAGAGGGGCAGCATACATCTGCTCTTCCCTCATTAACTCCATGCAGAATGCCATTTGTCAGCTGCACTGTCATCGGCTTCAGTCGGCCACATGTGTGTTCAGAGATGGATCAGGTGGAAAGCTCAAATCCCAGCAGGCTTCCTTGACCCCTCCTCCACAGACATCAGTACAGAGCCAGCCGCTCACCTGCTGCTTCACCTTTGACACAAACACCTGGGGAAAAGATGGGGTGCACTTTGTCCGTGGAAAGCTGTTGTAGCGCTTTGATGGATTCTGTTTCCTCACTTCCCTTTTGTCGTGTAACACTACCGCCCATGTTTGCATCCTCCTCAAACTCTCTGTGTTTCTGGTGGTTTAATATGCTCTAACATCCACACCCTCCTTCTCCTCACAACCCCGTCTATTCCAAGGAGGAAACACACCGGTGGTTTTGACCAATCTTGTCCCATTTAAATAGGCCAAGCCAGAAATAGTGTGCCCATGTAATAGTCTGAAATCAGGCCTCATCAACTCGAGTCTTGGTTAATGAAACCAAGATATGTGCAGTTCATTTCCTTGTCTTAACCTTGATGGCAGGTTCTCTGTGTTCATCGGACAAATACGCTGGCTGGAAAGATCTGATATGTATTTTCATCATACTTACAAGGTTTGTAATATTCCTTTCATACGGGAGTTGTATTATTAAAACATGAAGAGATTGAGTAACCTTGAGACTCTGACTCCAACACATGCTCTCTTCGCCATTGCCATGGTAACGCAGCAGCAGCGCCTTGCAGTGTGTTTTTCCTCACGAGCTCACTGCAGTTTTCATTCCAGTGGATTTTGTCTCCTCTCAAAGTTTCCACCTGCATGGAGATGACCCAACAGCTTGTGCAGCCACTGCAGAGAGAGAGAGAGAGAGAGAGAGAGAGAGAGAGAGAGAGAGAGAGACAGAGAGAGAGAGACAGAGAGAGAGAGAGAGAGAGAGAGAGAGAGAGAGAGAGAGAGAGAGAGGTGACAGGATGTGTTTGTGGGTGCGCACGAGTCTGCATGAATGCATGTGTACAATATGGCAGGTAGTGTTGGTGTCTGTGTGTGTGTGTGTAGACAGAGAGAGATAACCATGATTGGGTGTGTGACTATCAACGTGGCTTCATGTGAAGCAGCCCCCTCTCACTTGCCTATCTGCCTCTAGAGATAAGACCGACACACACACAGTCAGGCATGCAGCATGTACACACAATTTAAAGTTTGATCACTTGATGTGTATCTTTGCTCCATCACCACCGTCATTTCTTCACGTGTTTTTGGGCTTCTGGGGGCCACAGGGACCATATACTCAGTGTGTTTGAATCTGGCTCATGACCTTTATTTCATGCTCCCATCTTTCCTGTTACTCTCTAGAGCGTAATACTCAATGTAGCTCTGCAAATACATGATAATATTTATACAGACCAATCTTCGTGCCAGATATCCCTGTATGAAAGTAGTAGTATGCACTATAGTGACATCCTCAGATCTCACCACATTGTCTAAGAAGACTATTTCTGGCTTTCAGTGTCTCATGACAAATCTACGTATGCTCAGTGGCTGTCATTCTGCCTTTCCATCTGATTTAGTCCACGTTAACAACATTTGGGGGGATGGCAACACCTGTCGATGAGCACTGCAGAACAGGTGCCATCGCGCCATGGGAGAGCTGCTGAGTCACTCTCACACACACACACACACACATACACAATAGATAGCACTTGGAAAGAATCTCAATGAACCATGACTCATTTAGTTGTATGGCCTTGTCATGGCGTTGACGTATTTGGACAATCGTTTTTTTGTTGGTACAACATTTGAAGCAATGGCTGAAAATGCACACCAGTCAGCTTTTTGACCTGGACTTAATGTTTTAATACGAAACCCAACATAACCCACATCTACAACACAGATGGTGAAACGACAGGCTGTTTGAGCCATCAACATGCTGACACACCGACTCCAAAAAAAGTTGGGATGCTGTGTGAAACAGAATGCAATCATTTGCAAACGAACTGTGTTCACGGACAACGGTTTACGAACTGTTCCTGAGCCCATCCAGTAATATCCTCTATGCAGTCATGTTTCACAAAGCGGTGAACCTCGCTCCATCCTCGCTTGTGAACGACTGCGCTTTTCGGGGATGCCAATCAACCTGTTTGCCTGTTGAATGTTCCAAACAGGTGTTTTTGGAGCAGTCCACGGTTCACCCAGTCTTTTGTTGCCCCTGTTTGAAACGTATTGCTGCATCAAATTCAGGATAAGCATATATTTACAAAAATCCATGAAAATGAAGGGATCAAACATTAAATACAGTGTCTTTGTACACGTTTCTGTTGCCCAGTGTCGGGGCTGTAGGTTGAAAGGCTGTGGTGTTATAAGGATCAGTAATAGAGAGAAACAAAATTTCCATGCATTATGTGTACTGCAGTAGAAACTCACTGGCTTTAGCTTTAAACTCTCTATACTCCACTCTCTCGCTGACATTTCTATATATGTAGAGTGAATTGGAAAACCCCAGGGGTTTATGTGGTCTGAAGCTCAGCAACTTGTGCTTGTGTCTAACCTCTCTGTTACTACATGAAGCCAGGAGCTCACGCTGTGTCTGTCTCTGCTGCAGTTATAGCTAAGCCTCAACCCAGGGGAGCATCTCTCCAAGCCGCCTGAAAAACAACAGCAGCGAAAGAAACATTTGGACACGACAGGAACAGCATCCTCTATTGGTTTATGTTTCTCCCACTCTCTCCTCGGTCTGCTGTAAATTCCCAGTTCTGCTCTTCCTTTTCTTGGCGTCATTTGCGCCACATCTTCACCTTCTCTTCTCTAATTCTGTGCTTGGCATGTTGCTTTTGCTTGTTACTTTAATCCCATCCTTCCACGTATATCCTCAGCTCTTTCCTCCTCACCCTCCCTCCGTTTTTTTCCTTCCTCTTCGCCACCTTGAATTCTACTCCTCCCTTATTCCTCCCTTCCTCCCTCCCCGCCTGTCTCCTGCTATATGCCAGCCAAGCTCCCGCTCCCCACTACGTATCTTTACCCGGGCAGCGCTGCCAACAATTAGAACACATTACTGCCAATTGTGCCACCTGCGGCCCCCTGAAAGGCAGAAAAAGAGGAGAGGAGGGGACGGCACTGTGCCAGTGGAGGTGGGGTGGATGTGTATGTGGTGGGGAGGTGGAGTGCTTTACAGCATTCTGGATACTGCCACAAAGCACAGTGTTTAATTACCAATAAGCACTGGTTTAATCAGGGGCCTGAATACTGCCGGATAGACAGACTGCAACTGTCCCCTTCTTTGTGGGGGGCTTGGATATGTAGGAATGGTAACTGTGTGTGTGTGTGTGTGTGTGTGTATGTTTGTGTGTGCAGGGGTTTATGGTTAAGCTGTCGTTTGGTTGTGGAAGAATGAATCGCAGGCTTGGATAGATTGGGGGGGGTCTTGTGTAGGGGGTCCATTATTGTTTTGAAAATAATTCACTGGTTGTGGAAATGAGATAGTGGAGAGACAGAAGCACAGAGAGAGAGACACTGTGTGTGTTTGCACACATTCACACCTGCATTTTGGCCAAGGACTGGCTCAAATCACAGTGAATTGGATGTGTTGTGCGAGGCTTGAGTGAAAGCAGTCTCTTTTCTGGTCTTGTGGAGAAAACGAAGAGGTGTCTGTGAGGAGATTTAGCCCGGAGCCAAAACCAATTCACAACCACTCCACACTGGAGAGGGGTCTTATCCCCCCAACCTGCCCTCGCGATGACAGGCCTGAGCCTCCTGCACACACAGACACACACATAAACACAGTGATAGATGCGCAGTTGTATGCTGTAACTTGTGCTGCTTGCATAAAATATGAAAACGTGCACTCCCTTCGACACAGCTGCACCGTGTGCCAAGGTAGTATTAAAGCCTCAGTGTTTTTCTGTGCAGGCTGAAGCTAGTGGCCAGATGAGAATGTAATCCTCCATTGTGTTTTAAATGGATCAACCTGAGAGCTTAGTGAAGGCTGGAGAGACTGCAAGGAGACACACTCACACACACACACATGCACACAGTGTATTTACTTGTATTCACTGTTATAACTTGTCTCCAGTATATTATAGCTACTTCATCACTGTTTCTATTATGTGTGTGTGTGTGTGTGTGTGTGTGTGTGTGTGTGTGTGTGTTACCTTGCAGCAAGAGAGCTACAGCTGGTCGATAGGACATAGTCTGTTTTCCAGAAGTGTCTGTGTGCGTTGTTTGGAGAGAGTGTGTGTCCCAGCTGTAACACACACATAACTCTCCCCAATGAATAAATGATGTTGTGTCATAGTGCTGTGGCCCGCCTCCCTCACAGACACACACCCCCCCCTCACTACACACACATGCACAGAAACAAACATGCATGCATGCACATGTTCACTTGCACAGATGAGACACACACACACGCTCTTGCTTGACACCTTGACCCTGGTCATTGAAGACCAGATGTTTTGAGGTGCTGTTGTTTAAAAGCTGCAGATTCTTGGAGTCAGTGACAGGCAATTTTCATTCACCCTCATTCTACATCCATCTATCCCTTCTCTTTTCATCCATCCCTCTGTCCTTCTCTCTCCTCTGCCCCCCCCCCCCCCCCCAGTCTTCTCTAGGGTCTCGATGAGTAATTGCTCAGGGCTTCAGAGAGAAGGAGGGATGGAAAGAAAAAGAGAGAGGAGAGCGAGTATATATGAGAAACAGAGCAGGAGTGAAGGGAGGTTGAAATGAAGAGGATTGAATGTGTGTGTTGGTGTGTGTGCACTGTGGAGGGTATATGTGCGCATGTGAGGAGAGAGACATTGTGCGTGCGTGTGTGTGAGGCACAGTGGGATCATTGATCTGCTGAAAGTGCAATGTGTGTGCTGAATTAGAGGAGCAGGCACAGGGCTTTGAGCTTGTAAAACACTCCCACAGTTATAGCTCTTAGCGCTCTCTGTCTGTCTGTCTCTCAGTCACACACACGCACACACACATAAACACGCGCACTCACACACACAGATCTATATTTGGGTGTTACTTACACTATCCAGACTGAGTGTGTGAGTGCTTTTATTTATGCCTTATCTGTGAATAGGTGACTGTGTGGGGATATCAGCAGCTTTATTTGGACTGTGCAAACCTGGCTGCTGGGAAAATGGATGGAACATTTTATGTAACCTCATTCTAAGTGAAGCAAATGAGTCAGCAAATGACTGAATACTTTTCCTATTGAGCTCTAGGTTTACAGTGTCAGCAGCACATTTGTAGTCCATAAAGAAGTTATCAGTAATACATTCTGACTTCATAAATTTGCTGGCAAATAAACGGGTTTACATTGCAGGATGACTGGGTCGTATAAACCGTGAAAGCAGGAACATTAATCAGGTGAAATGTAAAAAAGCTGGGCCCTCAATCAACCTAAAGGAACCCACTCATGAAAAAAATTCAACCGATTAACAGGTAGAATTGAATGAACAGTGACTCAAATGATTGACAGATTGAAGAAGTAAACTTTAGGTCCTCTCCTCCTTCCTCCTCATTCAGCTCTCAGCCAAGGCGTGTTACCAGTGTGACTGAGCAGAGCTATGCAACTCCTAATGGACACAATCTGTCTGACATGCATGTGCAATCAATATTAATTCTCTTATCTGAGACCCAAGCTCCATCCCATTGTTCAGCCATTCAGTCACATGTCACCTGCTTCAGCCTGATTGCGAGCCTGACATGCCAGATTAGCTTGGCGGCCAGTGGGAAGATAGCAAGGCAATCGGAGCTTATCTGTGGCGTGGCACAGTGCAAGTGCTCGACAGCAGAGACTGGCATTATGAGGATAAAGGCTCTGATTTTCAGATGTGTGAATTCAAATATGATGGGTAGGGTTTAATTGCTCAGACAGTTCACAGTAACAATGGTGAAAACTAGAGTGATGATGATGCTAATGATGACTCACTCCTCGTTCAGAGCTCAGGTCCATAACCATTCCTATTGAAGGCTACTGCAAGGCAAGAGCACAGTTTTCAGTGATATTATTTATGTTTTTGAACCCAAAATGTCTCTAATTTTTGGAACAAGGCTCTGGCCATCCCTGTCTGTGGACAACAACTGAATCAGTGTGAGGCCAATGCTTTCCTCGCACAGTGACGTCCAGTTTACTCCTTTTGGTTGGCAGTTTAAGGCCTTGAGGTGCAAAATCAAGTGATATAGGAAACTACTGTAATGAAAATAATGCACAGGAAACTAAATACATAGTGTATTCTAGGCTAAACTGTAAATATTAATAACATTTTTGTTATGTTTTGGGTTTTTTTAATGGCATTTCTTCATTTGTGTTTCTGTTATTTTTTATTATTATCATTTATGTTGTTGTTGTTGTTGTTGTTGTTGTTGTTATAGCCATTATGCTGTTGTCTCTGAGTGATACATCTGTTACCCCTGTATTTAAGAAAAAAAAAAAAAAACCCCTTGAACCTTGGGTAACCTCACAAAGCAGTGCACAAGATGTATCCATCACTGTTTTGTTGCACTTGTTAATATGATTATAGAACCAAATGTCCTGGCCACTTTGTAGGCAGTGCTTCTCATTATGAATACTTCAATACAGCTGATGACAGTTATGACAAAAATGATTGCAAAGGCATTTATGATCCTAATGGCAGTGACAAGGCTCGAAAAGAGAAGATAATGTTTAGCATGCTGACCACAGTAGGCCTGTGGAAAACAATTCAAATATACCATGAGCAGCCATAAGGCGTTCAGATCCAACCCCAGCCCACCTGCTGTTGACCATTAACATAATGAACTAGCACCCATCTCCATACAAATTACTGCTTAAAGCTTTAAGAGCGTCTGGGAGCCCTAATGTAGTGTCTCCAAACTTTCCAAAGATGATGTATTGATTGTGCCAATCAATGGGCCTAAAAAGCCATAAGTGCATCTGGTAACCGTAATGGCGGCACTTAAAAGAAGGATGGATGAGTGTAATATGCACTAAGCATCATTGTCTCTGATGGAGGAAGAAGGAGGAGGATGGAGGAATGCAGAGCAGGAGTCATTAAAGAAGCAACAAATAGAAAGAAATGAGTGCGAGGGAAAGGGAGAACGTGTGAAACAGACATGAGTGGAAGTAAGATTTGAAGCTGTGCTGGAAAAGAAGTAGGAGGGTTGGTTTTTGATGGCATGAAGTGAGAGGTAGTTTAAAGAGAAACAGCTCCTCTCCTTGTCTCATGTAAGAAAAAGCTCTTCTTGTCCGTGGTGCCGATCATGTATCTGATGAGCAACTGCATGTAAAGTGTTGTTGTGGCTTCAGCGTCATCCTGTCTGCCCCCCTTTCCTGCTTCTTTGCATGTTAATGATTAATGTGCCGGTAAGCAGGGGGTCCTCTCCTCCATCAGAGCTGTGGCTGTCCTTCCTTTCACTATCCATCCATCCATCCATCATGCTCTCTTCCCGTTCTTTGTACCACATTTACCGTTGAGCGGTGATTTGTGTCAGCTATGCTCTGATACTGAGACCCAGTTTTGAATATGAAGGATTGCAGACAATGCACATTAGGCATGACAACGCATTGATCCCCAACTTTTTCTGCGAGCGGAAAGGAAATGAGTATATCGTAGCGAGTAAACAAAGTGAATTCAGATAAGGAACAGAATAAATGTACCCTAACTTTTTAAAAATACAGATTTTGTATCCTGATGGCAAACTTTTCCTGATGTTTGCCGTCCTCTATTGTATCCTGTAGCTCCTCAACTCTGTTCAGCTGCACTCTGCCCTCCACTAAAAGCCCACCTGGCCCTCAGCAGCTGGGCTACACTACAGGCCATTTGGGCTCATCAAACATTCATTGACCCAAATCTCTGTCCTTCCACCTACCCACCCCTTATTTTCCTCATCTTCCCTTTTCAAATAGCCTTCAGAGATTATCGAGCATTTTTAATTTGAATCTAAAAAGCCTCATAAGGCTCTAAAGAAGTGAGATCAGGAGGGATGAGCCCCCAGGTTCTTACGAGAAATACATTTTTTACCGCACATGGTGGGATTGTACAGTTCCTGATGGAGCAACTAAAATTTAAGCTTTGTACAATGGACATGGGAATTTCTCTCATTACACTAAACAGGTTGGATCTGTGGATATACCTGCCCCAAGGGTTGAGGCTTTAGGACTGATTTATATGTATAGAGGGGTATGTCTGTCTGGGAGGAAGCGAGGAAAAAAGAGGTAAAAGAAGGAGGAGATGAGTGCAGGAACAGTAAAAGAGTATTAGAGTGGAGGTGGAAAGCCCTTAGACCTAATCCAGGAAAGATGGTCTCACTTAGCTTTTAGATATTCCACCACCTCGAAAAGCCCCGAAGGCCTCCAGTGGCGCATTCCCAGCTCATAAACTCATGCATGTTTTAGAGGGACTCACCTCTGGGCTGGGGGGTGGGGGTATTGACTGGTCTAGGATACACAACATCCCACAATGGAGCGGAAGATGGAATAAGAGCCACAGAGAGCATCCCTAAGGCAAACCGTGCAACTCTGACCCACCATATTTCATACTCCTTTATCCTCTCCTCCTCCCCCTACATGCTCTCAAGACCCCAACACTTCAGGGAGAGGGGCTTCGGAGGGCAAAGTGCTTCTCCCCTGATAGCAGATGTTGTGTGTTTGAAATAATGGGACCTTCTTATTGTCCTTCCTTTGATTCATAAGTGGCCCCTTATCTTCTGTAATGGAAATAATGTTGAAATACCAAAGGATCTCCTCTGAGTCGACACAAAGTCACACACAATAACACACATAACCAAAGGGGGACGACAAGAGGTTTGTGGGACAGCGCCCCCATTTTATGGTTTACAGAGACTCATGGAGTAAAGTGTGTTTTGATTGATGATCCCAGCCAATAACTGGCCCAGCATATGTCCACAGACGACACTATTGATTCCCAAAACTCCCAACCCTCCCCCTACACACCACACACACACACACACACACACACTTAAGCTTGTGTTGACACAATACAGATGACCTAAACACAGAAGGGAGATTATCAGAGATCAGGTATCACAGTTTAGGAGCTCTTTTGTCAGTTTCCATTATGTTATGTAGATTAGTGCCTTACAGCACGTACTCCATCATGAAAATGAACCAAATACACAGCAGGTGTGTTGCAGCTTGTCTTGTTATCCAACTATGAAAGTTTGATTATTTTCTGTTTTCACTTTTTGTGTTTGCCAGAGCTTGATGGATATTTTTGGACGCGGTCCACCTCATTAGCAGCCAGTTTTTAAAGCCAATTCGGCTTCGTATTCCAAATTTGTATTTGATCAATTTCTCATCATTTACTGATTAAATTTTCTCTCTCCCTCCATCGAGCAAGAAAAATGTTTTTTCAAATGCTGCTTAACTGATTGGGCCAAAGCTGATAAGCACCTCATGACTTTATTCAGTAATAAAAATGTCATTTCTCCAAATTACTCTCATGTAATTGAAAGCAATGTTCACACATGGACACCAACTCTCACAGGCAACCTTACCTTCTATAGTGTTTACCAGAATTGCAGCAACAACTTCTTCAACAGTCCCTGCCTCAAATATCCAAAATATCCTTTCAGTCTCTCCTCTTTCATTCATAAATCTCAGTCAATGATGTCCCGAGGCCAACTCTGTCTTTCGACCCCAGCGATCAGTAAGTGGTCTAGACGTATTTAACACTGTGGCACTGTATCACTTGGAAAGGTCAGGGGTTAAACACAATGCAGAGGTGAGAGGCATTGCCCCGGGCGTCACCCCTGGGGCAAAGGCTGGCTTGTGCACACACACACACGCACACACACACGCAGAGGCTCTTTATGCATTCATGACTTGTCTCTACCATTATCCAAACAAAGGAGTGTGTCAGGTGTGGAATTGAGTGGTTCACTGGTTCTGTGTATACCATGATCATCCATAACTCTATGGCTATTAGTTGTCATACATCAGAGGTCTTCATTATGTCTGCCTTTTGACAGGCCTCTGTTAAACAGGCTTGAAGGGTCAAAGCTCCTTGAGTTTAAAAATCCCGGAAACATTAGAGGAAGATATAAATAGTGAACAAAGAATGGCAATACATGTTTGTCCTGTTGCATCACTGCGTGAGATGATGAAGGATGGGCAGACAATATGATATTATGGACAGCAGTTAAGTGTGTTAGACACTCGATGACAGCAGTGGCAGTAAATATTTAACTGGGTCAAGTACCGCTGTCCCCCCCAGGCACGATGAGCTGGGGATTTTTGTGTGCGTCTGCCTCTTCTCATGTGGTTTTTGTGCATGTTTGCGTAGGATGTAGTGACCCAAGCTTACATTTTTGACGCCTGTCTTCATGCCAGTATAAGCACGAACACAGACACACACGCACACGCACACACACTCTCTGGTGACATCTGACCTCAATTTAGAGTCAGAGGTAGCCTGAGGGAAGGTGATGAGTTGAATGGAGACAGACAGACTGATAGGGTTAGAAACTGGACATTGGCTGCTATTGATGACACACAAAGAGCTTCGTCTCTGTCTGCTCAGTCTTTCATCATCTTCATCATCACAACAGAGGCATCCGTGTTTCTTTCATCAAGCTTGCTCTCTCTTATCTAGCTCCAAAAGTGATTAATGTTTTGACCTTCTGGTTTCTTCTCTTCTTCCTCTTGTCTGTATTATATCCGCCCTTATTTTTTTCCCTGTCACACTTGATTATAGTAGTATAGAAACTACAGTTTTTGGTTGAAACTCAGTTTCTTACCCATTGTGGGTAATATCTTTTCTGATGTTGCATTAAAAGTATGTAGTTGGGTAGCGTTTAAACTAATTACACTTGGCTATAGCTGTTCAAGGGATGGCATCATAAAGGAATATTTGTTAAGACTGTTTCTCTTAAGTTTGTATATAAGACAATGACGCACACACAGAGAAATACACAGCCGCCCACTCACCAAGCACGACAGACACACAAGATGCAAGACAGATCCAGGAGCAGATGCACAGGTATTTAATTAGGACTGACTGCAGCTGTTACTGTTTATTACCTAGACATTGTGAAGATAAACGTCTGAAATACACACACACACATACACACAGGTCAACCATTTGTTTGAGGTGGCTTCCCAGGGGAGCATTAGCAGTGTGTATTTGCTGGAACAGTGCATGTGTGTGTGTGTGTGTGTGTGTGTGTGTGTGTGTGTGTGTGTGTGTGTGTGTGTGTGCGCGCATGTGTGTACAGAAGTGTCCCCAAATACACCATCCACTGATGTGTAGGGTTGCAGAGCCAGGCATGTCCACCGCCTGCTCTATGGTAATGGCGTCCTCTCTATCGCAGCAGAAGCTGTGTGAGTGGGAGACCATAAACGCTCATATACATACATCTAACAAACTAAGAGCCCATGCACTCAACGTGCACATACACACACTCGCACACACCAGATGGCCTGCTGTTGTCTCTTATCCTCTTCTCCCTCCTAGTGTTTCTCCATATCTGTATTTTTCTCTCCCTCCCATTCAACTTCGCTTGCCTGTAGCTCATGTGTGTCGCCATGTCCCATTTGCACTTTTCCACATTTTTTATTAATCTCTCTCTTCTGCCACATTCTTATTTTTGTGTATCCCCCGTACTCCCTTTCTCTCCCCTCCCCTCCATCCCTTGTCTTCAGGTGACAGGTCCCCTGCTTGCAGTTTACGCTGTCGTGTTCTCTGTCTGCTCTCTGTCAGCATCAACGCACAACAACAACAACACACACACACAGTTGCGCAATTGGGATGCTACTCTGCTTTTTGCAATTTCAGAAAGCCTTATACGTAAAACTGTCGCAGCGTCTGACTTTTCAGCAATTTTGCATCACCGTCATGTAGGGCTATGACTTACTGAAGGCAGCTAAACTCATAAGCGATACTCTATTACTAAAAATGTATCTTGAATATCACATGCTCATCCAATGTCGAATGAAAAATGGCTCTTAAAAGTAATTAGCATGCTATGGTTAGCTTGAATTCTTGGAAACGGGATCAAAACATTTACATCCATTACTTCACAGTTCATTGTGTGCTTGTTATATTCCAAGCTAAACACAGTGCACTAAATGCCCTGCTTTTCTCACTCTGAATGCACAGACCTGTTGAAGTTGTTAGTAGTCAGTTGCATTGGTTTGCACATTATGGAGCACATTGATAAATAATGTAAGTATACTTTATAGTATACTTTGTAGACACAGTCTGTGTGTTGCTGCTTATGATGAACCTGGGCAACATGTTTGTTTCGGGTTCACCGGTTAACGGCCATTAGTTTCTGTTTGTATATGCCCTCCTCTTCCTTTTATATTCCAGCACAGATACACACAGGTCGTGTGAGCACACCCCACCTTAACTCCCTTCATATTTGCACTTTGTGTTAAGAACTAGGCTAGTATGATGAATGTTCATGTGATGATCCATGGCTGTTCTCCATTCCAGTAGATCCCATGGGGAGCCCTCTGCTCTCTGTCTCGCA
The DNA here is from genome assembly GCF_051107435.1 of Chaetodon auriga. Taxonomy (NCBI): domain Eukaryota; kingdom Metazoa; phylum Chordata; class Actinopteri; order Chaetodontiformes; family Chaetodontidae; genus Chaetodon; species Chaetodon auriga. The sequence continues at coordinate 12,078,468 of NC_135095.1, read as the reverse complement.
CAGGTTTGCTAGCGAGCTAACGGCCTCCTTAATGCTGAATGGTTACTGTGATGAATGATTAACATGCACCCTTGCTAAATGATGGCCAATAGATCATTTATATGGTAACTGGAGAGGAAGACCTTACAGAAACCAGTGGGGAGAGTGAGTGAGCATGTTGCAGCCTCGGCTGCATCTGTCTCCGGCTGTCTCGTTCACCACAGTAGCCTCTTCCTGTGCTACTTCCCAGGTTCAGTGATTTCCCAACTGCCCAGCTAAAGTGTCTGTATTGTTTTCCCTACATGCAGTTCTGCGTTAACCCATCTCTGCTCCAGCACATCACCTTATTAGCCGATGTGAGTTCAGTCCCTGTCCTCAGTGCTAGATTGCTGTGTGCTTCTGGCTGGCTGATTCCTCTGCTCAGTTTGGGTTTCTGTGTGTGAGTCAACCTTAGTCGCCCTCTGTTCATGATCCAGAGCCTCTGTATTCCCCCCCGTTCTGCTTGTCTGTCTGCTTGCTGGCATCTGTGTCATGTTGCAGTGGCCAGTGTTGGTCGCTGAGGTAGTGCTTTGGCCTTGGCAAGACTCTCAGACTAGCACATGCCCCACAGCAAACAGCACTCGCACCTTGGGTCTATTCCATTGGTCATCAACAGTCTCTTCTGCGCCTCTCAGCATCCTCCCGCATATGTCCTCCTCTTCTTCCATCTACTGCCCCTCTTTCTCTCACTCCTTTCCCTGCATGGTGTGTTGTGAAGACAGCCGTGAAACACAGCCTCATTTCCCCAGCTCTCTCCCAGGGAAACCCAAATGAAAAGATACTACCAACCTTTTCTTTCTCCTGCCACGCCGCTCACCATAAATGCTGACAAGAGACTGCAGTACCATCTCTGACCTTTTACAGGGCTCTCAGAACACACACATACACACACCATTCCTATTACGGGCAGTGCCTTTGAATCAGCAGAGTCTGGGATGGTGTGGAGGAATTTAATGACACACAATGTCGCTTCAATTTTAGTGCTCCACGGCCAGGCGACCAGGTGCACCATTTGTCCTTTATTCAAAGGAGAAAGGGGGGCTTGAGTGGCCCTTAAAACAGCCTGACTGCGAGAGAGTGAGGGAATGAGGGACTGAGTGAGGAGGGGTGCATTCTTGTACTCAGATTTGAATGAATATAAGATCTTTATATCTTTCTTTCTGTTAAATTTACAGCATGGCCGCCAAATCCCACATTTAAAATCCATAGTAAAGCCCCTCAAATCCCCCCATCTCCTTCCTGTCTCCCTATTGCCGCCCTTCTAAGCTGTCCATATTTCATGATGGCTGGGTTGTCCTTTCATCATGCCCTATGACCCCACAGTATGTCTTCCAGGTATAGAGGATGAGGAACAGAGAGGCAATGGCCTTAAATATCCTTTATGGAAATACTGCTCAGCCTCCTCTCAGACCCCGTGCACAGCCCCCTCCTCTGGCCCCCGCGTTCCCCGATCAATAAATAATGGGGTGAGGCGGCGAGAGTGTGCAGCTAACAGATTGTGAGAGAGGGAAGAGAAAGCAAGGAGCGAGGGAACGAGAGTGCTTGCTGCATTGCAACGAGAAGCTGTGGGAGCTGTCAATGGTTAGAGAAACCGAAAGACAAGGAGGGAGATGAGAGGCTGAGGAGGAGAGAACGACAATGGCAGAGAGATGAAGGGAAAAAATGAAGGAAAGGTGTTAAAGAGAAGCGAAAAGGTTTATTCAGTATGTAAAGTGAAAGGAGTAACAGAAGGCTATAATAAGTTTGCACCATAAAATACAGTTACTGTATGTAGTACACATAAGAGGAGGATAAAATGGTGTAGTTGGGGGTCTCCTGTGTAGATATAAGAGATCAGAGAGGATGATGCAAAATAGGAATTTTAAACAACATTCCTTAGAACTGGGGCACTTCAGAATCACTGCAAATCAGACCGCTAATGTTCAAGAGTTGGCTAACACAGAGTGAGGAAAGATGGAGGCAAAAAGGGAAAATAAAACGGCTCTGCCCAGAGTTTACTGCCATCAATATTTTCTATGTCTGCCAGTTGTAAAACTCTTGATGTTCTGGCCACTAATTTCCCTTTTCCTTAGGCCCAGGCCTGCTGCTGTTCCTGTCAATTGTATCCTATTGACAGGTAATTACCGCCATATTAAGAGCAGTCATTAGTTGCTGTGAAATAATGTCGTGAATTCTACAGGTAATTAGTTTGAGCCACAGTCGAGTGTGTGAAGGCTGTGTGCAGACAAAAACAAGAAGCGCTTAAGCCCCCTCTGTTGCTCCCTGAAGTATTTGAAGTATGGGCACACACGGCAGTGCACTTACTCAGACATACTCACACTCGCATGCACAAACACACATACTACAATCCTCCTTTCCCCCAAGTGTTTACTTAGTGCAGCCTTATTTTAGGGGAACCAGTCTCAGTACCCATTTCCCCTGGCACAGAAATGTCAGCTGTGGCTCATCTAAATGACGCCCATCTGTTGAACCTTAATCAAAATTTCCATAATTTTCTTCATGCACTATTATGTTTCCTCCCTCCCCTTCTCCCTCCATCTCCCCACTGTCCGCCTCTTATCTCGTTTGCAGGGTTTAAATGCTAATTCATAAAATGGGGAGTATTCTCAGGGTGGCCACATATGTTGTGGAAATGTGAATTTGAAATATGATAATGAAATAAGTGGCTCCCACTGTATCAGACCTGCTTCCTCTATGAAAAGGGTCTTGACCTGCTGTGGTACTGTTAAAATAGATGGAGGGTATGCAGTGAGGGGTGGAGTGATGTTCCTCAATGTGTCCAGTCTCCTTTGCACTGCACTTTGCCATGATGACTGCAAATGGCCCTGCATCCTTTGGGGCTATGGTATGGATTTTCCCTTCCCTTTAAAGCACGTCTAAAGTGAAGTATGTAGCGGGGCTCGCTAATCAGTTGACATCTAGAAAGACCCTTTGGTGGCTGAAAGGACAGGCAGTTGATGTGCTGCTTCAGCTGATTTTTACTTGGTTGCAGTAAGATGGACAGTTGATAATACCCCTGCTTTTGTGAACACCGCTTCTCCACCTAAATAGCCTGTGCAGTCAGGCAAAACCAGTTGGCTATTAGTTGGTTAATGGATATTGTTTGTGCTTTTTAGATCATATTACAGAAACGTGGATTTGTATTATTGTTCAGTTGATTCATTTAAGACGAAAAATAATTAAAAAGATATTCACAAAAGACCATAAATAGAATTTCATTTCACACTCAGTGACCTTTCCACACAGCAAAAATACTGCTGTTACTAATACTAGCATTAGATGTCCTCCACCTTTCCGACTTTTTTTTTTTTTTTTGGGAGAGAAGTGTGTAACTCACCCAAACATTATAGTCAGTGGTCCATTAGAAACAAGCCCCATCTGTCTCAGCCTGATGGGACCTAAATGTGAGCCAGCATCCCCACAAACTACATTCAGCTCACGGGCCCAGCTCTAAGCAGCGAAGAGTTAGTACTTCCTGTCAGCCCGAGACACAAGGCTGTTTGGACTGGGGCTGACCATTGTTTACATTTCACCTCTGTTCAGATTCTCTGTCCTTTAAACACTATGCCAAACACACTTGCAGTCAGCTCCTGTGTGCTGCAGTCTTCAAACTCTTTCAGGAACAGTGTGCAGACAATTGTCAGCGAGCTGCTCTCATGTGCTGTTTTTCCCCTTGAATCTCAAAAAACTGAAAATGTCACAAGTTGTGTATCCTTAGTGACTCATCTCCAGCCTGCAGAGGGAACTATTGCCATTTTTCAGCTCCTTTGCTAAAGCTTATCCATTAAGACTGTTGTGAGAGACACACTGCATCAAACTGTGTTTTGGCTGCACAGTTATGGTCTTTTATCTTTAATCCCAGCAAGGCTGTCCTCTTAAAGCGTCTGTCTGAGGGCTCCGAGGGGCAGACTGCATGGTTACTCATGATGCTAAACCAGCACTTAACAAGAGCTGGGGAACCTTAGGGCATTTAATGGCATGTGCAAGTTTTTTAGCGCCAGACCATCATCCTCAGTGTATTGATGGAGAGCGCTGCGTCCATAGAGTGGCTTAGCTTGTGTGCCACTCAATTTACTGTTCTCTCAGCAGAGTCAAAATGAAAGGTGTAATTGACAGAAATTGTTTTCATTTGCCATTATTTAAATGGGGATTTAGTAAGGGAAATTGATATCTGCAGGTGTTCTCATCTTATCATGGTAAAAACATCACAGACAAAAAGCACACAACCCCTAAAGGTCCTCTCACCTTTACAGAACAACACAGGGGACCCGAATAATCTCGCATATAACACCGAAAACAGCAATTACTGGCCACTTCAGGGCCTATTATGGCTGACAGTGATTAATAAAACCAGTGTTGCTACATCAACGAAAACGGGAAGTGAATGTAAACGGTTGACCAAAGAGGCCAGGACGGCAAGAGAAATCTGGAGCTTTCAGATAAAAATTCCCTCTTTGCTTTCAACTAATTATCCTCCTTGCCTCGTCAGTCCCCAAACCAAGCCCATTCTATCACAGATAAGCCTCAGGGGACAAAGCTCAGGCAAAAAAGTATGAATATTTATGTTGGAGTGTGTGTGTGTGTGTGTGTGTGTGTGTGTGTGTGTGTGTGTGTGTGTGTTTAATTACGAGTGGGATGCATACCAGTGTGTTTGTACATGCATACCCTTATGTATACAGCATACTATTGTGCTGTTTGTCCAGTGGATATTCAGAAGGGAGTGGGGGAGAATGGAAAGAGAGGCTGTGCCAGCAGGCAGCATTATTCCCCGCGGGTAGTGTTGATTAATGAATCACATCTTTCTAACCTGAGGCTGCTACTGTGCCGCTGCACTTTCGCAGTACTGCAGAGCGCCAGTCAGCCCCGTGCCAGCCTGCCTCGCTGGCACAACATGGCACAGGGTGTGGGTGCTGTCACCGCTAACAGGGGCTGAGAGTTAGCACGAGGGGAAGAAAATTAGATTCCGGGTATGAGCGGAAACTGCCTGACAAATTCGATCATTTCAGCCTGTGGGTGTTTTTTTCGCTTCACACAAACAACCCCCCGCGGAATGTTGTTGAATTAGTTTGACATATGTGGTTATTATGTGGTGTAAATTGAGCATTTCATTTTTTGAATTGTTTTGTTGTGCCAGTCTTGATCATTTTTGCTCAAAATGGATTATTGTGTATCCTTGTTTTTATGCCCACTCAACACTTTATTAATATATATTTTCTTTCCTTTTCTCCCTTTCTTCCATATTCCCATGTTGCCTCTGCTTCTGCACACCTTTTGAAATGGACCTCTCCCAATATCAGGTATGTAAACACATTTAAGACACACTGTGCCACTGTTTGGACGGGTAGCTGTAAATGTAAAAAAGAAATAAAATAACGTTAGAAATTTAGCTTTATGCATATTAGGTCGCTTACAACAGGAGGCCTTCATAGTTGTGTGTAATGTTTTACTTCCTGTTGTCTCCCTGTTATGCTAGCTGCACAACTGCGTCATAGCTTTAGAGCCTCACACACTTGCTGTGTGTGCCCAGACTTATCCAGCCTGTCTGGAGGTTCAAGTTGGTGACTTTATGATGGGCCAGGTCAAAATGTTCCTGTTGCACCCACTTCATCTTGTGCCAGCCGAGCCTTTGAGTGCTGACTGAGCATTACAGACAAAAATTAATGTGCGGCCATGTGATCTCGCACAGGTGTGTGCGTGCCTGTCCTGTGTGACCTGCATGCCCATTCTGTTTGGGCCATTGCCCCTGGCTAGAAGCTGTTTTAATCAATTTTCAGCTGGCACAGCAGGCACCACACCTCGAGCTCAGCATCCGGTATGTGTTTGGAGCGTCTGTCCTCCCTCTGCTCTGTGCTGTTTTTCTTGTGTTATTTTTTATGTTGTTCTTCTGCAGCATGTGGAGCAGTGCTACTTGAGTTATGAGCAGACAGTTTGCATATACAGCCAAGATCAGCCTCGCTCTTTGACTTATTACTTTTCCATTACCTGAACAAAAGCTCTGTCCACACTCTGGCCTGGAAGCAGACGGATGTTGCTAAACAGTCGTGTCAACTCTAAATATGTCGAAAAAGTGTGTGTTTGGTCCCCAATGATAACACGATGTCAGCCTGTACTTCCCTTAGATGCACACACCTTAATAACATTGCTTGAGGCGGATATTGCTGTGCAGCAGTGTTTACCTCCTACCACACATTAGCTCCACAGAGGGCCCAGTAATGACTGTGGGACTGAGTGGCAGAGCGAGTGTTTGTGTGTGCATGTGCACATGCAAATGTTTGTTTAATGTTTTATGTTTAGAGAGTGATTGCTTTCATAAAAACTACATGTATATATCATGTCTCTCTGTGTAAGACAGCAAATTACTGGTTGTGGACTGGTGTTAGTTTGTCAGTGTTTGTGTGGGCAGGCTGGCATTTGGCACACCGAGAACTCTGAAGAGGAAAAAAAATCCATATCAAGTCTACTGCACATCTGTGCTCATCTCAGCTTTCTTCTTTCCTCTCTTACCCACAGACACACACACACACAAACACACACACACACACACACACACACACGGTCTTGCACAAGCCAATGAAGTTAAAAAGTCCACCACGGCTCTAAACGCTCTTACAGCCTCTTTCATAATGAGTAACTCAGCACTCCTTAGATCTAATGGCAGTTTTATTAGTTCTCCATGGTGATGTCGCACACTGATTGGCTTTTGATGAGGTTTCCCAGTGTCGCACATCCTCACATGTCAAGCGACGATGAAATTTTCATAATCTGCTCGGTCTAAACACAAACAAGAAAAGAAAACACAAACACATTAAACACAAACTCAATTATGTAAGCAGCCACTCATGTGGTCTCACAGTGACCTAGATGGAGACATGCAGACAAAAACGCTTGCACTTCAAGGGATCCTTTCACTCATTTCACATTGTGCTGTTGGCGATGATGACCCTATCATGCCTGCCTTCCCCAGAGGTGTTGGTTGCTTTGCTGTTGCAGTGTTAACCTGTCTTTACTGTCAGTGAGCAAGATTAATAACTTAATAATGCTCTCTTTTTTCCCCTTATCTCATCAACTTCCCTGTTGTTTTCTCCATTTATCCAGTATTACGACAGACTGTAGTTCCCTATACTGCTGTGCATGTGGGTGTTGCATAATGATCATCATTAGCCTTTTAAGCAGAGCTGCCCTGCTTGATCTGAAAGTGATTGATTCAGTGCTATGCTGCAAGCGCAACACTCTTTCTTTTAAAAAACATATCTCACCATGATTTTTTTCCTTGTTAAAAAAAAAGCTGTTTTTGCCCTCTGAACTGCTGCACATTTTTGTTGAAGTACCATTGCCCTGATAGAAAGTGTTTCTATCTGGATACATAGAGATCTTGAAATGAATCCTTGACTTCTCTGATATCGATCATATCTGGGTCAAACAGCAGTGTCAAAGAATTCCCTGTGTATTTATAACCTGCCTACTTTCCCAGGTATGTCAATTTTGCCGCATGTCAATTATATGCATACATAGTGTAAGACAAGTGTCAATCACAGGATGAAAACAACTTCCGTGTTCTTTTCTGTGATTTGTGAAACATTCGGAAACTTGTTGCCTCGCCCTACATGGCAGAAAGCAGGAATATGAGACCGGGAGCCTGTATATACCAAAGATTTTGCAAAGTTTCCCCAGTTTCACATTTTTCCCAGAATTCATTTTGACATTCAGTTGCTAACAGACATGTCTGAACTGAGAAACTGTTGGTATGCATATGATGTGACAGATAGCGGCGTGCTGCTGAATCCAATTGACAGGTTTCCTGCGCGTAAGTGTGTTTATGTCATGTATTGAAAATGCCATATGTTGAAATATCTACTGTGATCCACCGGACATACTGGAAATCATAATTCCCCTTTCTCTCAGTGTTTGCAAGCGCACGTAGATGTGATTTTACCTTCGGCAGCGTAGCTTTTGAGGAAAATACATTCAGAAAGCAATATGCACCACCATAGGAATTATCTTGCCAACGTGCGCTGTCGCTCTTGCTGTTATCATCAAGATTTTAAGTGGAAGCCTATTGACCTTTTAGCCAGCGCTTTTCCTCGCCCATTACAAAGGAGGCTGTTAAGCTCTTAACAGGACTTTTTAGCTAGATTTTCAATTGCTGTCTCTTGGTGGAAAAACCCTGCCACGAGATGAAAAGCACTTAATCCGTCAGGTGATGTCAGAGGGCTGTGACGTGTCAAGAGAGAAAAAGCGAGTGAGCGGGACAGCCTGTGATTTTTTATTTTATTTATTTATTTATTTATTTTTGCTCTTAGTTAACTTGGCTTTGGCCTGGATATACTCTTTTTATGTATTCCCCTTTTCCCGAGTCACAGTCATATATTTTTCTAAAATCCTCCACCTTTCTTTTCTGCTGTTTCTGCCTCACTAACCTTCTGCAACATCTCTCACCCCTGCTGTGCCCTCCTCTAAAGCCCTTCCAATCCAACCTGGCAACACCTGCCTCCCCCAACACGGAGCCACTCTGTCTCTCGCTCTGCATCTTTGTCTATCTGACTCCCACCTAGTGTACACCGTCATCCTCCCACACAATTTAACTGATAGTGTAATGCATGCTAATTTAGGCAGATGAGATGTGTAGCGGCAGAAGTGCCACATCTCCCAGCATGGTGTCATTGGCTGGTGTGATCGCTCTTTACCTGGAGGAGATGCTGTGGAACAGCAGGCTGGGCAGCTGGAGGGAGGGGGTGAACACGGAAGATGGGTGATTATACGTAAAGATGAAAATAGGAGCAGAAACATCTTGGAATTATCTTGGTTTTCCTGAGAAACACGGCAAACCAAATGAAACTGAAGTGACTTAAACTCTGCAGCTTGTATTTTTCAGAGTGCTGTGCAGATTTTAAACCCATTTCAAGTGCTTTTTAAGGTAGATACATGTAGTGCATGAGAAATATCTGAAGAAATAACATGCACGCATGCACCATATAGATTTGAAACACTGATTTTAGGAGAAATAGGAATTAATTACTGTGATAAACAAGATAAGCACTGTTAAGCTGCCATGATCAACTGTATCTAATCACACAGTGGGCACCTTTACCATTAAAAGAAAAACTCGTGAATTTAAGGTCACACAGTCACCTCCTTGTCTGAATATGAAGTGCCGTTTCGAGGTTTGTCCCTCAGTCTCTCCTGTTGTCTGCAGTAGCCGTGTAGCTGTTTCATGGTGGATGCAGGTCTGGATGTTTCTCATGACACAGCAGCAGCCCATCTGGCCTGATTGAAATTCCTTGAGTGTGTTTGCTGACTCATTGTTTATCTCTCCACTGTCATACTATCCTGACTGACAAGATAAGACACGTCGAGGTCATACACTGCTGCACACACACACTCCCGGACCTTGAGGTAACTGCGCCTGCATAGTCAGCTGTCATAGGTTCATTGATTTATAGCTCACTGGCACCTGTTAAATGAATCACTTCTCCTCAAGTTATTGAAGTTTGGTTATTGAGAGAGTATTTGTGTTTTTAAAAGACTCAAGTTAGTTGCCATTGCTGTCACTCCTCCAATAAAAAAGCAGATTTTCTTGGAGATATAGTTAAACAGCTACAGCTAAACGAGTTGACAGGCAGCCTGCAGACAGTGTGATTCAAGGTGACGCGTAAACATGACGAGATAAGAGGTGAAAAATATCCCTTCAACTCCTGTAACGGCTTATTTGCTTTCTCTCGCAACGCGGGACGCCAAAACCCCTGGCAACAGTTTGCGCCGAGGAGAGGCTGGTAATGAATAGAAGTAAAGATGGAAATAAATAGCTTTAGCGGATTCCGCTGCAGAGCTCTGCCCCAGCCATGTGGGTCTAACTGTGAAGCCATTATTATTACTATCATTATTGAAACCATAGCGAGCTGCTAGTCTCACAGCTATCTCAATATCACATTAAAATGCCAATCATGACAAGTACTCGGCACTCACTTCCTCTCGCGCTCCTCAGATTTTCCCTCAATCTCTTTGCTCCTTTAGAAGGAGGGACTTCTATTGTAGCTCTCTTCTCGCTCTCTCCCCACTCACTGGAGTAAGTGTACAATCCTAACTGATTGGGGGGAAAAACAGAGGATTGCATAAATAATTTATCGTTTTCGCTCTGTGGGTGAAACAATATGATTTTCTTCCCCGTTTCTCCTCGCACCGCTCTTTGTCTCTCGTGTGTTTGCCGCTCATCTTCTCCACTTATCCTTCCTCTTACTCTCCATCCTCTTCAGCGTTTTCTTGCCATCTCCACCTCCTTTCACCACACGCCACAGGGAGTTTCGGACCTTTCCAGTACTTACCAAATTTACTTGTCCACCATAAATTCTCTTGCAGTATCTCCAATGGAACATCTCTCAGTCCATTTCCCCCTCCGGCTTTTAAAATATGTATGACTGCCATTGCCCGCACTAGATCACAGAGTGGACAAAGCTCATCTAAATGGGGCTTAAATTATGTAGGGTGAATACCAGCATAGTGCTGGCATGCAAACCAGCTGTTGAAAAGTGTTTCCATGGTAATGTACTACGATCTGAGAAAATGTGCTTTTCGTCGTTTTACTGTAGCGTTACAGCATTTTAGTGTGATAGTCTGCGCGTCTGTGTCTATGTGCGCCTGTGTGTGTGTGTGTGTGTGTGTGTGTGTGTGTGTGTGTGTGTGTGTGTGTGTGTATGCCCTTTGGCAATGTGTCCCTCACATTTTCAGTGGCCAGGTTTTGATAAAGCTCCCCATTCAGTAGAGGAAGGCTTTGAAGCAGCTGTGTGTGTGTGTGTGTGTGTGTGTGTGTGTGTGTGTGTGTGTGTGAGAGAGAGAGAGAGAGGGAGAGAGAGAGACAAAGGGAGAGCACAGTGTAATATCTACAACAAGGGTGCCAGAAGTAGGGGGTCCAAAGGGGCCATTCCTCCCTACTTTTCAGCACTGCCTCACATTCCTTTTAAGTCTATTCTCTCAAATTCCCCTGTTCCATTCCTGTCCACTCTAAGACATGCGGTCGAACACAGCAGGAAAAATTAAATGGGAAGAATATTTACATTTTACAGCGAGCATCAGTGGCCACCACGATGAGAGGCCGCTTCAGCCGATCCAAGCGGGACAGATCGGAGAAGAGACGTCGCTTTGAAGGCTTTGGTAGACTTGTGCACGTGGGACCAATTCGTAGCCTAAGACCCTGTGAGTAAAGGCAGCCGAAGTGTTGAGGTTTCACGCAAGCACTGATTGGAAATAACCAGACCTACCTATTTCTAAGTGAAATGAATGTTTCTTAATTGGACATTAAGCCCATAGCTGAAATCTATTCAGCCAGTCAACACACACGTTTGGAAAATTCATGTGAATTAGAATTTGTTCATGTGAAATCTTTGGTCTATCAGCTGCTACACACACACACACACACACACACACACACACACACACACACTCCTGCGATGAATCCGCCGCCCTTGATCTACGATGCATCCTGTCTTTTCTTTCTGTGTGTACTGCATATCTTGCCTGTTTGTATAGCTGGTATCGGCCTTGTTTCCTTAAGCATAATTAAGGTTTATTACATCTTTGGTCTTATTTCTTAGTTGTTGCCATCATTTCAATCAGTAAAACCACTGGATTGTAATTTGCTGTAAGCCAGGCAGCATTAAAAAGAAGCCTAACAGGGCAAGGAAAGGGAGCCAAGCAGGTTTTATACAGACCAGCTTCCTGCTTCACTTTTGACCTACTATACCGTCACTGTCCACACACTTTCCTGCATAATGAGGGGATTACTGGGACATGTCTGCTGGTCTGATCATCTGAACACTTCTCTTTTCTTGCCTCATCCGACTTTGTTGTAGCTACGCCTCCATGTTCCCAAATCACAGCAGTGGCTTTGGTGAGTTAAACGTTTGGTCAGTAGAATAATGGGCAAAACTGCAAAAACAAGACTTAAGCTGTAATTTTCCTTTTCATGGCCGCTGGCTGACCCTTCATTCTGCTCCATTTCTTCATGTGGTCTCGAGTCCTTTTCACCGACACACTGGATTTTTCATATTATCAGCCGTGTTTGCATATTGAGCTTATTCCTCCTCTCTCTTCTAAACTGCTGAACTTGTCCGGCTTCCCTGATTAAAGTTCTGATGATTAAAATGCACAGCAGCTGCCAAAGAGATCCAGAATTGACTTCAAAACACCCCCTTTGAAGCTATATGTTCTTTAAAAAAGGCAGCTACTGAACATGTCGTGCAATATTGTTCCAAGCTCATATCAAACTTGACCAAACAGCAATTAGTGGAACCAAACCTGCGTCCTGTTCTCTCCTGCCGACTCGCTGTGAGTCACTCCACGCCTTATGAATATTCACAACTGCGGCTGGTCTGCTTTTTGTTTTCACCCTCTGTCTTTCTTTAGTTGTCCCTCTCTGAGCAGTGGCCCTTTTTTTTCCCCACCTACGCGACAGCACAGATATACAGAAGCGCACACACACACACACACATACACACACACTTGTCTCACTCACTCACACAATAGTGGTTGGAAAGGCAACCTGATACTCGCTCCATTCATGAATATTCATCCACACCTGCTTCCGGCAGAAAGTTTTTAGCAGGTTTCATTGCAGCTTAGACAGAAGTTTGGACCTGAGCTCTTTTGTCTATTGTGTGAGTGTGTGTGTGTGTGTGTGTGCGTGCTTGTCCCACAGCTGTTGTTTCAATTCATATTAAAGGCTATAACCATGCTTTCTATATATCCTTTTCTCAGTATAATTCTAGATGCACAACGAAGTAATATCTTTTGCTACACAAAAATATATTAACATAATTGGTTGATATTTTGACCTTGTGGTGAAATTATGCTTTTATTCTCCTAGTGGGAGCTTACATATCATATTTCTATTGCCTATGAAATAGTAAGGGTTACTAAATGGTGACAGGCTGATTTGTTTTGTGCTAATAGCTCGGCCATTATGCAAATGAGCATTTTCTTGCCAGCTTCGGGCTATAAGGAGCTTTGGTGGTACAGGCGGTGTCAGGTGTACAGTACTCACTGATCTATACCTCAAGGAAAGTCTGTGATGTCATCAAGCAGACAAGAGCAGTGATGCAACATCAATGGAGGGTTTGGAAATCACTGTAGGCTAGAGAGAGCAAGGTTGAGGGGATTACAGTTTGGTGAGAAGGGTTTTGCAGATTGACGGTGTTGCCCCGGGCTGTTGGGGTGTGTGTGTGTATGTGTGTGTGTGTGTGTGTGTGTGTGTGTGTGTGTGTGTGTGTGTGCATGGAGGCTGGCGTTTATGCATGGAGTATGTGTTTATGTCTGAGGCAGTTTGTGCCAAACCTTTCACAGCTTTAGTTTACAGCTTATTTGAAGGTGTTTGGTTTAGTTACGCCTGCCTGTCTTCCATCTTTTTTTTTTGCTTTCCCCCTTTCATTCTCTTCACTTTTCCAACCTTATTTTCCTCCCGTCATCCCTCACTTCATTCTTATCACTATCTGCCCTTGCTTCTCTCCCTGTGTGCTTTCCCTTCCTTCTAATCCTTCTCCTCTCCATCCCTCCATCCCTCAGACAGCCATCAGTGTTTGAGATGCTGTGTTGGGAGAGTTAAGAGAGCAGTGGAACATGAGACTCACTCATTAAAGAGAGGAGTTATTGGCCCGATCCAGTCACATAGCGACAATATCTCCTTCTCCACCTCCTTTTCCTCTCCCTCACACACGTGCACACACAGACACACAAACCAGCCCCCTTCCCAGAAAGCTGCCAGCGTTGAGAGGGTGTGTTTGGGGAACGAGCAGAGCAGGAGAACACGACATGCTCATTAAAGAGAGAAGTTATTGGCCTGGTCCACTCACACAGACAAAATAGCAAGCAGAACTTCTCTGTACGGAGTGCCAGCACTGGTGGGAAAAGAGGAGACAAAAGAGGAGGGAGGGAATAAGGGAGGAGGGAGTGATGGAGGTGCATCAGAGGGAGAACGGGAAAGAGAAGTTTGTCTGGCTTGGCTCTTCGGATGACATCGCGGTTGTCTTTCCCTTCTCTTTTTTTTCTTTATGTGTATGTGGGTAGGTGGGTGGATGGTGGTGTGTGTGCATGTATTAAACCAGTTCCAGGATGGGAAGATAAAAGACACAGAGGACTCTTTGATGTCTTCCTCAAAGACCATATCAGTTAAACACCAAACCAAATAGCACTCAACTTTTTTTTTTTTTTTTTTTTTTTACAATGTTATTTACACATCAGAGCAACATAACGCGCACTGACTTCAAACATGGCTGCCCACTTGGACAAGTAGATGATTGAATATCCTCAATCATTTATCTGTATATGAAGAGTCGTATTCCAAAATTGGATCAAATGGGAGACTTACTTTGAGAAAATGATTGCTTTCATTACCGTAAAATGCATGTAAATATATATAATTGAAATGGAATCAACTTGTGTAGCGACATTGATGCTGCCATTAAGTCATTTTAGTCTATCTCGAGACTGTATTCAACACTGGATGAGGTATTTAAGCATTGTATCCCATTCCCTCTAATTTAGCTGTGCAACTGCACAAAATCGAGAGACGAGTTTTAAGCTCTCTGGTCCATTCCTGCCTGCTGGGCCTGCAGCATATGACATGCACAGTAGTCTTCCTTTGGCTCTGTATGACCATCCTTACCGATCAAAAATATATGTTGTTTTAACCTTGGCCTCGTCACCAAAATCACTGTCCCTTGGGCGTGGATCTGATCCCATGGTGCACCTCATCTTAAATCACCAAACAGTACTATGACCTCACTTTGACGTGGCGTCGGTGATCTCATCGCCGAGCCCATAATAAACTTTTCAATCGAGACACGGTTGCAAATGCGTCACTGGACACTGATGGCATGTTGATTAGGTGTTACTCACCTGTTTATGCCAAGGTCATCAGCTGATGTGTTTAAAGCTCATTTGAAATTCATAGAATAAGTGAAGTAAATTCCCTATTTTAAAGTTAGACTTGAGAGAGAGAGAGTAATGCTAAAAGATTTTCTGCCACGCTCAGCCTTTGTTAGTGTGGCCTCCGTCTCTCAGTGTGCCTCTCTTTTCCCCGTCAGCCTCTCCACCCCTTACCTTCTCCTTCTCTCTGCAGATTGCTGCTATTTGGACATAATCCACACAAGTACTGAGATATCTCCGCTTCTCTCTTGCTCTCATTCCCACAGTGGGAACCAACATGGCGGCCAATTACACTGCTAGACAATGCTTGCCATAAATCATCCATTGGACTGTCTGACACATGGGGACGCAGCACTAGAGGAAACATGCTTTCCTCTACTCTCTTCTCCTCTTTCTGCTCACTCTCTCCCTCCTTTGTTCCTTCCTTTTCTCTATTTATGAACTGGTTCAGAGAATCGTATGTTGCATTGCAGTCATTGCTTTGCCGCGTTCAATCTGCACGTCTGCTCCTGTTTCTTTTTGGTGCAAAGTTCTCATTGATTTGTCTTTTAACCTGTTCTTGCTTCATTTTGATCACATTTCTTTTCTTACCTTTGATGCTTATTTTAAGTTTCCATCAAGGTTGTCATTTTGTTTTTATCTTTGTCACTGCCTGTCTCGCTCCCCTAATCTAACTTGGCATGATTTAATGACGTGCTCGTTACTGAACAAATGTTTTTAACTGAGCTTTCAAGTAGGTTAATTATTTGGCTCACTGGTATTTAAGTACAGTAGGTTTTTGGTGTAGTTTGCGTCCATCATAAGTCTTGTTTGCACATTAGTTGTAGGCTCTGCTTTTGACAGCCCTTCACCCTTCTTCCTCTTCCTTTCTTCCTTTTCTTCTCCTCCACTGTGTCTCTGAACTCTGTATTGGTGAGGGGGTTCTTTCTGTTTTCTCTTGTCTCGCTCTCTTTATATTTTACTGCTTTTCTCTTCTTCTGCTTGCATGTCAGGGAGGCCATAAGGGAGAAGAGGTTTTGATGGGGAGAAGCGGGAGAAAGATGAGAGAAGCAGCGTTGGGTCAGAGGCAAAGTTTAATGGGAAATAAGGGAGATTAATTGAGTAGGGACTCGGACAGTTATGTATGAAGTGCATGCATTTTAAATGGTATGAATAACTGTTTACAGATGTTTACATTCTGCAGTATGTTTTCCATTCTTCTTCATGTGACATTGGTGGGTATTCCAGTAGGAAATGAGAGACCCAAGAGAGCTGTATGCGCTTGCATAGGGATATTTCTTGTGTGTGTATTCTTCTGAGACGGTGTCTTTGTGTTTCTGTGTTCACTCAGAGGTGTGTTTACTTGACTCAGATGGCAAAGGATATGTTTGGTTGTGCACTGGTGTGTGTATGTGATAGGAAGGCAGCAGGTCAGTGTTTGTGATCAGGGCTGTGCTGGTGCCCTCTATGGTTCGGTTTGAGTGTACTGTGTTGCACAGTGAAGGACCATGTCATGATGGTTGTGTGTGGATGTGTGTGTGAGAGAGAGTCTGGCCGTGTGTCTATACATTAGTGCGTGAAAAAGTGATTCTGGAGGTGTGTGTGCGCAGACGGGCCTTATCTTCTGTTCCACACACACTGTTTCGCTCAAGGACATGTTTCAGACATCAGTGTGAACACGCTCTCTCTCTCTCTACACACACACACACACACACACACACACACACACACACACACACACACACACACTCAGAGAGAAAACAGCTATTTTCAAAAGCAATCATTTTGGCTGGAACAGATCAGAAATCTTACAATTATTTGCATTTTGAAGTTTCATGCAACCGGAATTTGCAGCCATGTATGCCTCACAATAACAGCTTGACCTTGACAAAGTGTTTTTAAACGTTCCCTCCGTATGTTGAAAGGATTACACGTTGACGTCCTCTCCTCACGAGCTGTGTGTTGAACCCTGGTTATGAATTCTCTCATCAGCGTGCCTCCACATGCAGTGCAAGAGTGCCTGGATTTTCTCTCAGTTTGATTTATTACTGGTGCATCTCCGTTGGAACAACAAAAATACGACCAGCCTGCAGCGATGTTGTAGGAACATTGATAGAGAATTTGGGTGTGTTGCTGTTGTATCAGTGGAGCCTCCCTCTGGCAGTGTGTGTTAATTAAAGTAGTGCATGGCAACCTTGAGAGAGGCCTGATAACACTGAGCAATGCCATGTTTATGACTTTTGTAAGCCTCTGAGACGCACGCACATGCATATCAATCTACACATACCCACTTGACACACACACAGATGTGTGAACCCACATGTGCAATCAGTACATTGTAATTAGCCTTTCCTGTTTTTTTTCTTTGCACTTTTCATTTATATACTAATGGATTCTGTTAATGTCTGGGTCTTGCACCATAACACCTCTTCATTCCTCCATATATGCCTCCCAGCTCTCTTTACTATGTTTACGCAGGCACAGCATCAGTCATAAAAAGCTTCTCCAGTGCACTGCATTTATTCTAATCAGCTGTCTTATTATTGCATTTTGTTATGTAACTCGACAGTGATGGAGCTGAGGACTTCTGCGGGGTGACATGCCCCATCAGATTTTTTTAGATTTGGGTTTACTAGATTTTGCCGTTATATTTTATTACTCTTTCTTTCTTTAACTATGCAGTTGTGGTTATTTATATTCTGAGTCAAACACATTCTTCTGATATTGCCAAAGCTCATACCGCAGAAAGTCACACACCCCCTCTCCCTGTGGTATTGGTTTCTTCCAAAAGTTGCGAGATGAAATCGGTTCACAACAGCTGGTGCACACGCACACAGCTCTGTGTTGGCCATCAGTGCTGCAGGAGATGAAGGCCACAGCTTAACGGTGTGTTGCTGAAGTGGTTAGCACTTTTTAATATGTGTGAAAATGAAGTGCAATTAGTTATACACGCTTAATTGCATCTGAGAAATATAGACATAGTTTGCTTTGCAAGCTAGTTGGTAGAGATCACAAGAGTCGTAGCCATCTGTCAGTCGTTACAGTCAAGACAAAGAAGAGGACACAGGAAGTGAACTTGCAAGTGAACAAACATATTATTATTATTATAATTAGTATTATTAAAATAACCATGAACATTTACTCAGCTATTATTCCCCCCCATCCCCAGGTGATATCAGTGTGCGTAGGTGTGGTTACAGGCTGTATGTACTGATACTAGTGGTGATGATGGATCTTTGAAGGAGGCTAAGCCATTTGGAAAATAGGTTACTTCAGCTCAGTCTGAGCTTTTATTTGAAGTGAAGCGGACACTGCTATGTGATGTCAGCCCAGTCTCATCTGTTCTCATGCTTCTTCCTATGCATTGTGTCTGAAAATGGGGCTATTACCATGTTAGTAGGCTCCTTTCATCTTGGCTTTATTATCTACATGCTTCAAATTAATTTGCATTATGGATATGATAATATGAATTTATCGCCCTTAAAGGTTTCATGTGAAGGAGGCACCAACATCTTTAATGTATATGTTAAAAATGTTCTTTTTCTCTTTTTTTTCCGGGGAGGATGCTGCAGACTTTTGGTTTGCATGACCTCCCTGTCTTTTAATACTTTTTGTTTTTGTAATGTTAGGCAAATTTTCAAAATCAAATGTATATGACTTGTCTTTATTCAGCCTACCTGTCATCTAAGTTGAACAAATAAATGATTAATACTATCATAAATCTATGTTTTGAATAAGATGCAGTTCATGATGATTTATAAGGTACTGAATAGTGTCTTTGGCCCACATCAGCACATGGATAGTACACATGGCAATGCCATGGTGTTAATAACATTTTAGATCACAATTGTGTGATAGAAAATGCAACTGCGGAAAGAGTGACAAGTCATAATGGCGAAGGCTCTATAAATAAGGTTCCATCTGTGCAATTTGTTGATTCCCAGAATCCATATTTATCTCCCTCTGCAAATAAGAATCAATGACTGATGATGATGAAGTGTGATATCAGATAGTGTCAGACAGTCTAAATGTCTTTTGAAGCTAAATGGATAAAGAACCAAGCAATGTTGTATGACAGGGTGTAGATGTGTGACCTTCAGTAGGATCCATCCCAGTGGAATAACACCTTTCTGAAATACCAAGATACAGAAACACACACTCACACTGTCACATGTTCATGTATTTTTTTTTTGTCAAAAACAGGATGCTGGTAATTGGGTTATGCTGTCTTTCAAAGGGAATGTGAGCTGCAGTAACGATGGGATCAGCAGGCTGCCTGTGTTACATGTCAAAATGTGATCTAGTTGTGTTTCGGCACAAGGCATTAGAGGACGTCCCTGAATCTGATCGTATCTGTGTTCTATGTGATTTCCTCTTGTCATCCAATACCTCAAATCTGAACCAGAATCAGCTGGTGAGATCACTCAGATCGCATTCGGTTTGGTAGCAGAAATAGTGAAGATGAATGGGGCAGGAACTTGGCTCGGGTGCGTGTGTGATGTCTGTCTCTCCATCTGTATCCGTGTGTTGTGCGTGTGCATGGATGTTGCATCTATATGTGCCCGATAAGGATCTATACACTCTGTGACAGCCAATATAAATCCTTTTATGAACATCTTTATCAGTGTGATGGGAGTCCCAGCACCCTGGCCCTGCTCGGGTCAGATTGTTACATCAGTGTGACAGCTCTGCCTTTACTTGTGACTCTACCCGACAAAGATATAGATAGACTTTATTACTCCCTACTGCTTCTAAAGGCACATAAGCTACTTTTATCATAGCAATATAGTGGGAATTATGATTAGACTGCATCTTGTATCACTATCAAAGCATAAAAATAATGTTCTTGGTGTAAGTAAAGGTGAGAGTGTAAGAAACTTTCTTCACTTTGGTATGACTCTGATGATTGTAAATTGCATCACTGGTTCAAAAGGAATTGGCTTTTTGCTTGTTCAAACCAGATGGTCAGCAGCTCAACAGCAGCTCTGGAGCTGATTCAGGATCGTTCTCAAAGACACACCAGCATCGTGGATGCTTGCCAGTGCAGAGGCTTGAGCCTTGTGTTTCTGGTTGCACCTGACACGACTCTTTGGGAGTTCTATCTTCACACAAGTAAAACAACAAACAGTAAAAATGTCTAGTTAAACCCACTATCATCATCTTTTTCATGTTTGTTCCACAACCCAGTAGCCTTCTATCATTCCTCTTCAAGGAGAACAATTTCCAATGCACAATGCACTATTCTCTGTGTCGAATACTGTGTCTGAATTGTGCTTGAAAAAGGGCAGAAAAGAAGACACACGGAAAAATGTTATGAATATTATATAACACAATATAATATATAAGTAAGGTGCTGAATGAGATTAACCTTAGACATGAGAGGTCCGACAGTCAATTTTAGGTCTGCACCAAAATGTCAGGAGGTGACATTTCAAGCCCAAATATTGCTCTCAGACATGATGTGACAGTCATACATCCATAAAAAGAAATTCACAATGACAACATGGAACAAATGCATGCCTTTCTTTTGTCATCTCTGCAGTAACACATAAGACTGAAACATATGACACTGTAAATAAGATGAAGCAGAATTAGTTCTTTCATCTCTCCAACAAAGTACAGATGTCACAGGCAGTAATGGCTCCTCTCTCATTCTCTTGGCATAACCAGGACTGACATTTTTATAATTACAATTCTCCTTCACCACTGTGGACCAAACCACTGTCATTATTAATTCATTCCGGGGGATGTAGGAGGAGAGGAGGGAGGGACAGACGCAAGGAGGAAGAGGAGAGACGGAGGAAAAAAAGAGGAAGAAAAGGTCGGAAGAGCAGAGATTGCAGGGAAGAAAGAGTTGGGGGGGCTCGGAGGGCGGGATAAAGGAGCAGAGGATTGAGATAAGAGAGGAAGAGACGGGAGGACAACTCATTGTTGATGCTGAAGGACAAATACGTTTGTGTGAGAAAGGAAGTTGGGGATGAACTCTTGTCTCATCGTCTCTCTGAGTAGATTCCCTCAGGGTTTGTGCTGCTGGTAGGGGACTGCAGGTGGACTCGTCCTTCCCTCTCTTCCTCTCCTTTTTCCCTCCGTAGTCCTCGCCATGCCGCACCAGTCCCTGTTGCCATGGTAACACGGGGCGAGCCGAGCCACGTAACAGAGGGATGCAAGCAGGAAGACAGCGAGAGAGAAAGAGGCAGAGAAAGAAAGGTCTAGAGGGATCCACTCTTCCATTTCTGTAATCTACAGGGAAAGGGGGTGTCCCCCCTCAGGTCCACCTCAGTGGAAAAATAGATTGAAGAGATACGTGTGCTTTCAGAGAGCACATGCTTTGGATGTCCATGCTCTCTCATCTCTCCGCTTGGCTTGATTTTTGCATTTTTATGCTGTATTCTTTTTTGCATGGCTGTTGAGGCTTCACTGCTTACAGTGGAATAAGTGTTGGCGTCATACGTTTCTGCAAACTTTTCTCGATGTTCAGGCTTCTTTTTCAGAGGGTTCTGTGTCTTTCAGTTTGATTTTGCGACAGCCCTATGGTTAAGGTCTGGTCAGGTTTAAGCACAAGTTGGAAAGGCATCACGTTTTGGCTTAAAATACCCGGTGTAGTCACCACAGATCCGGCTGGAAAATGTCACTTCTATTAATATGGTCGTGTGGTTGTGAACAGTGATCTGCTGCTTGGCAGGTGTCTCGTCTAGCTGTCACACCATAACCATCACCTCCTCCTGAATCGAGCTGAGAAAAACTCTGCTCATATGCTTGTACCAGTAACCTGAGCCACGTCACTTTGGTACCTGTCGTATAGATGTTAATGATAATGATACATACATGAAACATACAAATGTGATGTATTCAGGGTTTGCAGAGTTCAGCGGTGCCAACTTTTTATTCAGATTTGTGATGAGCGGTGCTTTTGACTGCGAATGCCTGTATCATCTAACTTAATCACCACAGTAGATATATTTGTGTCCATATTTGTGCTCTTTTTAGTAATTTGCACTGCAGATCACCCACATTGAAGTGACACTACTTTACAATTGTGACACCAGATGGTCCGTCATCTCCGCTGTAGTTTGAATGTTCAGAAAATTTCAGACTTCAGATTTTAGTTATCATATAATGTGTTGGCTTTTACAAAGCACAGTGTGTTACCTATCATGGAGTGTGTGTGGGTGTGTGTGTGTGTGTGTGTGTGTGTGTGTGTGTGTGTGTGTGTGTGTGTGTGTACCTCTTTATTGCCCCATGCCAATAGAAGCTCACTCTAAAAGCCTCAAATGCTTTTATAGTTAGTCTCTTGGTGTCGGTTGTGCGTCTGTGTTTGTATAAAAGCTGCCAGAGGATAAGCTTATTAACACCACTGAGCAAAAAAAAAAAAAAAAAAAAAAAAAAAAAAACGGGGCTGTTAATCAGATGGCATTTTAGGCACAGTTGGAAGTGACGTGTTTGCGGGAATATGTGCTTTCAAACAGACAGGCACAGGCACACATAAACAGAACAATCCAAACAACCAACCAACTCATTACCAACTCTCCCCGCTTAGCAAAAGGCAAAGATAACAGGAAAGCAGGCAGAGCGAAAGCACTGCGGCGCTTATTCAGCAGCAGAGCTTGACTTTTGAGACCAACATGAGTACGATTAGAGCACTTTATTGAACCATTTCGAATAGCTGCCTGCCCTTGTTTATGAATAGATCCCGACTTCATGGTCCCTTGCTCATTCACTGCGGCATTCTGAAGAAATTTCTTTTGCTGGAACTAAAAGTCTAATATGAGAAGTGTTTGCCCCCTCGCCTGATACAAGACACACCTTATTTTTACATTTGGTAGCGTCATTTTGTATCCACTGTCATTGTAGAGAGGGACAATTCTGTTTTGAATTAGCACCCAAGTATCGTGATAGTGTGGAATCAAGAGATAAGCCGATCGTCCCGGTCCTACCTGAGTCCTCCTCCTTGCAGTAACTTTCATATTCTCAAATATGCGATAAGTATTTGAGGTTGTAACGTCAAATTTGAGGGTAAATTCGAAGCGTTGTTGGAGGCCTTGGACCTCGGAGCTCATTAGCGCATGTCCTGTCTAAAAGCAGATCTTCAGCTGTTTCTGTTTTGTCCTTGACAGCGTATGTGTCACACTATGCTTCACCAACAAACAAGCAAGCTGCTCTCTTGTTAAGCAAATATTTCATTACCTCTCATCCCGAGTTTACGCTTCCCTGTGATCGGGCTAATGGTCAGTAGTCTGCTGATTGTCGTACCAAAGTGTGTGTCCACATCCGCGCAGAGGGAACGCAGACAAACTGCACGTGTGCATGTATGTGTCTGAGTGTGCGCACGAACACACATGCACATGGAATAAGAATTAACCCTGTGAAGTGAGGGGGATAATTCCATGGTAATTAGTGTTCTGTGTAATCAGTTTTTATTTTCCTGTGCCGTTGTTAGGCGCTACAGACAAAACAAAAGGAGGCTTGCACGCATCTCTCCCTCTCTCGCCCCCTAATTACAAACATATCCAATTAATTACACACAAGTCCCGCTTTCATCTGTGTGCACCACGTGAGAGGCAGAGATGAGAATGCAAAGCAGCCAGGCAGGAGCAGTGACGCACACTAATACACAAGGAAGAAATTAATAATTAGTCACACACTGGCATTATATGTATGCATATGCACACTTGACTGATGTTGATTTGACTATCGACTAAAAGTTGTGCAGGGTAGCTGTGCGTGTGCAGCATATTGCCTGTGTGCCTCTTTGCATGCTGTTGAAGAGACAGGTGAATTCTCCTTTGATTATTTTGCGTGCGTGTGTGTGTGTGTGTGTGTGTGTGTGTGTGTGTGCAAATAGCTTGTGTCCTATCAGTCAGGGGATTAATACACACCTGCTGTTTGAAATCAAACAATTTAGCCGGATGGAGGATCCGAGTAGCCTCCAGCTCGTCTTCCAGCTCGAGTTTCTTCTCGCTTTTTCTGTTGGACAAGTTGAACATAGTGTAAATTTGGGCAAATTTAAAATTTTCAGTATGCAGTTTTATGCTCTTCAGATCTTTAAGATTATATTTTCATATGATGTCTGTCTGACTTACTGCCCTCTACCCAGTCCTGTGTGCACCCAGTGCCCAGGTACATGGCAGCCTTAGTGACTTGTGTATTGCTCTGTATCACCCCCACACCCTCCCTTTCTCTTACTCTCCCTATGAGGCATTCACACTATTTCTTTAGTTGAGAAAGTAAAGGCCTTTGGGCCTTATGTTTTTCAATTACACACGGTGCAGAGATTGAGGGGAGCTGGGGAGGGGGTATACAGAGAGAAATGGAGAGAGTGTTAGCTGTCTTCTAGTCTGTGAGTGTCCCCTCAGGGAGGCTGTCCAGGTAAAGCAGAGGCGTTTGTTCTTATTTAGTGCCTGTGGCTGGCTGTGATTTAGCCTGCCCTGGGCCTATAGGGCCTGAGCTTAGAGGAAACAGTCTTGTTGAGGAGAGAGAGAAGGAGAATAAAGGTGAGCAGAATAGAGGCAAAGGTCCGGCAGAGGATCGCAGACAAGAGTGGAGTTTGAAATAAGAAAGAGATGAGGCAGGGAGAGGTAAAGAGGAGGTTATTGGAAAGGTACAAGGAAACGAGAAGGGTGCGTATGAAAGATGAGGAAGGAATTGCAGAAATAAAAGAGGTGGGTGAATTGGCTGTTTCAGTAGCTCAGGATATGACTGCAGAGAAGCTTGGTTGAGTGGCATGGGTGCTGAGGTCATTCAATGTATGCGTGAGAAAGATTGAGACAGATAGACAAAGCTTAAGTCATTGTCAAGCTCTAGTGACAGTAATGATTGTGTTCTATGCCCCTTAAACCCTTAGGTCATTGCATTGAGCCTAGCCCTACTCCATAGGCATTTCTGCCCCAAGGCCAAGTGTCTTTGGCTGTGAAATGGTTCTCAGTCTCACCCTCTCAATGCCAAAACCACCGTGAAGTGGACTTCAGCCTGTATCAATGACTCCTCTTCATGGACTCCTCCATTATAACCAATTCAATAGCCGTGGCTGCACGCATTCACATCAGCGGCATTCTTTGGCTGGTCTAGTTCCTCCTTTTTATGAAACCCTTTATCACTGACACCCACAGAACATCAGATCAAGGTTATTTGTGCTTTTTTTTTTTTTTTTCCTCCAAGGTTGATTATCCATGCATTCTTTCAGAGTGTGTGTGTGTGCGCGTGAGGGTGGAATCACAATGAGCCATTGTGCCCTTATTTGAGTTTTGACCACCCTCCTGACCCCCTGTGATGATTGACAGGCCTTTTGTCCAATAGAGAGGACTCACTCAGACCCCCTGCTGTGGCTGCAGTTTTGTTTTGCTGTGGGGTTTTGTGGAATCTGAAAAATTGTTTCAGTCTAGATTTTCTTTGAGGTGTCATCGGAAGCCTGCTCCCACGGAAGCACGCACGAGTCCACGCACATCCATGTGCACGCAAGGGACACGGACGCTCACACACCTTTGATCTTTACACACACCACTAGAGCCCTCAGCCCCTTTGCCTCTCCCACTGTCCATCCCTGTCAAGCCCTGGCAGCCCAATGGCTTTTTGTCCATTCTCTCACCCCAGTGGCAGTAGCTTTGTCCTCCTTTAAAGCATCGAGTAGACATCTGCCTTGCATAACCCCAGGTGGCTTTGGAAGTGTATGTCAGAGCCAATTTACTAATATTGAATACAGTGGCACACACATGTCCCACAGTGCCATGAATCATGGAGTCTGTTCTGTCAGCAGCTTTTATTTTACAGTCGGTTGAATGTATCCTCTACACAATGTATAGACGGTAATTTAAATAGAACTAGACAAAAATAGTCGGCAAGCATTTGTGTGTTTGTTTAATCCCAGAGTAACACAGTCGCAGACGGTTGCCCTATCACTGTCTTGGCCTGATCTTCATTGTCTTTTTGTGAAAGTGATGTTGCAAATAAAGCATTACCACCGAATTTCTTTTTCCAGCCTAGTTAACCCTTACCATTTACTCGGCTGGTTTTGTGGATTTTTTGAAAGGAAAATTGTCAGGTTTTTACCCAGTAGTAATAATAATATTCATATCAGCAGGTAATTACAGTTCCTTCAATAGAGAGCTAATCCACATGTGCCCTCTCTGTGTTATCGGGGTGCATACCAGGGGAGCTTTGGAGGTAGGCCCATAGAAAGACCTAAATTACTCTTTTATTCTGGGAGAAGACACACATAGAGGTTTGTGCGTACACACTCTTAAACGACACCCACATACTTCCGTCTCTGCCTGTTTCTCCCTCCTACACACACCTCCCCTCATTCCTCTCGTCGGCGCCATATCTTACTCCATTTCCCCCTACAATGGCTGCGCTGTATTAGAACCGTCCCTGAACCCCTGCAGCCATACTCTTTCCCCAGGCACAGACTATGACACAGTTGGCTGGGGCAGAAGAAAGACCCTCTGGCCCTGCCTCATTAAAATGGTAAAGAGCTAGTGGAGGATAGGAAAGCTAATCCTTCTACCAGTCCTCTCCTAGAGTCCTCATCTCCTGGCCTGAGACCGGGCTTGCTAAAATACATTGCCCCTGGGAGATGGAAGTGATAGGGCTCAAATGGGACAGTTTAGGGGTGACGGAGGTGGGTTCAGGGGAAGTTTGAGTGTATTGGTGATTTAGCTGTACACAGTTAAAGAGTGTGATCCTGGATTTGTAATCATCAAATTGTGTCTCATGTGGATAATGTCAGAAGAGAAATTTCTGTCTGTGCAGTAGAAAAATGCAATAATTTCATAAATTGGTGCTACGTGACCACAGAAAACAGAGAAAAATACATATGTGTTTGAATACTACCCACATTATAAGCTGGTTGAAAATCATCAAAGTTTCTTAAGCAGAAGTTGATCAACAGCAAAGGATACTGAAAGGTTTTCTGCAGTAATTTGATTTCTGACATAACAACCTAAGCCTTGGCAATTTGACCTTAACGGGCTTGGATTAAATCGTTTTTGTAGCTGACTCTTATCAAACAGGATCTATGCTTTTTGGGATACCAGACGAGCAGCATCATAGGAGTGCACATCATGTTCATTGATGTGGTAGTGACCAAAGACTGCTTCAGTCATTCAGTGACTCAGTATGTAAGTTGCAGGGCTTGCAAAGCAAGAGGAAAAGAGGAAAATGTTGTCAATTTCCCCGAAGACTGACATTACACAGGCTAGCTGAGTAGTGACAACAATAATCCCTTTTACTATTACCACACAGTGACAGCCAGCAAAAAAATGCTGCGGTATATTTTGTGGTATTAATTGCATTTATTGATTACAGTCTAAACACCACAGTGCCAGCAACTTAGTAATGCACCAATTGATTGAATGCACAATTAGTGTTACATGCACTGGTTTTACCATTTAGGCGGTATTAGTTCCAGTAACTCTACACACCCAGAACAATGGGAAAGACGTGTGGAGAAAATGGAAGAGGCTGGTCAATGTGCTTACTCAGCAGGCCCACCTGAAGACTTCCTGACAGATAACGATGCTCAGCTTTCATCCCACAGAGAGGGAGAGACAGAGAGAGAAAGACAGGAAAAGGGTGAGCGAACCCATCTGTCTGTGTCCAAAGTTAAAGCACTGAGGCAGCACTCCCCTCCAGACTGTGCAATTAACCCGCTCTGGAGGCTGAGAGGAACATTCAGCCCTGCGGCTGCTGCTCTGAGAAGGAGACCCTGACGAAGACCCTCACGCTCGTCTGTTTGGAATAAATTAATGTGTGGGGCAGTGGACAGCGGCGGTATTATTTTATTCATATGTTAGTCCTAAATTTGTGCAGTTGCTGAAGCATTCCAATTAAATAATGAAGCAAAATTATATTTTAATAAGAAAAGTACTATTGGCAGTAGTAGTTAGTAATTTATGCATGTGGTAGCCTATATATAACAGGGTTTAGGGAGGTCAGCCTTACCTCCCCTTAACTCTGTGCCCTGGTAGCTCATACCTTCTGCTATATGAATGTAATATGAATACATATATTTATATATATACTTGACATTTACCCATATTTGCATTAAATGATACACAAGCAATAGAAAAAAAAGTGCTCCAAACTCGATGAATTGTATTGTTTGCATTCTTTATGTTATATTCATGCTGTGTTATTGAGATTTTGCAGAGTGTTGCTCTCCAACTTTGCACGTTGTTGTCGATGTTTCATTTTATAATTACTTTCCTGGCTGATCACAGCCATTTCACATCACCTCTTCAGTGAAACAATGCGCTTCCCACGGAGCCTGACAAATTAGCTGTTTTTTTCGGAAAGCTTTAGTCATGAATGCTCATCGTTACAGGGTAAGACTCGGCTCATGTCTTTGCGGGCGTGTGCGCGTGCACATGGCAGGATTCTGCAAACCGCGTCTGCAGCACGTTCATCACTTCTTTCATTCAGTCATTTATTAAGCCAGCTCATTAGCCTCAAGTGACTTCTCAATCCGCACACAGAGGATGTGGACAGCGACCAAACAGCCTCTGAGGGCCTATTGAGAAAAGTGTACATGATTCAGGGCAATAAGCACCACATACTGTTAGCTATGATTATGAGAATTATCATGACATACATGTTAGCTTGTTCATTATGTGTAATTTCCATTTTTTCTGCATGGGGGTGGTAGTTTCTGCCAAAGACTAAAGAATCATTATTTGCAGAAATTGTTAATTCAGTACAATTTGTGAGAATAAAAGCACTGCTTTGTTATTCTCCCCACCCTTCCCTTGTTTGCCTCCCAAGTCCTTCTCCTTCTCTCCCTGTTTTCTTGCCAAATTAGTGTGTTGTGCCTAACATACAGCGATTGGACGGGGAGCGAAGGCTGTGATTTGGCATGTATGTTGTATTTGTTGTCTGTGCACAGTCACGGCATTTATTTTTTTGGAGGTTGTGTGTGGTTTACTAGTGCAGCACTTTTGCCTGTCACGTCTGGCCTATATTTGACTGACATACTGTACTCTACTGTACTATACAATGGTGTTGTATTTCAGCAGTCTCACACTCTCAAGTGCACATGCACACACAATGCCTATGTGTGGGCTGGCAGTTAGCCAAGGCCATAGTCATAAGGCAGTGACAGTAGATGACAGCAGCAAGATTAAAGGGTGTGGGAGTTGTGAGCAGGGCTGGAAGACTGGCAGCTCCATAAATATCCCATGCAGGGATGCCCCTAATGCTTCATAGCACCCTATCATCACATAGCCCCATCACAGAGGATAGACCTGCTACAATGAGATGTGAATGTGAGTGTGTCTGAAGGAGAATACAAAGCTAGGCTGAATTCTTGGTATAAATGCTCTCACATCCCGTCTAACACAAAGGTGCATTCACAAAAGGAAGTGGAGAGGTTTCGCTCCAGCCGGTGCCGAAATGATTGCTCGGTTTATTGATTAGTGGATTGACAGCAACATTAATTAACCACAAATCTCTTTAATCATTCATTCATCATGCAAAATGTAGCTTTTACTATATTGTTGATATTTTATAGACTTGAGAATCAGTTAATCTCAAAAATAATCAACACTATCAGCGATCATTATTTGCAGCCCTAGATTCAGTGATGTTTTAAAATCAGTAATGCCTGAGTGGAGTGTCTGAGTCTGTCTTATGCTCGAGATACGGAGCTTATTTGTGGAAAATGACAACTGTAGGAGGATTCACTAATGCAGAATGGATACACATTTGTGGCGGGTATTTTGGATTTGCTGCTCAAACATGGTTAAAGAAAGCACATTTTGTTTTTAAATCTCCACATGTGCTGCTATCTGTACAGACAGGCACACACACACACACACACACACACACACACACACACACACACACACACACACAGCAGTATAAATTCTGTTTTCTCAGTAACCAGACCTTGCCGTCATATACATAAATGTCACACTCCAGTGTAGCTACACTGGATACTCACCCACTGACACAGTCCCCCCATTTCCACAGCAGCAACACACACGCAGACACTTGCGAAAAACACATAAACACACAAATACACACCCACACACACACTGAAGCAGAGCGATAAACAGCTGGAGGCCCTTCTGTAATTAAACCTGTACTTCTCTTTGTATGCTGTCAATGCATATATGTGGGCAGAAACACACACACACACACACACACACACACACACACTCAGGCACATTTTTAGTTGCATTTACATCTCATGCATTCTTTCTCTCGAGGCTGAATAAATTTTGGAGTGCTGTGTGGAGATGAGTGGTGCTGATCTGACTCAATTACACCATAAACACATCTCCAGGTGTATTGTCATCTTCCCACAGCCGTTCAGCTTTTAACTGTTTGCACATTCATATCTAATAAAAAACACACAAGAGTTCGTTTGGTACACTTTAGGTATGTTGATCTTCTTGGTGGTAGTGTGTGTGTGTGTGTGTGTGTGTGTGTGTGAGTGTGAGTGTGTGCGTGCTGACGTTTGAGCGATTTTCTTGATTTTCACTCTGTTATGAATTTTGTTGTTTTCTTACAAGTGTAATTTCTGTTCACATGACGCCGGTTTGTGTACACTTCTCATATTGTGTACGTTGTTTATGTTTATAGTATCTCCCTTTTTGTGTTGCCTTAGCCAACGCATGTGTGTGTATGCGTGCACATATTTGTCTGTCCCCAGTGAGGTGTGCTCTCAGCTCTGAGTGGGAGTTTCACAGACAGCCAAGAGACCAGCGGGGAAATTTCCCATCAGCCAGTGCAGCGTGCAGTGCAGGTTAACCACTGAAGGCTCTGAAATCCATAGTTGCAGCACAACACAGCCTCCTCTCTCCCGCTCTCTCTCTCTCTTTCCCTCACCCTTTCTCCCCCACTCCCTCGCTCTTTCTGTCTCCCCAGATGAATCGGAGCAGAGATGAAAAGCTTTCAGGAATGCTGGCAGACAGGCAGTGCTTTACAGTAATCTAACCTGGGGAAGATGAAAGCCAGCTGGGAAGCTGGGAATAGAGCGAGGAGGGGAGAAAGGTGAGAGAAAGAGAAGGACAGGATAGAGTTTTGGGAAAGAAAGGAGCAGAAGGACTCGATAGAAAGAGAGCAAAGGAATGAGTGACAGAAGGTTTGTGGAGAAATGGGATGCAGAGGTAGCAAGAGATGGGATGTTTATGAAGAACGCTGAGGGAATAGATGACAAAATGGGTAAAATGCTTGGAGGAGAGAGAGCAAAACTTACCTGGAAGTGGGATAGATAGGAGAAGTTAGAAAGGGCTACATACATATCATGTTGGCGCAAGTGAGCAGGTTTTTTTTTTTTTTTTTTTTGTATTTTTAGACAGCCGTGAAACATATTTGGCTGTACCTTGAAGGATAACTCTGGCTTATTACAACTTATTTACATAGACTTGGTCATCATTTCTATTGATTATGGTAAGATCGTACTCATCAGGTGAATTACTGAGATCTGGAACACTTCCTGGTTCAACTTGAATGAAGGTGCTGTGGCACATGTTTGGGTTTATAAAACTACAAAACTGAGAGCCAAGTTGTAATAAACTGGAATTATCCTTAAAGAGAGACAGCAGCAGCTAGTCGCATTTAATCTACTTATTGCTTAGTAGAAGTGTACGCCCTTAATGTGACTTTTAATGAGGCTTCAGAATTTAAGCTGGATATTTTGGTTATTTTTTTTCTATCGTGTGCGATAGTAATGCAGATGGTGACAGACGAGGGAAAATGAAGGTGGGGATTAAATGAAAACAAACCATGAAAATGGGCTGCTGCATTTGGCATTGTAATTATTGTAAGTCAGTGTCATTTGGAGAGGTTGACACATAGTGTAATTGTAACTGTCACAGCGATGACAGCGGCCCAACACAAACCTGTGGAGTTTAAA
This sequence comes from Chaetodon auriga, assembly GCF_051107435.1. Classification (NCBI taxonomy): domain Eukaryota; kingdom Metazoa; phylum Chordata; class Actinopteri; order Chaetodontiformes; family Chaetodontidae; genus Chaetodon; species Chaetodon auriga. The sequence continues at coordinate 12,046,706 of NC_135095.1, read as the reverse complement.
TTTCAGATCCTCTTCAGTGGAACAAACTCAATTGCAACACCGCTCACTGAACACTGAAGTAGCATCAAGTGTACCGCTGTTGTCACTCGAAATGGCTTTGGCAGGTGGAAGGGGGGGGGGGGGAGCTTCCTTTGTGCGCGCGTGCGTGTGTGTTCGTGTGCGCGTTCTTTGAATCGTCATGTAGGTGGAGCAGGCCTGTCGCTGCTGTGACAAATCCCACCTCGTGCACCTTGTACTTCCTGCGCAGAATGAGAGAAGCGCACCGCAGCAAAACGCCACCCCACCTAATTGAAATTTTGAGGTATAAGAGGATTTCTGCACAACGTGAGCTGACAGGCTCCATTCACCAAATATCCTCTTAGACTCCTCTCTCTCTCTGTCTCTCTCTCTTCCTGCAAAAGAATTAACTTTTATCTGTCTTGAAGTTTTAGTGCAGCTTACACCCATCTCTATCTGAATGTTCTGCAGATGATCTGTCTCGCTTCCTCTCAATCTTTCCTCTTTGTATCTCTCTCTCTCTGTTATTCAGAGAATCCCTCCAGCAGGGACACTTACAGGGATTTTTCTGTTTGCCCGTCATACTTTTTCGTATGTCATGTCGTAAAAGGGCAGGGTAGGTAGAGGGAGAAGGACTGAATGTAGATAATAAGATAAGGAGATGAAGGATGGAGAAGGGGAGATGAGATGGTAAAGAAAGATGGATGGAGTGCAGGAGAGACGAGGCCGAGTGGGAGTTAGAAGACGGGGGACAGCTGTGGTCACATCAGCAGCGTCAGATTCACCACAGAGACTTTTAAATCAACTGTCTGAAGAGAAAAATCCTGAACAATATTCAAGTTCTGAATCCCATTAATGCATTGGGATTAATATCTACCAACAATTGAATTTTCTGCAGTATCTAATTGTGTGTATGTTCATTTCACACATCTAATAAACAAACTCACGCATCCACACGCTTGCACGCTGAAACATAGCAGTGACGCTATCGATTGTATTCAAACATGCTCGCATGCTCCCTTTATTTGCTCCCTTGTCTTTGTGATTAGATAACCAACCATCCTGAAACAACACGCTCATTTATTTACGGAGTGAAGTTATTTGACTCCCACTGTGAAGCCTCCATTATCATGCACAATACATTGCTTTTGTGTTACGGCATAATGCATGGGCGTGAAACTCTAATGTGCTCCCTTGATAAAGAAGCGCTAATTTTAGAAAAACCTCCCGTGGAGTCAGTGAAAGGACGGCCCTCGCTTGTGATATCTTCATCGGTAGAAGAGAGCAAATGTGTTTGAAAATAACACAGAGACCTAGATTGTGTGGACTGAGCTCCTGACCAGGTCGGGAATCATATTTTTTCGACTCTTTGACTTCATTATTTGGCTAATATCACTAAATTTAAAGCAATTGCCATACCACCTCGTAATAAGTGTCACTCAGGCGTCATACCCATTTTTCTTTTTTCCGAGAAGCCCAGAAAACTCTGTTGCTGTATAAATGTTTAAGTAGGGCCGCAGCCTAATAATACAATTCAGGGTGAGGTATCGCACCACATACAGGCAGACAGAGAAATGAACTTGTGTTGTGATTAATGTGTTTGCCTGTGGTAGATGTTTGGAGTGAGAACAAGATAGGATGAAAAGAGAAAAGGAAATAGAAGTAACTTCAGGGAGCCGGTTGGGCTTGTGTTGTCTTATGGCAAATGTCCGCTGCAGAATGGCTAGCTTTAGAGTTAATGTCACATGAAGCACCTGAGGCTACAAATGTGATTTGTTCGTGACTGTTGTGCATTTTTTTTTTTCATCCAGTGTGTGTTTTGATTTGATTTTTGATGTTCTCAAGGCAAATTCACAAACTCCTTTGGCTCAGATAATTGTTTTTTCCAATCACCTATGATGGCAGGCTGATGGTTTTTATGTGAATTGTGGGTAAATTAAATGGCTTCATAGCATTTCTGCTGTCTGTGCCACCATGAATATACAAAGCTAAAGTTAGTGGCCACAATAGCATCAAGGAAGTCTGCAAGTCTGCTCACATACGGCTCCTGCAGCTGGTGAACACTGAAATTATTATATCAGCCAGTTCTGTAGTTGTTCCGACACACACAGCCTTCATGGAATGCATCCTAACCATTTTCAGTGGACGCTGGCCTTTAGTCTACTCTCTCTCTCTCTGTCTCACCACCTTTTCTCCAGTGATTGCCATTACTGTCGCACATGCCTTCAGGCTTCTCTGCAGTGTTATTCCTTGCACTCCCTGTCCTCCTCACTCTCCTAGTTTTTCATTTTCTCACCCTCTGTCTGCCTCTTTGTCTCCCTCTCTCTCTATCCCCTGCTATGCCGGCAATGCAATTTTTCACTTCAGTGGGAAAACAGGTATAATAGAGGGAGTGCGCCAGTCTGTTTAATAAAGGAATAAAGGCAAAGAGGAGAGATGAAGGAAAAATGGAAGCGCCCTAGGGGCTGAAAACAAGAGAATATACACACTTACTACATGCACAGATACACAGTTGCACAGACAATAAGGAGGTAACACAGAAGTTCACACACCTGCTTATCTCTGAGGAATTGGTTGTGAGGTGCTTCCCTATTTAATTAGAAACTTCGGTCGGTACCTCATAAATCACCACAACATAAAACTGAAGGGTAGGCAATGAATGTTTCCCCATGTACACACACTAGAGCGCACACACACAAATCCACACACGTCTGAAGGGAAAGCTAAGGCGATTGGTAATTCATGAATTCATGAGTGTGATGTGATCTTCAGCTTCAGTCAGTGATCCATAGAGTTAATATGTATGCGTGTGTGTGTGTGTGTGTGTGTGTGTGTGTGTGTGTGTGTGTGTGTGTGTGTGTGTGTGTGTGTGTGTGTGTGTGTGTGTGCGTGCGTGCGTGTGTGCCATCACAGTTGACACCGGTAGAATGTTATATCACTGCTGTTTGGAAAATTTCTGGATGAACGTGTGCTTCGTCAGCTTTTGGAAAACAGATGAATTCCCATCCTAAGATCATTTTACTGAACTGTGTGATCACACCTGAGCAAAGACACGGGACAGAGGTCGTGTCGTGTCGAGAAACAGAGCACGGGGTGCAGAAAGGTGACCGTGTGACTGTGAGTGCACAGGGCTGCGCGTATATAGCCCTGTGCAACTTGGGACATGGTGTGTGTTTGTGTGTGCGTGAGCGTGAGCGTGAGCGCGCTTCTGTCTCCAGAGTTATTCTGATGGCAGTGTGTTGTAACAGGATCCAGGGTGATGTCTGCTCTCAGACAGCGTCTGGCTCTCAGCTCCCCATCTATTATTCACACACCTGGATACACACACACACACACACACACACACACACGCCTTTTCCCCTTATGTCTTACTCTTTACTCCACTTTTTTTCCACATTTCTAGCTGCACATTTAAAAGTTCAGATTTGTTGACTTTTTCTTGCTGTTTTTTTTTTTTTTGTGCACGTCGTGAACCTGAGTTTGTATGCACATGTCTCTTTGTGTATTTATGTATTTGTGCTTATCTCCCAGGAAACCAATCACACTCTTGAAGTCAATGAACTGTGCTGTTTGCCCTGGTAAACAAGCTGAAAATTAGTATTGACCAGAGAGAAGAGGACAGACTGATAAGCAGTAAAGGAAAGAGATAGATAACCACTAAAACAAAGCGTAGTCTGGAAAAAAAGGGACCACAGAGCACTCAAAGTCATCCCTTCACCTTGGCTAAAGTTGATCTGAGCCTGTCAGTAGGTCATTATCAGACCGAGACATCACCACCATTTTTGGATAGGTTGCTGATTGACATTTATAGACACAGAGTACGGTCCAGTCAAGAAAAAGCTATTGAGTTTGCTCTGTTAAGACTGTGAAAGTATGCACCCCTGCTATTGTGTTGTGAAACACAACCTTACAGAGGGATGGATAAAGGTCAGACTGGGAGTGTTTGAGATGATGCTGTGAATGTTTGATCAAAGTCTGTCTCCAGACCATTATTGTAAAGAGCTCCTATTCATCTGAAGCTCCTGAGGAGAACTAGACACCTGTTCTATATGAGGCTGATCAAAGGTTTTCCTAGCGTTGCTATTTTTGTGTGTCCAATTAATTATGACCTTAAGTTATCTGAGATCAGTGATTATCGGTCTCCTCCTGCTCAAAAGACAAACCGATCCTCCACTCATTATCCTCAACAGCAGGATACACTGGTGATCGACAGTTAAGGAAGCAGGATGCGTCAACTAATAGAAATACTTTTATTAACTTATGTGACTCAGTGGAAGGATGAGCATCGTTGTCCTTCCATTGTTACATGTATACATGTGGACTTTTGCTTTTTCAGTTTTCAGCCTGGGCCTGACCAGCTTCCCTAACAAACCTGCACATATACTGTGTACACTTTGGGCAGAGATGTTCGCTGCAAAGGTCCTCTATGCAAAGGCTGCATGGCAGTCATTGTGGGAGGAAAGGAGGCAGGGACACTAGGGAGCAGTGCTGTGATAAACATGCTCCAGTTTGTGGTCTCTAATGGAGAGAACACAAATATATTGACGGTTATGATGATAAAAAGTACCCCATTTTCACTCAAGTTAAAGTCAGTGTGACATTTATTATTTCATGTTATTCATATAGCTAACTGCCACAATAAATAGATCCTTAAATGGAACGTGTTTTATTCACAGGGAGAAAGAGAGACAGATTTCTGTCCGTCTTTTCCTCTTCGACCTCCTCGTCTTTTTCTGCTTCCTTCTCCTTCGCTAACATCAAAGCTAGCTGCGTCTCGCTGTGCCATATGTCCAGCTACCTGGGTGCTCCAGTTCTCAGAGCTTTGGACACCTGCACACAACCTTTATATCTCTGTCAAATATACACATGCACACACATACAGACCCCCTGAGTATAATCTCACAGTGATTATGCTCAGGGGTGGTATTTATACTATTCAACCAGCTGAAACAGTTTGCCAGTCGCACTCCTCCAAATGAATGGCATCCATAGCTCTGAGTTTGTGCACTGCTGTGTCGCCTGAAAGGCCAAGTCTTGATTCAACACAATAGGCTGATTTGGTGCCCTCACTACTCCGGGGAGCATGTTGACTTCATTAATGGCTCCCAAAGCCTTTTAGCTCTCACACAGTGGCCTCTGGTCACAAAATATAATGGGGTGCACGCCAGTCTGTAACGCTGCCACCGGGTTGCACCACTAATAGAGACACAGGTGGTGATGTGCGCTCAAATTATGCCGTTGCCTCTGTGGGGTCCTTGAGGCCCAGCCAGTAGCTGCAGCAGTAGTGGCGGGAACAGCAGCTCTTATCACCGCAGAATAACGGGGTAAGAAAGGAAAAACAGTAGAGGAAATAATTGGTTTGAAAGAGAAATGTGCGTATGGGTTTTTCTCAGCCTGGCCAGGTATTTGTCTGCACTAAATGAGGTCTGTCAGGAGATCTCTACCTGTCGCCTCTAACACCCTGCTGCGGCTCTAATGAGACAGTGAAAGAGGAATTGGATGGGAAAAGACGGAGGGAAAGCAGAATGAGGAATAGAGGAGTTGTGTAGAGAGAGACGAGCTCTGACACCTCCTCTGCACAGTAAAAGTGATGGAATGATGCATATTGCGAGCAAAAATGGCAAAACTGAACAGTCGATGGACAGAGAAATGACGCAAGACCGTAAGAACAGAAAGAGGCAACTGAGAGGAAAAAGAATAAGAGATGCAGCAGTTGTGGAAAAGGACAATTGTCTCGATGAAGCAGGACTTGTGCTTCACTGGGCACATTGCATACGTTTGTGTGTGTTTTGTCTCATTGGTAGAAGAGCTTTTGCTGTCCACTTCCTCATAGATTACAGCATAAAGTGTGTATTATTTGGAAACAAAAAATGGCCACCATCAGAACCATATACCAACAGGCTTTGAAAATGAAAAAAACAACCCATCAAGGCTGCAAGGCTTTTTATTTCCGGTCACATCTGTCAGTGGAGAGAGTGAAGGGTCTGAAAATGTGCAAGCACTATTAAAAGAGAAGGAATGGGAGGACAAATAGAAAACACACTGTTCTAGCAGCATAGGAGTAGAGTCTGCAGCAAACATAGGGAGTGAAAATTTGAAAAGAACAGAAGGAGAAAATTCAGAGAAAGTGAGTTGTTAGATGTCAAGCGGTCACAAATGTTCTCAAGATTGAACTGGCCATAAGCCTGCAGGTATTTCAGTCAACCTCATGACTTACAGGTTGAGACAGAACGAGAGGAAGAGATAGAGGCAGTGGGGGGGGGGGGGGGGGGGGAGCCAAAGCAATAGCAGAGGAGGGAAATGAGTAACAAAAGCTGAGCTGTGAGCCCCCTGCCTGGTCACAGTGCTCTAAGGCAGCTCAGCAGTGAAGGGAATGATAGCAGGGAGACCTGTCACTCACCCTTTGAAGCCATGGGGGAGACTGAGGGAGGAGAGGAGAGCGGGGGGAGAAATGAGTTAGGAAGCCTCCAGATACTTGTCCCCTTTCACGTCCGACACCATCATCCCTCACAATAACATACTTGTCCTTCTCTTTGCCTCTCTCCTTGCTTTTCCTGTCTATCTCTCAGCAGGGGGATAAGGTTAGATTAGTAGGCCGCTTGGACCTGCAGGCTAACAGGTACCACACCTTTAATGCCACAACGGTCAGTCACTGAGCAAGGGGTCCCCCTACGGCTCTGTCTGCTATAGTGTCAGATCCCAGATGTGGGGTGGTGGAGACTGAAGCAGCACCAATACAAACAAACACCTGCTTGTTCACTCAAAAAACGTCAGTTTGATTTTTGCTTTTCGCCTCTCTGTATTTCTTTAACTTTCCTCTCGAGCTGCTTTGCATTGCTGCTGCTATCTAGCCACACTCAGACCACCCACTAAAACCCCCATTGTCTTAGCTATACCACTTTTATCTCACAGCGCAGAGTTGTGGAGGTTTTCCGGAAGTTTCTTTTAACCTTCTGTTCCCAAACAAGCCGGCCAAAAAAAAAAAAAAAAACAACATCTGCAGAGGATTAATCTCAATAAAACCAAACGCAACAGGAGGGCCATTATAGAGGTCAGTATTCTGCGTAGTTTGGACACAGCCAACGCAAGTCTCTGTAGTTACTTCCCTGCTAACAATGACATTTCCCTGATTTGCACCCACAAAGCTTCCCTTCCCTCACAGTGCAAGCATCCGGGGAAATGCATTAATTAAAATCCTGCTGTGTAGCAGATACGCCTAATCGCAAACATAAAACAGAGAATAGTGAATTAAAGCACAGAATGAGTTCAGTTCCACTCTGTGGGGTTTTTTTGCCCACTCATCCTCCTATAGAGAGAGAAGTTGAGCCGGAAGGAAAGAAGGAAGGAAGGAAAGAAGGGGGGATTTTTAAAGTGGCATTAATGAATGAATATTTTGCCTCCATAAAGGGAAGCAGTAAAGCATTGAGTTGATGTCGTACCTTTGGATAACTGCAAGATGTCCCCATTATAGCTCATCATAAAAGATAAAATACTACGCCAAGAGACATTGTACATGTAGAAGTACCACCCCATCAATCATTCATGTGTCACCTGCAGTACTTGTTTTAGACACCACATATTTTTAGTGTCTTCCTCTCTGACCAGTCTTCCTCTCACAGAGAGTAGAAACATCTGTCTGCATTTGATTGGGAAAAATGGCTTAAATGGCATCAATAGTCACATTAAATAGTAGAATTTATCTTGCATTAAGGGGCATCACCCTTCCAAAAGGGAAAATTGATAGTCAATTAATTAAGTCTGATCAAATATACCATCAGTTTGGAACCGTGGTTAATAATTAAATAACCCAAATTACCATATCAATAGCTAGTAAAGGTTGAAGGGTTGTGGAGTTCTGGATGGTAGAGGTTGGCAGCATACACTCTTGTTCAACATTAAATAGATCAGCATGCATATTCAAAAGCCTTTATTTAAAAGATAAAAAGATTAAAACACTCAATTAACTTACAGAAATGTACCGAACTAAAGAACAAAAAAAGGGGGGAGAGAGAGAGAGAGAGAGAAAAGAGTCACAGGTTGTAGGCCTCACTCGACCAATGGTAGCTGAAAGCTGGATCCATGGTTCATACATAGGTGTGAATACTTGGAAGATTCTGGGAAACATGAAGGAGTCTGAGAGACTCATAATAAAAGTTCAGCTTCAGTCAAACAATGAACAAATTCATCTGTGGGGTTTCCATTGTCCCTACATATACCCAACTCTTGGCAGTGAATAGTGGATCATATGTGATTGTCTGCTCCAGCAGTGCTACCCACCCAGCCTGGCATCTCACATTAGTGTGCCACATCCTCGTTAATACCCTGAGATTAATGTCAAATCATCCACACTCCCCCACTACTCTCGCACCAGTCCATCTCGCCTGAAGCTATATATTGAGGCATTGAATGTGAAGAAGAGGGTTTGTCCTGGCATTGATTGACACAGAGAGATGGATCCAGTCCGCCTCCTAGCCTCCTTTCCTTCTGTTATCCTCTCCACCCCCCCCTCCCCTCTTTCTCTCTGTCTGCCATATGTTTCAGTGAGCTGGACAGATTTGGGCAATCAGACAGCCACCATTGTATTGCTGTCGGTATGAATAGAATGCGTGAAGAGACACATTGCCATTATGTAGTGACGATACGTTGTTTCCTTTCTTCTTGTCTCTTTCACAGTGAATGTTCCTCTCAGTTGTCTCCGTCTGTCTGGCTGTCTCTCTTTCTTGGCTCTTATTGCATGTCCTGCCTTGCCTGGTTGAATGCCTAACACTCTGCTGTGGTTTGACAAAGAGGGTTGAAACCTGAGCGAAGTGTGCCAGGTCGGGTTACAGTGGCGTTTGGCATGTGGCTATGCTGTCGCTGCTCCAAAATGTTTCTTATTGATATCTTGCACAGGGTAGAGACCCAAGAGGTTCAAGTGGAGACCTCAGGAGACCTCTGTGTGCTCGTCTTGCTTGTAGTTTGACTGTCATGTCTTTTAAAATGAAGTAACTCTAAGATGTTACCAGTTTATTGAAATTGACAGCATTATCATGATAGTGGTAGCCAGTCTTTAATGTCCTGAATAAGCTACATGTATTTCTTTTGTTTACAACAAACTCCTGCACATTTTACCTACAGTTTCATTGCTGACATCAGGGAACACAACCCTGTTAGTCAAGAAGGGAAATCAACAAAACAGTTTAATCCACCCACCCTAAAGTTAAGCTAGGAAGTAGTTTTGCAGAATCTATGTCGAACAACATAATTGCCATAGTTACAGTTTAAGTCTTTATTCCTGATCTTAGCATTGAACAGCATTACCAATAAAGTGTAAGACCGTAATTGTTAAAAACAGAAAATTCTCTTTTAAAACCTTTTGTATTGTGAGTAAATTTTGGAATAATGCTATCATTTTATCATATCCAGCAGAAAAAAGGTTCATGACCCTTTCTGGCTGCAGAAATGCTGGCACTGACACCGGGTTTGCCCATGCACGTTTCAGGGATTTGGTGGAATTCCTCATGCAAAGTGTTGTGGTAATTTAAGTTTCCCAGCATGCTGTATGACTTTGGATGACATTCTACTCCATTCCACTCACCTCACTGTGGTGGCATGGCCCATGTCAGACCACAGTGATACTATAGTCAGCAGCTTATTCTGGCTTCCACCGGCAGCAGCATGTTGGTCATGGTGTGTGTTCCAGCCATGGTGCGTTAGTGTGTGTGCCATGCTTAACAGACTGCAACTCTGTGTGACTAGCCGTCCTTTTGCCACCCCAAAATCCATGCCATCGCAGGCAAGGACACAATCCTCCAATCGCTCTGACACTCCTCACTCAGGACCACACACGTAGTTCCTCCGGTTCAGTTCTTGTATGTTTTAGGAAGCACACTTTCAGTGTGGGGGGGTTGTTCTGACTGAGTATTTCCTGCACTTGGCCCTCACAGGCATCCATGCTAACACTACTCCAGCAGTATTATTTTTATGTCTCCTGAGAATTGGACTCTCTCTAAAATAAGAACAATCCATCTCACCACTTGATGTAAAACAGTTTCTGTGTAATGGTATATCTAAAATCAATAGAAGTTCTCAGATGTGTCACCAGAAGTGCTGAATTTCAAAGGGCAATTTTCACTGGACGAAGGTTCCAGAGGGGCAACAACATTATTGACCTAGCATTTATAAGGTGTCTATTGGATCATCCAATGATAAAACAAACAGTCTATGTTTTGACATTGGAATAACTTGATACGGGATAGTTTTTTTTTTTTTTCTGATTCTTGATATATTTTAATTGCATGTTATGTTTTTTATTGCACAACAAAATGTGAATGTGAATTTAAGCACAAGTCTTAGTTATTTTATCTGTGTAAAACAGCATATGTATGCTAAGACAAAGACTCCAGCATTACATTTTCACCTGCTTCAAAATGGATTCCATGCAGAGTCAGTCAGGAAGTGCGGTAGTTTCCTTGGGCTTTTGTGGCGCACAGTGCCAACACGAGGAAACTGAGAGAGGGTACTCCTGTGGTTTTCACACCGGAATGGCTTCCCTGTCTGTATCACACCTTCTGCTAGCTGTTAGCCCCATGGAGAGTGGGAGATAGTCACTTTGGGCACATTATTTTTCATTGACAGATTCAAAGCAGAAATACCATCTGCACATGGGGTTGCATTTGTTTTTCTCCGCACTGTAACACTGGAAATGTATCTACAGTTGGCTGTATTTCTGATATTAAAAACTACCCTCACATTCTGTTATTATACTTTAATGATAGATCCTGTGAAAATGAAGGATAGTCACTGATCTCAAAAGGTGTGAGTAGCTTTGAAAACACACTATAGGTATTTTAGTGTTTGTGTGACAGTTAAGATTAAAAAAAGGTGCATCTACACTGCAGAAGCCACTGCCTTTATCTCCATCCCCTGTGATGTGTTAGTGTAGTTATCCCTTGCAGCCACTAGGGGGGATACAGGTCATGGCCAGGCTGGTTCTTAATGGAGAACTAGGATTTCTGTGTACAGTCTCTGGTGTTGCGCGGATTTCTCCCACACATGCGCACGCATACGACGTGCACAGAGCTATCGAAGGAGCGTTTACTACTCACATTCTGCAGGGCTGAGGAAGTGTGCTCTGTGAGTCAAAAGTGGCAGTAGCTCTCCCCAGAGTATCTGTCATTACCATATGAGTAGCTCCAGCCAGACAGGCTGTGTGTGTGTGTGTGTGTACGAGTGTAAGCGTGTGAAAGTGAAAGAGAGTGAAATGCCAATGTTTCTGTACATGCAAGTGCTTGTGTGAACACACGTAATTGTATGTGTGTGCTTATGTGTGGGCCCAAGGCATCTCTCACCTTCCCACAACTCTGAGGCAAAATGAAGTCTGTCTGGCAGTGAATGTCTATTGTGTAGTGCTAATGTGATAGCGAGATTAGCATTGTAATCCATTTAGCATAGAGCAGCTAATCCACTTTATTACTGTTGAAAAGGAATCAGATAATATTGGCTAGCACCACTGTGGCTGCCTTAATGATTTTAGGCTGATGAAAAAATTACTTTAAGATATATTAATAATCACTGTTGCTGACAATGAAACTAGGATTAGTCATTTCATAACAAAACATAACCATTGGCTTTGGCTTTTCATCAAGGGAATTAAGGTATTGGTTGTGTTCGGTCCATGCTGAGTGGGCTTTTTGTTTTTAGACAGTGTGTTTAGAATAGTGATCTGTTTATTTTCATTTGCTTTTAGAGTACTGTGCATGCTTTCGGTGAATATTTTGCAGTATTATTCCTTCAAAGCGCACAGTTTAATAGCAAGGGAGATGAAGTCTGCTGTAACTGTTTTCAAACCTGACCCTGCTGTGTTGTACAGGGTAAAACTGCTATTAAACATGCTATATGTTCCAATTATTGTACAAATAACTCCACTTGTCTTTGATTTGTCTCTTTCTCCCTTATGTGGTCCCCTCCGGTCCCGCTGTGACTCAACCAGCCAGCGTTGCATGCTTGCGGACATGCTGTGCGCTCCCTGGTGGCTCATTTGTTTTGTTGGTGGTCAGATTGAGGATTAATATACAGGAGCTTCCCCTTGCAGCCCCCTGCTCCCTGGTGACTGTGGATCTGTCCCAGCACAATAAAAGTCTGTATTCAGCCATTGTCATAGACTATCTGCCCTTTAACTCTGCTCGGCAATTGGCTCCACACTTCTTTTTTATACAGTGGGGGCAAGCTGATAAACACGCAAACCTTCAGATGCATGCACATGCACACACATGCTGTGTGCAATGCGCACACACACACACACCACGCCTCAAATTAACTCACCGCATCGGGCAGATTAGATAACCCCCACCTGCTGAATCTGGCCCCGGCTCGCGTGGAAGTTTCTTTCTTCCTACCTCCCTCTCTTCTTTCCCTCTCTCCTATTCACCTTCTGTTCTTTTCTTTGCAACTGACCCTAGCGCATACAATGGTTCCCAGTGAAAGTGTGTGCGGCTTTGATACGCAGAACTCAAGGTCCTTTGAGATCAAGATCACTACACAAGCCAAGCAGGAGGCAGAGCGAGAGAGGAAGAATGGCTGTGAAACAAAGGAGTGGAGGGTGAAATCAGGGTGAAAGATGGTGCCTGTTTAAAGAAATGTCATGTTGTGAAACTGGATATCAGTGGAAGCAGCAGGAGTAGGGCAGGATGTAAACTGCACCCTGCGTACTTAGGTTTCTCTCTTTACTGTACAATAGTTGATTGTTTAAGCAAAGACAAAGAAAAGTTCCATTGGGCTACAGTGGAGCACCTGATGGCTGTTGATTGGTTTCTGTTGCATATTGTGCATATATGTGCATATTGTGTTTCTACTACTTGTTATTTGATTATGATGAGGCAAGAGATACAGAGATAATTGTCCTCTGCATGTATGAGTGCACACATTATTTTGATGTGACTATTTGATCTCTCCTTAACAATACAGTGAAAGACAAAGAAATATAGAAGAAGAAGAAGAAGAAGAATCAGGGGGAGACATTCCCCTTTATTGTCACACACACGCGCACAACACACGGAGGTGAAATTTGTCTTCCGCTTTTGACCCATCCTGGTCGTCCTTCCTCCGCGGCAGACCAGGAGCGGTGGGCAGCCAGACCGGCGCCCGGGGACCCATTCTTCTGTCACCATTGGTCAGGTGGTGATCTTCTTGCATGTTTTTAGTGGGGGTATATTTTACGGAGGATACCCCAGGTGAACATGCAAACTCCACACAGAAAGGCCCTCCTCGAGCAGCAGGCCTATATATAAATTCACCACAACCATTTTTTGTCAAGTCTGGAACAAAGTTTTCATGTGGCACAGCTTTGGTACTAAAAGGTTCAGTCTAGCTACCTGGAACAGTTAAGGATTCTCAGCCTTAAGGAGACTTAGGCTTTAGGCGGGCCAGGAGAAAGGTATTTTTAATGATATGCTGACAGAGAGTGTGTTGTCATCAGCATACTATAATTAATCATGAAGTGACTCACCTGTCTGCATGACCATCTGCTTCCTGTCCAATTATCCCCGGCTTGTGCCTGTTACCTGTGAACCCTTAAGTGCTGAAGAGCACAAAGAACTACCAAGAGTCATCACAACTTTAACGAGACTTGCTTCACACCTATCTGCAGGCCTACGCAGGCCTGTGTGTGCGTGTGTGTGTGTGTTAGCGTGTATTCTACTGGGTGCTCAAAGTTGCTTGGGTAGGTACGTGTCAGAGCTGTGTGTTACTGGAAAATTACTGCCAGAGGACCAGATTTAGAAAGGATCATTTGGAACGCACCCCGTGAGTGTGTGCGTGTGTGTGACGATGTAAGCAGATGTTCGGGCACAACCCATAACACTTCCATCACACCACCAAGTGTGTGTGGGGCCAATTCCATGCACTTTCTGCTGAGTAAACACACCTAGGGGCCCACAGACCACACCTCTTGCCCAGATGCTTAATTACCCTAATCACTTTTGAATGGCTGTAACTGTGATAGAGAAAGATGAGCTTCACAGATACAGCACTGAAAGAGATGATACACGGGGAAATCCTGAGGCAGGATGTCTGAGATGGGCAATTTTGTCAATAATAATGTTGAAAAGTACCTTTTTAATGATACCTTGATTCCTAATTGCACACTTTGTTGTCCTAGAACACCACCTTTGTTCCACTGCCAAGTCTTTCCTTGAGGACGGCACCATTACTCTTTCTCACGCTGCTTCTTTTTTTTTTTTTTTACCTCAGCTGCTCTTTTCATGTTATACTTTCAGCCCTTTCATTAACTGAGGTTGTTTTATTTGTTTTAATTGCTGGCTTTTCTGTACTCTTTACTACTTGTGGGATACATAACACAGTGTACATAATGGTTGTTGACCCTGCCACCTGAGTGCAGGGGCAGGGGGGTTGTTTAGTTGAATATGTTAGTCTGCTGACCATGGCTCTGAAACGTCAGTAGCCGAGCTGTGCTGTGTATTGATACATCCATGGCTCTGTCCGTGGTGCTGAAGTAGCAGACAGATTTGTTATTGTGCCTTTTTCTGTCATTCCCTTCCTTCTGTCAGTTTCGTCTTTGAACTGTATGCTGTAAATACTCAATTCTATGCTATGCTTAAGCTTAATTGCTCTATCGAGTATAGTGTTATATATATTAAATATACTGATATGCTTCTGTGTTATTCCAGATCCGGGTCGACGGCTCCTCTCGAGCTCTGCAGTATGAGACGGTGCAGGCTGTGGAGAACGGACCCATCCTCAGAGACATGGCCTTCTCCTCGGACCACCACTACCTCTATGTCATGTCTGAGACTCAGGTCAGACACACACACACACACACAGACACACACATCACACAACACAGACGTCCCCCCGCTGAGTCAATATCATAACCACTGGCATTTATCATTTTGTTATGTCACAGGGTAGAATAACCTTTGGTGTAGCATAGAGGATTTCATTACAGCCTGGCTGGAGGAGAGAAAGGGATTAGATGGACTGTTGGATGCTATGGCCGTGTATTTCTACAGAAACAGACCGTAAGGGTAGAGCTGGAATGAATAAATGTGTTGAATTATTGGGAGAGAGGAGAGTGGTCTCAGTCCACTCGTGTGTGTGTGTGTGTTGGTGTGTATGTCTATGCGCATACACATTCACACAGACACACCGCTGCTCTTAGTACCTTTGATGACATGGAATGTGGAGCGAAATAGCAGCACTCTGTGTAATGGACACAGAGAGACTGTGAACACCACCTATCAGAAGCAAAACCTTGCTGAAGTAGCCCCATGGAAAGTCCATAACACACAAGCTGTGCGCACACGAAAGCACGCGCACACACACCCATGACTCACTGTTAGGTATTTACCTTCTTTTTCTGTGACACACCAAAAGACACACAGCCCACGAGCATGTCCTTCCAGTGCTGTATGTTTTCTACATGTACAGTAGGTACATGTATGTGTCTTATGTGGGGGAATAATGAGTTAAACACTGTTGAGATGCATTCAGGCTTCCTCCGACCGAACCTAAAGTGTTGAGCCTCGAGTCCCCCTATTCTCCAAAATGATTTCATTCATTTGTTGTCCTCACAGTCGTGATCCCAAAAGTTAATTCATCACAGAAACCTTAAACACACGTCTTACATTCAGCACAAGCATCATCTTTTCATCAAGCGCTGCTGAAGGCCCAGTAATCAAATCACTCAAAGATGGGTTCATCAATCAAAGAACCCATGGTGGATCTCGCTCTTTTCAGTTAATTGTTGCCCCATTTATTCTTCATTATTGATGCGGCTGTTATGATATTGCAGTCGCTCGGAAGTTCAGATAATATGCATATCATTCGCTCTCTCCCACCTCTTTATCTCCTGCCACCCGTAATCACAGAAGGCCGCTGGTGTTTTGTTGGCAGCGATAGCCCGGCTACCCCTGTATATTGTCTGGGCTTCCAGAGGATTATAGACCTCTCTGGCACCGTGAAAGTGTCAGTATTTACTAATGTGTAGTGCAATTTGTTTGTGTGTGTGTGTAAATGTGTGTACATTCTAAGAGCCCAGATTATCCTGATAACACTCTAAATATCAGACAGACGGTGAGTTGAAGGTGCCCTTTCCAATGCAGCTCTCATTGCCTCTCCTGAGTCATTCCATCTGCAGAGAGAATAGGAAAGGACGGAAGGCAGGGAGGGACACAAGTTAACAGAATAAGGACATTTAGGATGCCGTTTTTGTCATGGCATCCTATTATATCCAATTACGCGTTTGTACAAATCTGTTAACCAGCAATGTGAGAATTTTGTTTGCTTTTTTTTCTCCCTCTCTTTCTCTTTGGATTGCACTGCGTGTAATTGGGCTTCCGGAAGATATTACAGAATAACAAATGAATTGTTAGGAATGCTTAATTTCCATTTCTTCCCATTATGTTGGATTCCTTTACGTCTCGCTGTTATCGCCCAACATCGAGTTACAAATTTAGCATTTTTAATTTGCATGCCAATTAGCTTATATTGAAAAAAAGTGAGGGAACAAGTGAGTTTTGTTGGCCAAACAGTGGTCCCGTGTGTGTGTGTGTGAGTGTGTTCGGCCTTCGTAGTAATTAGTCTATTAGCCTAGTTAGAGGGCTGACCTCCACTAACTGTTTAAGAGGAACATCTGGGAATTAACAAACACACAAATATCGAGAGCGGTTAATGAACGCAACACATACACACAGACGCACACTCCTATATTGCTGAAGGCTCAGTTCGTTGCAGTACCTCTCTGCTTACTGCAGTCATGGAAGTTTGAGACCTTAATGCCAGTTGAAACAGCTGAAAGACGCTGCTTTATATCAACTGACTGTTTCAGTAAGCTGTGTTTCCAACTTTCTGCAGTCACTGACGATGAGCACAGATTGCTTCATCTCAAATGCGGGGAACACAAAGCCTGTTGCTTTTTGGCATAACAGGTAACACATGTGCACATTCCCCAGTCCCAGTGGTGGCAAACGCTCTTAAAGCAGCCTGAACTGGTCAATAGCAGAAGGCCACCTGCTGTTCCTGGGGCCTGGGACCCAGACACTCAGAGAGAGTGTGATAAATGGAACGAGGGTGGAATACAGAGAGAGGAAACACATGATGGAAATGGAGAAGAGGAGGGGGGCCCACAACAGGAGGCTGAGAACAGAGTTGGTCGATACCGCTCCTCTCCTGCTGTTCTTAGCCTCAAAACCCTCCCCTTCAGATTGGTGATGCTGAGCCAGGGGTGGATGGAGAGACAGACTCCTCTCCTCTTCCTCTGGATCTTGGCTGGTGTGACCAGGACCAGTCTAGTACAGCACCGAGAGGGAGAGAGGATCGGTTGAGGGATGGATAATGGAGATAAAAGGGTCAGTTTGTAGAATTTAGTGGGCTATATTGGCAGAAATGGAATATAATATTTAGTTATGTTTTTGTTTGTGTATCATCACCTGAAAATAAGAATTGTTGTGTTTTTGTTGCCTCAGAATGAGCCCTCCACCATGTTTCTACAGTGGCCCAGCACTTTTAGCGGCCACCATCCGAGAGGGTGAGGTGAGGAGTATTTGGTTAGCTGCAGTCTACCACGTCACCACTAGATGCCACTCAATCCTGCACACTGGTCCTTTAAGTAAGGCTGTAGTCATTAATGTTAATGCTAAAGGTGAAGTTGAAGCACACGTTTGGGGTGTAAAGGCAAAAGAGACCACGTGAGGACCATGATAACTGTGGTCGGCTTGAGTTGCTCGTATTTCTGATCCCAGCAGTTCCTTCCAAAGACATCTTGGACAAAGTTGAGGCTCAGTAATCTCCTTTTCATTAATGCTAAAAATATTTAAAAGTCGTCCTCACTGCAATCATCGCTCTCTCTCTCAAAGTCAATTAAAGAAAGTAAACGTGATCACTCAGGCTGTGTAATGACTGCCTGCCTCCGTAATTCTTTCTTTATCAATGGACACGTTTGTATTTTATGACCTAGCTGGCTAGCTTTCCACCACAAAAAAAAGAATATAAACATGATTTCTGAGAGTGTGTAGGGACTGAAAACCACAGTGTGGTAATGCGTGACTGTATAATGATATGTATAATCAACTTTAAATAAACGGTGGTGTGGTGGGACCACTGGAACACCTTGACAGAGAAACATACCTCCAGCTTCAGGGAGGGGCGTCATGCTGAGAGTCACACCGTACCCTGCTTGTCTGTGTCACATTATACACTCATTAGAGAAGAAAGCTGGCCAAACACACACACAAACACACACACACACACCCGTGCATTATTGTGTACTGCAACAAAAAAATACTCCCCACATCCCCGTCATTGTATTTTTCTCATCCTCCATTTAATTTCTCTTCCAGACTTGAAATCTCTTTCTTTCTTTCTTTCCACCATCCTGTGTCTGTGTCCTCTTTGTTATGTTTGTTTTTCTTTGAGGATTATAGATTTTTGCTCCTGCAACCCCTATTCATTTCTAAGGGGATTTGTAAAGCGAATGAGGATTCAGCCTTTTGTGTTCCTTGCTCCTCTTTCTGCATCTCCTCTCTCACCATCTTTATTCCATTTCTAACCTTTCTCACTCCCCATTATCATTTTTTTTACCAATGCCATCCCCCAATCCTCCATTCCTGCATTTTATTTTTTCTTAACCAGTCCCTGCTACCATAGTAATCTGTCATCCCTACTCTCTCATTAGTCCAGTGATTGGCTGTCCTCTAATTGGCTCTGTCTCTCTCTCATACACACACATGCCCTAACACACACACACATGTGCACGAGTCTTCTTATTAGCGGGTTAAATAGATGTTCTGGTGGAAAGAGGACAGTCAGATTACAGAGTGGGCTGTGATTATGGATGTTCGGGTTGGTGTTTGAGTGACAGGGGGCAGGTCAGTCCCACTGTTAGCGTGAGCTGGTGCTGTGCTTCACTTCTATGTTACTACCCTGTTAACACTGGTTCATCTGTCAGCCACAATGAGGATGTCTGAGGAGAATGGATGAGGTGGTGTCAGTGGAGGCGGGGGGGGGGGGGGGGGGGAATCATGTCACCGTTAGTTCAGTTCTGTAAATTAAAAGGACGTCAAACACTAACAAGGGGTTCATTTTTAATGGCTACTATCTACTACAAACCATATTTTTTGTTTTAGTGTAATTTATTTATCTGTTGTTTAAACACCAAAAAACAAAAGCTCTGTCAGATCGTGTCACTGTTGTGTAAGTAGAATTAATAAGCCACGGTAAAGTGAATTACTCTTTCTGGGAAAAAAAGCACGCACCCATAAATTACTGTTACTGCGTGAATATAGTATATGTTGGAGTCTACAAAGACACTCCTTTTTCATGACTGTTCATGCAGTTAAATGGAATAAAAGTAACAGTTTGGACCCGATTGTGAGAAAGTAATTTGAATGAACATGATTTTGATTGCAGGGTACGTTACTCAGCAGCTGGCTGTGCTGAGACTTGATTTCAGGGTAGTTCAGGCAGTGTTTGTTGTGTCTTAGTCATTCAGTCCAGCCTCCATTGTTCCCATAGCCGTCCCACTACCCTCTAGCAACCCAGCAAAACACATTAACTCATCCTGCCAGCGACTGTTCAGTCAGTCAGTGGGTAGATTTTATCAAGTATGTCCCAACATCTTGCTTAAGTCATTTCTTTTCTACACATACACAAGGTTTTTACATTCTGCATATAAACTGTTGCTCGAAAGTGCTGGGACTGCCACACTCACGGTGCTGAATTATTGATATTCAGTGTAGCAAATGCAGATCTGTAAGTGTGAATTATTGAAAATGTGTACTATAGTGGGGTGAGATCGTTCAAAGTCAAATGCTTTTTTTTCTGTTTTGAAACCCCTCAGGGAACTCCGACAAGCCAATTTGCGGAAGTATCTCGTCTTCGCATCTCATCAAAGATGTTTAATACCAGAATCCTTTAATTCCTATCAGCGGGAAACTTTTTAGCACATCCTTTACAGTGTGGCTTCCTCACCCCTGTCGTGTGTGGCTGTGAGTTGTGAAGGTGTTCAGATGTGCATATTATGTTGTGTCCCAGTTTAGCTGCAGGCTGCTGTGGTCTAACAAGCCAAGTGAACAGAGCTTATATGTTGCAGCCATTGCTGCCTGACACACTTCTGAAAAATGTCAACGAAGTGGGGCAGGCAAGGTTGGAGTGAACTCTTGGCTCACTCAAAGTCCCTTCTGAAGTTTCACCTTTGTGTTCTCACTCTTTCTCTCCCTTGTTCTCCCTCGCTGTTTTTCCAGTGCGTCGCTCAATCTTGTATTCTTCTCTCTTTCCCCATTGCAGATAGTTGTGAATCGACAAGCCCATTATACTGTCTAACAGATAGATACTTCATAAAATCTGTCATTCGTGTGAGTCATCATCAGCATCTTTTGCCGGCGTCTTGGCTGCTGGAAATAGTCCAAACTGTGCACTCTGTCTGCGTGATACAGGCCTTATTTTTACCCAGGCTAGGCCCCAGGGCAAGATGATGCAGCCTGTGCGGAATTAGCCACATATGTGTGTGTGTGTGTGTGTGTGTGTCTGAGTTTGTGTGGCTATATTTCTAGCACCTGCCAATGAGAGACTAAATGTAAGTCCTGTTTGTGCACTGAAGGGTCAAACCTCACCCTGCACCTTAAATGCACTTCAAATCTATCACATCTTCAACATGATTCTAGCACTAGGGGTGACGCTTCAATGGGACAATTGTAGCATGACATTAGGGAGAGTTGTGCTGTATAATTTATTGTTGCTGAGCTTAGCATGCTTCAGCTTTTGGCTACTTATTTGGTAAGCATAGACATAACGGCGATGACAGAAGGTAAAAAAAAATAACTCTATGGTTAATGCAGGAAATCCAATATGTAAAGTTTTATTAGTAAACTGCCTCAGGCATGTTTAACTACTTTTTCGTGTGCATGGGGGGGCCTCACCCTATTTGGAATGGAAAGATAAGTGAAAATGATTGATTGTATCCGAGTCATTTGTCATGCGCTGACAATCCTGACAGCGCAATGGATGGCTTTCTCATTTGACCTCTGAGAACGTCAAATGAAGACAATATTGCGCTTGCAGCCACTGGCCCGCTCTGTTAACTGAGTTTATGATATAACGCCGTTGGTCGGTGGTTGACGGATTGAGTGGCGCGTCGGCCGCGACGAGGCAGTGGGTCGTTCACGTGTCCCTCGCATCATTTGACTCCCGCGTCAATCTGTCCTCCATCCAGCTGGAGAGGAGAGGGGTGGGACCTGGGAGGACAAGGAGAGAGAGGCACAGGCACCACTAAATGAATGATAGAAGTAATGGACATTAAGTGATGGATAGCAAAGAAAGTAAGAGACAGAGCAGAAACTTTGAGGTAAAGTAGTTGAGAAGAAATAGATTTTGTTCCACCACTTGTAATGAAATAATATGAACGCTGACATTTCCCTGGATGCTGCATGTCTACGTGCTTATGGAAATATGGTTGCTGATGGGTTGAGAGTGTCAAGCCTGTTTCCATTTGCAAGACATGCTGTTGTGATAACAGCGGGTCAGGAATCATTATTCCTACCCATCATAACATATATGGATAATGATTGCATTTCATCAGGTTTCAATGATTTTTGCTGATTTGCTTGCAGTCATCTGCATAACTTGAGGGTCTTTAATTGGAGGTGACTGCTGTTGTAAGCAGAGATTTATCTTTGACACATGCACGCAACATAGCTAACTTACATTTTCTTATTAAAAAAAAAAACACAGTAATGCAGCATTATGTACATTTAACCAAATTATTTCTTATTAATTTCTGCTTCTCTGCCATTAGTAATGATGCACTGCCAGCATTGTGCCAAACTAATGAACAAACTCACACTGGGGAAGGAGAAAAAGACGAAGCTAGCCTGGGGGAAGAAGAGAAAAGATAAGAGAAGTTCAGTGTGCCCTACAGGCTGTAAGGCAGGATTGGACTATCACTTTAATTTCCCTCTCTCTGTTCATGTGGAGTGGTGGAGTTTGGCTGCAGGTGAAATCCCTGTTTAATTACAAGTGGAGGGGGCAGGAAAAGAGTAGGATAAAGAGAAGAACAGAGACGAGGCAGAAGAATTAGTTAATAATAAAAGTCTCTGCAGATTTATTAAATGATCACTTTCCCACTTCAGGTTGACTCCAAGGCCCCTGGCATTATGTAAGGAGGAGGGGTGACAGGGAGAAAAGAAGGAAAGAGGAAAGAAAAACAAAGTCGAGCTTTATCATTTCCTCGGCGTAGAAGATGAAGATCTTGAAGGGGAAATTCTGAATACGCTTGAAGTGAAGACGCCTCCTCCCTCTCTCCCTTTGACACCCGTCTTCCACAGATACAATACACACACACACTTACTGTATATATGCCGCTTATATAATTTGATGCCATTGTGCCACCACATTAAATGATCAAGTACGTCTTCATCTCTCTCCCCGCACATTAATACATCGAGTACACCTGTGATCTTGGCCTTTTTTAAAAAACAGCATTATATTCAGCAGCTTCCATCTGTCCCTATTGTGGGAGGAGGGAGAGTGCAGGGTGTAATGGCTGTCATTTGCTCACCTGAAACAGGAGGGAATTATAAATGCCATGCACCCCGTCCTTTGTATTTATCCCTGCTGATATGATAGCGCAGCCATAGTGAAGAGACAGTGAGCCGTAATGGTTGCCCCTCTGGCGAAGCCCGAGAAGAAGATTGCATGAAATGAATGTGATATCGAGATGAGAGAGACAAGGGGTGCATTGGGTCGTTTAGCCACCAAATCCCTCAATTTTTTTGATAAAAGAGGGGACAAAAGTGTTGCCTTCTTGAGTGTGTGTGTGTGTGTGTGTGTGTGTGTGTGTGTGTGTGTGTCTCAGATAGAGAATGGAGGCTCTGGAGAGATGATGAATGTATGATCTTGCACACCTCAGAGCGTCTGAGTGACACAGAAAGACAGACAGACAGAGGGAGAATGAATGATATCAGGATCCGCGCTCTGGAACAGAGGATTCACATTGGCACCCATCGTCTCTGCTGGGCCCTGAATGCCGTGTGTGTTTGTCTTTGTGTGTGTGTGTGTTTTATCTGCTGAGAAAACCATTTCCCCTGATGCAGGCATCTGAGGCCTCGATAGGCATCAGAAGGTCCCTTCCATTCTCCAAAGTCTAAATCCGTGTGTGTTTTTGTATATACGTGTACATGTGGGTGGCGTGTGTATCGGCATATCTGCCACCGATGAAGTGTTAAATTATAAAGCATTCAGATATGGTGGCATTGTTTGCTACAGTTCTGTCTGGGTGCTTAGCTTTTATGGCAGATCACGAGGTGACAAACCACTCGATGCGGTGACATGGCTACGTAGATTACATAAACGCACACACACGTGAACAAGGGGAGATTGTGGTTTCATACACTCTCATGATAAGGCTTTGGCAGCTGAGACCTTTCCATAGGCTAACACAATGGCCTTTCTCTTGAGTTACTAAGAGGTTATTTAGCTGGCAGTGGGCTGAAGCAGCGGTGGATCTCAGGAGGAGGAGCAGGATTGGTGGAGAGTGACAGGAAGGGAGGAAATCTATCATGTGAGCTGCATTGAGGATCAGAGTTGAGTTTGATCGTCACACACACACACTCTTGCACCACTATCTCCTTGATTCCATCTCAAACTCATTCCCTTTATCTACCTAATGCAAATGCACTTCTACACAGTGTAGGGAGGGCAAAACATACCACACGATCTTCCCCAAAACGCACACACATAGACACACATGCCCACAGCTGAATGAATTTAGAGGGGGCGTATCTTCTTGTCAAAGTCAAGAGGAATCCTGTACGCTATTACAGATTAAAAACAATACAAGTGCCGCTTTGTGTGTTAAGTGTGTGTGTGTGTGTGTGTGTGTGCACGTCTGCCTGAGTATTCTATTTATAGAGATACACACACAGAAGAGACATGAATATAGAGAGCAAGAGGGAGATTCATGTAGTGGTGTGTTTTAGACTCCATCTCCATCATGCCAGTGTGTCAGTGTCTGACTTCAGTTGACAGTATGTGCGTCTTTGTGTTTCACGTGCTTCTGTGAGCACACATGGTGGAATGTGACTTTCACCGCCAGTGTGGGCAAAATTGTAGCACCGACTTGTCGTGTTTTTACTTGAGAGAGAGGCTGACATGCAGGCATCTGTGCGATAGTCTGTGCGTTCGACAGAGAGAACCGCCGTCAGTGCCAGGCTGCGCTTTAGAGATACCACTGCGCATAGGCGTTTCTGATCTCTTGTTACAGTCAGCCATGCCCTACATTGGATGGTTTAATTATGGTCCTTTTCATACCCTCAAATATGGAATTTAGCCAGTAAAATGTGGTGCAAAGACATGTATAATTGCATCACTTACACCTGCAGGTATGAAGAGAGACTAGTATCCAACAGAATTCGATCCTCCACACCCACTGGAGGCGGTGCACTGAAGCTGTGAAGTGATTTGGAATTTGCCAAGATTACACCAGTGCCCATCATCACTGCCATAGTGTCTTTAAACGAGGCACCAGAACTCCCATCCTCCCCAGCTAGCTGCACTGGTGCTCAGGAATGCCCCGGAAAAAGGCAAAAGATTTGTTTACCTGCATCTGAGACGCGTATTTCAAGATTTAATTTACAGTGCAGGCACACACAAACACAAACAAACACACACACAACTTTACCCTCATCATAACCCAATATCTGTCCCAAACTGATGATGTCGTCTCTCTTTCTCGGCTGTCATCGGTGAGTAGCGTGAGTGACAGCGGTCATCCACCAATGACGGCTCATTAATCAAAAGTGCCAGCAACACCTATTATTGCACCATGCTGTTACCATGGTGACAAGAGGAGGGGACGGCTGAGATCTACCTCAGCTTTGCCCCTTGCGCTCGGTCGCTCAAGGCTCATGCCAATCAGTGCCAGTCAATGCCAGTTTGAATTGGCAGGGCTATATATCATAATAGATGGACTGCTCTCCCAAGTGGCCAAGTTTCCCATATGGAACCAGTGGAGAAAGATGGAAGCTGTCAAGTAGTTACATTTTCATGAAAATCAGTGCTGATACAAAATACGTTGCACTTTCCACATTTGTTTACCAAGTTTGTTTTTGACACTTCATGTGCATATGGCTCTAAATAGTGTTAGAAACAGATGACATTGTTGGAATTTGCATGTTAGAAGATTTAGGAGAGCTGCAATTCGATTTAATTGGGACAATGTCCAGCTACAAACACTGATGGTAAACTTGTGCTTTTTGATCTGAGTCACTCAGGATGCAAACAGTAAAGCAGCAACAAGATATGTTGTGTTCTGAGTGAAGATTGCAACCCTGCAACACTGTTCACCTCCACCTACACGTACTTTGCATAGCATCTGATGGCAGCAAGTTCTATTTCTATTCTAAGTCCTAGTCTGTAGAGGTTGTCTAAGGTACTCTGCTACATTTTTAGTAGATTCAAAGCAGCACCTGTGACCATGAAAATTGACCATTATCCAAAGAATCAAACTCCATGTACACTTTCACTGTATTTGTGTTGCCAGTAACTGGCACACGAGGAGCAGAAACTCATTATGCTTGCCTAACCTGAGGAGGATTTTTCTAGGTTGGCAAATAACTGAAAACAGTATTTTGATGTGCTTAATCCATTTATTATCATAGATTGGCCCTTCCTTGCTGTCTCTCTCTCTGAAAGTTATACTCACAACTGAAGCAAGCAGACCCAAACAGTGCAGTTCTTAATTCTTACATTACATTTTTCTTGCATTTCCCCTTCTGTGCCTGTCTGGAGGCAGTGTTTCCTTATATTTGCTCATCTCTATTTTCTACATACAAACATGTAAACTTTGAATGTCTCTCCACTGTATTTAGTCCTTGTTTTATGTCTCTCTGCAGCTCTCAAGGGTGCCAGTGGAGGCCTGTGGTCAGTACTCAACCTGCAGTGAGTGTCTCGGATCAGGAGATCCCCACTGCGGCTGGTGTGTCCTGCACAACATGTAAGTACTACTAGAGCTGCCATTGTGCACGAGACATGCACAATACACACACCACACACACCACGTATTTTCAGTTAATTCACAAAGCTTCAAACATCCTAACCAGACAGTCTGGGGGTGGGTGGGGGGTTTCAGCGTTCGGGTTGTTAGCCTCCCCTGCCTCCATGACGCCTGGGCCCTTGCCCAGTACTCCATCCCTTGCAGCCCTTGAGCATTCAGGGACTCCTCTAACCCAGGCCAACTCTCAGATTGCTTCCCTGGGGCTCGGCCTTGTGCCAGCGTCCCCCTTGGATCCATTACCAAACCTAACCACTGGCATTGTTTACCAGGCCTGAAACCAGAGCCTGGTGAGAGCACAGACACTGGCAGGCACTGCCAGGCCTCTGATGGGCACCACTCCAAACTTCAGGAGTTGACACGAGGAGAGTGATAGCTTCTGTTATTGTAACTGAACTGGAAACTGTCGAATGAGATTTTTAAGATTATCTCATTAACCACACTTCACTCACTCACTGTTGTGCTAACCTGCTCTTTCTCCAGCATTTTTTCCCTTTTTTCCTTTCAGCTCGTCGGCCTGTGTCATTCTCTCTTTCACACTCACACACACAGATGCACACAAATTCACACACACCCCAGCTGCTGTCAAACCCTTGTCCCTCAAGATTGGAGTAGAAGATAGTGCTTGCTGGGGGCAGGGAGATTTCCCACTCCACTGTAAATTGAAAATTGGTTTCTTGTGTTGGTGCTAGCCCTTGGGTAGAGAAAGAGAGAGTGTGTGTATATGTGTGTGTGTGACTGAGTGAGTGAGTGAGTGAGTGAGACTGAATGCGACTGAGTGCATTTAGGACCTTCATCCCTGCTGGCATGAGAGGGGACATGGTAGGGGCAGAAAAGCAGTGTGAGTGTGAGAGGAACACAGAAACCGGGAAAGGAAGGATGATGGACAGATTGAGAAAATAACAGCTGAAGGGCTGGCAAACAGACCAGTGGAAAAGAGACTAAAGAGTAGTCAAATTCTGAGAGAGACAAAAAGAAAAAGAAAGCTATCAGGATGGTCGTCCAGGGTACAAACCTCTAACATCTTAATTCCACAGGGCACAATGCCATTTTGTTCTGTCCTCAGCACAGACCCCACCGATAGCATTTCACATGTGGGGTGTTTTGCCTGCTTGATTTTGTTGATTTGGTCTTTTCCCCTTATTTTTGAGAGTCTACACAGGGTGTTTTATTTTGAAAATTGGCTGGATGCTCTATGCTGTTCTTATGTTTGACTTCCTGTCCGGCTCGGCCTGCTCTGTGCAACTTGACGCAGCTTCCGTTAAAAAAAAAGGAGAGCGTGTGCGTATTCACAGCAGAGTGAAGAGATGCTTCTGCATCGCAGCCAGCACACGAAAAGAGCACAGAGCTGTGAAAGAGGGGTGAAATGTGATAAACTGACAGATATCTGACAAAGGTCTTAGTGAGGAAAAGAGCAAGTTTGTGTGCAGCAGAGAGATGGAAGGAGAAATAGAGGATGGATGTGTTTAAGGTCTCCAGGGCAAGAAAGTGCATTAGCACAGAGAGGACACAATCTGATGGGTTATGGGTCACATACCGGAGGTTAGAGGCAAAGTCTCTCTCACACACACGCAGACATACACGGCGTGAATACACAATATGCAAGCCCAGAGTTTCATGTTTATCACAATTTCTTGTATTAAATTCCCTCTTTGATCACACTACACTTAACCAAGCGTTAATCAACAGCATGGTTTGTTCTAGTAGATCATTTAATTTAAAGATGATTTGTCGAAAGATAAAGGAGTGAGATCAGTGTAAACAACAAATTAAAGGCCCCCAGCCAGCAGATATTGTGCAAATATTTGCCACTTTAAGTGTGTGTGACTGTATGTGAATATGGTGTGTGTGTGTGTGTGTGTGTGTGTGTGTGTGTGTGTGTGTGTGTGTGTGTGTGTGTGTGTGTATACAAACCCATTAACACCCTGGACATCCTCCCGGTCAGAGCAAATGGGCGGCCACAGATTGGCCTGTCACACTTACCCTGATAGAATCGGCTCACCTCGGCTCACCCCTCTCTTCACTCACATACACACAAGGACACACGCACACGCACGCTTCTTGCTGGAGAATTAGTGTCAAGTCGCCAAAACGAGAACAGAGCCCAGAGAGAGCGAAAATAGCCAAATGCTACTTTGGTCGATCTCAGGTGTCGAGGTGTTTGACCATTACAAGGGCAGGTGTGTTTTGTGTGTGTGTGTTTGTTCGCACCACACACACACACACACACACACACACACACACACACACACACACACACACACACACACCTCCTGTTTGCCCCTCTCCCTCCCCCTTGTTGCACACAGACACAAAACACACATTAAATGCACAACCCAGTGTGACTAATCGCCCACAGGTTTGGTTTTCCCAAAGTCCCTCCTCTTCATCACTCTCCACCCCCCCAGCTTGTGGGTTCTTAACAGGGTCTTGGTGTAACTGAAGCTCCTCTGAGTGCCACCTCTACCACAGGTCAGGACTCTGCTATTATCCCTCCTGTCTGCCTGCTCTGTCATTCTCTGCTGCACTGGCCACTGTCCAGTCTTTGGCGTCTGACATGTTCATTGTTAGCCCTGTTTACTTAAGTCGACATTTTGTTGGCTTTTTTGGCTATTTAACAAAGGCTTCACCTGGAATTCGCAGTAAACTCAGTCGTCACTTACTGCTACAAACACTCTTTCCAAATTGGACTTGCAAACCTCAATTAAACACTGATTACATTTGAGGAAAAATAAATGAAGTGACATCAGGCAAATAATTGTCAGATTACAATGAAGCAAACTTAGAACAATGGAGGCCGATTTAGCAATACCTCGTTTGTTAAAATCCCTGGTCACACACATGAGAATGTCACCTTTTCTCTACAGGTCAGTTTTCTTTGGTCTCTTCAGGATGATTATAAAATAATTGGCTGTCTCGACATAAAAACACACGCTGAGATGACACGGCCTCGGAATTTATGCTTTGATGAGCTCTCGGTAAACTTGCCAAGTGAACGACTCGTGTGTCTCTCTACTCTGTCCCCACATCCCCTTTGTTTTATGATATGTAACATGAGGTCAGTAGGGGAGCAAGACCATTAACAGGCCTGATTCACAGCCTGGTGGAGTACATCCCAGCAGGTCTTGCAAACATCCAAAGAGAAAGATGATCACACAGACACATCGCCAGCTTTAGTGAAAATACAGAGGGAACAATTCATTACAGTCCTCATCAACTTCCCTTTTGACATCAACCTCTATTTTCAGTGTCTGGGATGATAGCATTAGTGGTCACTTCAGTCCTCCTCCAGACCCCTGAGGACATATAGGCAACAAGTGTCACAGTCTACGATGTAAATGTGCTGAAGAATAAGGAAGTTGAAGAAAGAAAAGAAGTGCTGTCTTGTAAGGGAGATAGTGTGACCGTGAATTAACAGCGCATTAAATCTGTCCTTGGTGAGCAGGTCTGACACACACATCTCTGACAAAAGGCCTGCACTCCAGGCATCTCAGCCATAACAAAGCAACGTGTCCAGTGCCAGCTGCACTATTTGGTATTCAGAAAATAGAAATATCTTATGTCCTTCATTCTCCTCTCACTTCCACTTTAGGATCTTGGCACAAAACCGTTTTTATTTTTCTTGACTGACATTAAAAAGAATCGTTCTAGACAGATGTATAGGTAGATACAGGCGTGGATGGGTGGATGTTGAACATAATAATCCTCTATTATGTTGTATCAATTACTCGCTGACTGTAATGCTGGACAATAAAGTTTTTCCTTTTATTTTAAGGAGATCAGAGCTTTTAAAAGAGGGCGTCACTGTACGACACCATAGACTTGTCCAGCTTCCAAGTCTCCACTATCCACTTGTATGCTGAGTGCATTCTGAGCATTTGTATTTCCACTACAGTAATGCTTAAAAAAACACGACTGCAAAATCCTCTCATGCTTGCCTCCGGTTCTGTGATTGGCCAGGAGTCTTGCTCAGCCGTAGCTTGAATTGATTAACCCGACGTGACACAATGTAGCCAACGGGAAAACCAGTGAATGAGCATCCATAAGTGAATGGCAGAATTCCGACGCCCACAGGGTCAGTCTGCAGTGCCGTGGAGAAGAGGGACAACAGATGGATGTGTTGAGAATTATAATGGAGTATAGTTTTTTTTTTTTTTTCATATTCAGTGCAATGCTGGCTTGTGAAATGCTTTCCTTGGCCTTTCCCAGGTTAAAGATATTTCTATATTTCTACAAAGAATAAAACTGAGAACAGGCATTGTGCCTTAGCACACTGACTGCAGACCAAAGGTTTAAATAATGCATCTTTAATAACTTCTAGCAAAAAGGCCAAAACACAAGGAACTCTTGGAATTCACACAGATATTCTCTTACCCACACTTCCTCTGTGCTGGAAGGAGGGGTGCTGAGGGGAAGGAGAGCATGCGGTTCATCATCAAAGTGTTCTTCCAGATAGTTTGTTGTTCCCAATCAACCTTGAAATCACCTCACTGGTCTGAGAGCAAACAGGATGCAAGCTCTCCCTCTCTCTCGCTCCCTTTCTCTATCAGCATTGCCTTTATTTACTTTATAGATCGGTGAGAAGAGCCGTTAGAGAGAACACCAGGGGAAGAGGAGAAAGACAATCAATAGTACAGGGGAGGAAATCAACAGGAGTGTATAGTGCACCTGTGTGTGTGTGTGTGTGTGTGTGTGTGTGTGTGTGTGTGTGTGTGTGTGTGTGTGTGTGTGTGTGTGTGTTTGTGGGAGAGAGAGAGAGAGACAAAGTGTGTGTGTGAGAGAGAGAAAGAGATTGCAGTCATTGTCCTTGACAAACATTGACCATTCATTTAGAAAAGCAAATGTCTTCATTTCTAGACATACGCTCCCATTTATCCTATCAGCTATATATCCTATATGCTCCCCTGTGTATTTCTCGAGCCTACTAGACAAACTTCATCTCAGATAACCCCCCCTGCAGTCAGCCCTGCCACCATTCGAGTAAACCTGAAGCCTCACCTGTCAACCAAACTGTCTCGGCCTATCACACTCACGCTTTCTGCTGAGATGCACGACTTATGCTAATGCCTGTCTAACTCGGCAGGTGAAAGGAAGGTCTTCACTCATATTGCCACCCCTTTTCATCGTTCCCCTTCTTTCCACTCTTTCAGCACTGACATTGGATGTCACACTCTGTCAATCAGAGGAGGGTCTCAAAGAGGACGCTTACAGAGGATTACCTAAAAGGCAGTATGTAAGAAGCAGAGTGTGGGTGTAGGCCTGTGCACATTAGCAAACATAAATATGTACATGTTTATGTTGTGCATATTTGACAGTTGACTTCATTTCTACTCTGCATATGCTAGCTCTGTGCTATATGACTTCACCTAGTCAGGATAATATTTCGTTTGCACGAGACTGGCGATGCGTATTCCTTTTTCTGCGTGGTTTCCATCCACACGTCAACCCCTCCAAGCAAGGCAGCGGTACCTCTGCAATGAGCCAATATGGCAGAAACGTTACAGCTACGTTTTGGATACGTTACCTCCCCTAATGCCGCTCTGTCAGCTGTCAGTTTTGTAAGTGGTTAACTAGGCTGTCAACGCGCCTGTCATGCGTGACAGCCAGACAGATTGGAAACCATATTTGGAGAAGTAGCATTGTCAGAATGAATGTCATCATATTTGGCATGGATGTTGAGAATATCTCACATTACTCTGTGATATCGGTGTCAGTTTGGAACAAGTAGTGCTAATGTTGCAATATCTTCACATTAATAATTGGTTTGACATATCTCAATCTCAGCTTTTGGCTGCGATAGGAGTAATACCCCCGGAGCGCTGAAATCATTTTCTCTTTCTCACTTTTTCACACTTTTTCTTCTTCTTCTCCTGCCCTCTCTCTCTCTCTTCACTATCATTCGAATCACATACACTTGTCATACACTGTATTTTCATGTGTATGTTTGTGTCTACACATACTTATGCGTATCTGTGCTTCCATGAAATCCACTTATGGTCTCTTTATGCGCATATATCATCAGCTTCACTGTGTTTTGGTGCATTGTCCCCTAGTATACATTTTCACTTCTCCACACATGTGCCCGGTATGTTCTGTGTTCAGAGGGGTGTTTACCATTAAACCACATTGCTCTCCTTCTAGCTCGTCTTTCCTCTCTTCCCCCAAACACTCACAAACATCGATCCCTCCTTCCTGAAGTGGAACAGGGACAGTAAAGTCATCTGTGCCACTGGCCACAGGCAAATGCGTTCTCCTAGTTCATTAGAGAAGGTCTGTCTATACAATCAATAGTAAACTTCGAGAGGTAAATTGTAATACACAGGGGAGTCCTTATGAATCAGTGGACCCATACAAACTGGGTTAGGAGTCACATTTTCCATGACTGCTTTTTCCTTCAGATTAGCACTCTGGTTCATCAACATGAACAGAGAAGAGAAATCTACATACTTATAAGTTGTATCCTGGAGTCACACACTCACGCCTTGATAAACAGTTGCCAGAAACACACGCAAGCTTATTAGGCTGATACAAGAAAGTTCAGGAAGTCATGGGTAAACACACAAAATGGCTGCTAAAACTTGCAAGTCATGCTGCAAAGCTCCTTGTCTTCAAAATCCTTTGTTTTCCCAAGACATCTTTGGTGCTGTCAAACGAATAACCTTTTCAGAGGGAAAAGCTAATTGGCAGATCCATTGAATGGCTTCTCTGTCTCTCGCTCCCCTCTCTCCCTCATATTCATTCTGCACCGCCGCTACCTGTCGCTGTGTCATAGTCATTCGCTACCTCCGTGTGCTCATTACTGTGATATGCCACACTAATGCTAATTAAATTGCAGTGCCACAATTAGCATGCTACCAAGGACTGGTGTTTGGTTGTGGCGACGACTAGCTGGAGTGAGACCCAACATTAGGCGGTCATCTTTAAGTAAAAACTTCAGTTTATATTAGAGGCCAAACTAGACGTAAGCAGGCGGATACTCCAATAAAACAGTTTGTTTGTGTTAACTGCCTGTTTGAATGAACAATAGCGGTGGTATTACTAAGTGTTATGTAGTCTACTTTTAGATTTGCCAGCTCTTAACATGTTTTATCGATTGCTGGCATTGTGGACCAGTGGAATGGAAATGATGCTTACACACAATTGAAATTGGTTTATTGTTGAAAGGGCCAGCAATTAGAAAAGCAACAAATATCTGAAATAATATCCAAAGGTTAATTTACTTGTGATCCAGACAGACACGTGATAAAAGACAAAGTTGCCTTGAGGAAAGATAATTTAATTAGTGGACTTTCTGAGCCAAGATGCAAGGACAAGGACAAAGAGGAGATAATGAAAGGAAAAGAAAAGACTAACAGGAGATGATAATGAAAAACAGACGCTGGTCTGGTCAATGAAGAGACATTAGAGGACTGAGAAAGTGTTTTTATTGTGTTATCATTCATAACTTGTAAAGAACGTGTAAAGATAAAGACTAAAGTAGTCCGTATTTTTGACAAACTGCAGTGTTTGTTTTGTTTGTTTGTTTCTGAACTAACAGCTAAAAACCAGCAGGCTTTCGTTTCAGCTTCACTCTTGAAGTTCTGCACTTTGAAATTCCTTTGAGATGCATTTTGCAGATCAGAACTTCCTCAGTGATGACTGACCTGTAAGATGTTGAAAGCCCTTTCATTAAAATTAATTTCAACTATGACAACGCACTGCTCAGCCTCCCGTCCCCAAGTGGAGGAGCTGGATTTGGTGTTTAAACAAGTGCTAAAAATTACTTGGTAAACTCTCAAAGATTTATTCAAAGTTGTTTCTTTGATCTTGAGATCCTTGCATCCATGGCACTTGCTCTGATGTCTGTGCCCAGGGGAGGATGGCCATCCCCTGAGTATGGGTGACTGGTTCCCCCCCCTTCACCTCCACCCTCCACCTCTTGCTGGATGCTAAGGGAAGTTGAGGGAAGGGAACAAGGCCAAGAAGTGACAGGGGCATCAGGACGGAACGGAGTGCTGCACCTCCCAGTTCCCTCTCAACTGTCACCACCATAGTATGAAGACTTGCGCGCACGCACACATACAGACACACTAGTCTACCCGATGCCAACACACACACACACGAGCACATGCACAGCAGCTGCATGCCCACTTCTAAGTCAGGACCATTGCTCACTGTCACCTATTGTCACCCTACCACACGGGGAAACACAGGCACTTGAAAATGGACATGCACACACTCACAGAGGGGAAGACGTCTTGCTTTTGTCCGGCAGAGCATGAACCACACACAGGGAGTGACGTGAGACATGGAGGATGAGTGAGAGATGCGCTGACAGCCAAAGGAAGTGAAGGTTTACGGCCATGTTTTCCACACAATAAGAGGAGACGAGAGAGAAACAGAGGTAACATAAAGGGATGGGAAATCTTCAGTGAAGAGCAAAAATTAAACTCCAGGATCAGGTACTCGAGTTGAGGACACGAGGAAACATGCACACATATACGGTCCACCTTGACTATGATGGAGAGTGGGTGTGTGGGAGGGTACTCATGCAGGTCACCTCACATGTCACCTCATATAGGCGGTGCTATGGCAACATCGGCATAGTAAGAATAGAATAACCTACAGTAATCCCCGCAAATTGGTCAGTATTAGTATCAGATAGCATGCTCAAGGTTGACAAGACAATATAATGGCATTAGTTTTTCATGTATAGATTTACTCTTAAGCTTTAAAAAAAGGAACGCTTTAGAGTGTCAACTGTGACAACCAGGCATGTTTTGTTTATGCTGCATTTCTGGAACCAAATTCCATTATCTCTCGTAAAAAACCGTTAGACTTCACAAAACGTGTTGCATGCATTTGCTCAATAAACATCAGCCAATTCCCCCCCATTCATTTTTCCCTGCGTGAGCTGTTTCTGAATGTACTAAACAGACAAGCTCTTTGATCAGCGTGTCTTTAGAAATGAAATCTTTTCAAGCTTTTCATAAGCACTCTGCATTTGACGTGTTGATTCTGAAATGAGTCGATGTTGAAGGCGCATGATGTAACATTTCTGTGGCAAAATGTCTCAAAACGACAAGGCCCATATTACACATTTTGTTGAGTTGTGTGCTAGTGTTATCCAAAAGTTTCCAACTGTATTCAAACCCAGAGAAATGCGTACTTTTCCTTAAGGTAATGGGGCTTTTCATGTGGTTTCCTGTCAGTGCAACACAGGAAACACCAGATAACACTTCAGAGAGCGAGGAGGGAAGTCTGCGACTGTGACTGAACATAATGTGAATAAAACTTAAACACATTACCTTGTCCATGAGTCATGTCAGATAGGTCTTCATTGCCAGTGGTGGCTCAACAATGAGGAACTCCCATGCTCCCACGCTACTTCAAGACATTATCTATGTCTTTTGTTTTCATTGTTTCACCTGAGGTGCAGAAATTACTCACTGTGCATTTAAACGTCCTCTCAGGTACAATAGGCACCATCCCTCCAAATGCTTTATTAATTTTTATAGTTGCATGTTAGAAAACATACTTATAATGAATGAGGTAAGACTCTAGTAGAGAATGATAAGTATATTTTGGATGTGTCTTCTCATCCAGAGTTACACACTGCCTTGTGGCTGTGAATAAATGCACCTTAACTCAAAAGGCTTGATAGATCAATAGTATCATATGCTGCCCTCAACCGCTGCACACATGCAGGGTCATAACACAATATATGGAAGATAAAAGCAAAATGCACTATTGAGATCCCATTGAAAAGCAGCCCTCCGGTGTCCTGCACTATCACCCCGAGCAGCAGTTATGAAAACATCAAACAGGAGACTCCAGTTCACAAATACCTCGGGATAACACTGTAGATGCAATGCAGTGATACAGCGCTGTTTTCTCTTGTTGGTACCCAGGCTTTTATATTATGAATGTGAGGTCAGATTGTGTTTTGATGTAGTAATTTGTAAATGGGACAGTGATATGTGAGCTGTTTGGAAATATTCCAGTGTTAGCTTTAACCCCCTTTGTGAGTCTTATCCCATCTAATCTATCATGTAAGTTCACTTTGGTCATCTCTAAATACAGAGAATAAGCAATGTTAGAACTCCCATGAACATTTAAAAGTAAATAAACGATCAAAAAGTATTATTTCTGTAGTGACTGTGCTCCCCCTGCCCTCATTTGTGTCAGTAAACTGCTCCTTAATTGTCTAATCTGTTTTCAGAAGAAAAAAAAATCATAAAACAAAATAATTCATGTAAATAATTCATAAAAGCTAATTTTGTAAATGACATCTGCTTTCTCATCGCTCTCTTTAACCTTCCTGTCCCTCACACACACACACACACACACACACACACACACACACCCCAACATACCTCTGAGCCAGACAGATAAAGCTGTTTAATATAGAGAACCTGGCCTAATGGCATCTTCAGGGGCAGCACTGGCATCACATATGCTAGATAAACAGCCTAATAAGCCTGCCACACCGTCCCACCAATAGATAGCTCTGCCAGGGGATTGTTTGCTTGTTTGTTGTGTGTGCGTGCCAGAGAGAAAGAGAGATGAAGGAAGTTGGTGGCACGGCTTTTGACAGCTGCTAAAATTGCATGGTAGAGTGTGACACCAAAAGTCAAGGCAGAGAGAAACAGCTGCTACTTGTTTGCTCAGAGGGCCAGATAAACGCTGCCGCCCCATCGCCATCTTTTCCGGAGTGTTTGTGTTGCACGAGAGAAAAATACTGGATTCATGGAGGACGCTGGAAATAGGAAGCGCTAATAACCTTCGTTTTATTTAAATTGTTTGTGGAATGTTAATTGACTGAATCAGGCTCTCTGCCTGCTTTACTCTGTGTTTCATCTTCGGTGTGTACTTTTAAGAGATTGTTTAATCTCTTATGGCTAACTCTGCAAACCGTCAGCAGGACTGTTTCTGTGTAATTTTCCGCTAAGCTGGTGTTCTTGCATTGGTGGTACGTAAAGGGGGGTGGGGGCAGCCACCCTGCAATTTGTATGTCTTTGGGTATGGGCTCATATGAAAGACACAGACTGTGTGTGTGTGTGTGTGTGTGTGTGTGTGTGTGTGTGTGTGTGTGTTTGTGCACAAATGGGAGAAACGGGGTCATGGCCAGTGGGCCAGGTAATGACTCTCCCACCAGCCCCTCCATGCGGATTTCTGCTCTGTGGACCACCACTCTTAATGATAGCACAAGGAGGTGCACTGAGTGTTGTGTGTGTGTGTTTGCGTGTTTACGTGTGTCTGTGGTCACATGTGCGAGCGAGAGGGTGTTAGCCAGGCTGAATGTCGGTCGATGTGTGTGATTTGACTGAATCTCTGTGACACAGCTCCTCCTCTACAGTACCTTCTATGTGCGGCTTCAGGGTATTAGTATGTATGGGATTCCATGCAGTGTCTGATGATGCATGGGTAGTATGGTAATTGCGTTGCAGCCAGACCACAGAATGCCTGTTTGCTCAGCACTGATTTGCCATAAACAGTGGTGTAAGATCAGAAACTCAGTTATGTACTATACAACAAATGCTTTAAGAAATTCACTGCAGTGGAGGCTTTTTTTGGTTGTGCACAGAAATATGAATGCATGCATGAAGTATTGTATCTTTCCTATATGTGTATACACTTTTTGAACATACTTGTTCTGTGCGTGCGTGTACTGTATGGTCAGGTGTTTGTTTCCTCCAGTGACATGAGCATTTAATAGAGCTGAGGATGGCTGGACATCGGCTTTGTGAGAATTTAATAGCTTTCATTTCCCAGACTGCTTGACCTTCTCGGTGCCTCACATTAGATATGCATTACACCTGAAGTCTCACATGGCCAGATACATCTGCACCCTCTCTTTAGTATATTCTCTCTCTACGCTCCCCTGAGCCCTTCAGCCTGCGCCCTGCTGATACTCGACTAGTTTCAGCCACAAGGGATCAAGCCCTGAATTATACTTTGTCCTGATGTCTTCAAAATGCCAAACAAATACTGCATGTTTGATACTGCCTATGGTCATTGTTTATTTTTGGTTTCCATGATGTTACGTTGAACAGTGAACTTACTAACTTTCTCCTTTTAAATTCTGTTTTTCACAGTTCCACAAACAAAGTTCTGCTCTTTAAGTTCTCGCTCTCTTTGTTCTTCTCGGTCTTTTTATGTAGTTTTCAGTCATTTACAGGGTATCTCTCATTATATTGGTGCACATTTCAAACCCCATGAATCAAAGAATGAGTGGCTGTCAGGCATGCTCATCGTTAAAGTTAAAGGTTACTATTTGAAGATACTGTAGTCTGGTGTGTGTAGCGGGGCTTGCAGTGAATTACCTATTAGAATTCACCACTTAATGTTGATTGATGGGTATTTTTTGGTCTGTGTGCACATACTGCACAGAATAATAAGATCATCTAGTACTCTAAACAGTGTAGTCAATTAAATCATCAAAAGGGCTAAATGATGATGAATATTGTGTGATGAAATATATTATCCACAAGACCATCTATTTTTGAATGGCCATGACAGCCTCATCAGCAACAATTGCACAGGCTAGAAATCCTTCTCTGCCCTCCTCTCAGTCTCACTCTAATTGTGTCACCTTATCAAAGGCTGGGAGAAACAAGAGTGCAGATTAGTTTCCATTCAGGGCCAATCTAATCCTTTCAGCTCGCTCTCTCATGATGTGTCATTGCCAGTCAGTCAAACAGCTCTGCACAACACCAGTGTTTACTCACCAAATGAATGGATGTTGGACATCTAATTCCCCACCAAAAAGATAGCCCCAGTCAGGCTTTTTATGACTGTTATTTGAAATCTAAATCGCTTTGATTTCTGGGGTTCTCTAAATGGTCCATTCTTTGATGTTTACAAAGGGTGGGATTGTTTCATATTGTTACAAAGGATGCAATCTTTTTTCTTTCAAGGTCTGTCTGGATAGTAATTGAAAACAATTATCCAGTGCTTTGCTCTGATAATACCCACCTCTTACATCAGCTAAACCATGTACAGCATTATCTTCAGTACTCTTTCACTGGAACGCCACATCAGGCGGAGCAGCTTCATAAATATCCCCTTCACAGTGGCGCAGGCGTTTGGGGTAATCCAAATCAATATGTGTGCATGTCTTACACATTGACATGAGAGATTCATTCAGGATGCATGACCACCTCTTAAAGAAGAAGGCATATATCTTAGCTGGTGTCACCCACTAGCATCTCAGTTGTTTATGCAGAATGAACATAAACGTGGTAATATGTAATATGCAAGGGTAAATTTTGAATGTGAAATACAAACTGGAAAGTGCAGCTTCTCGGCCTCTCAAATGTCAAAGTACAATAAGTGTATGATTGACAGAATTACAGTATTTTTTCATTTTGTCAGTGTTTGTGAGGTAAACAGTGTGTTGGCGGATGACATTGCATTGTGCCACAGAAAAAGTGGACTCGGGACCATTTTTTCACAGGAACGCCATGCCTTTTGTTGGTGTAGCTCTCTGCAGAGGCACTGCCCTTGCAGTGGTCTCATTGAATTGGATGAAAAAACCTTGTGTGTGTTTTTTGCCATTGTTCAGTGAGAAGAAAAAGCCTCCCTCTTCTGCTGAGTCACAGTCCCTGCATGGCCCATGTCTGGGATGTCAAAGCTAATAATTCGACCTGTTGCCTGTTTCATCCTACCCAGCAAGTCTGTGACCTTCTGACTCTGAGAAAGAGATGAAACTTGCAGTCCCTGAAGGACTATGTGACATCTTCAGAGATAAACAGAGGGCAATGCAATTCACTGGCTTGCACGGCCACCTCTTTTTGTAAGCAGGATGGCATAACACAAGTCTGTGAAGACATGTATACAGTGAAAGCTGGCATTGTAAACATGTCAGGCTAGAGGCCTGTATTCATACTGCAAGAACCATGATATGTACTAGTGTTGAATATCCTAATCTTTAAGATCAACACTCAGATGAAGACAATATGAGATCCCATTCTGTTTTTTTCACATGTAAATTTATTTGGTTTAGTTGTCTGTGTAGGAGTCTGGCAGAAGGGTCCAACATAAGGGTTTGCAATCACTGGTCTTTTCTTCAGATTGATGTTCCTTGTTGCAGTTGAGCAAGGCTGTTTGTTTTTTAATGAAAATTCCCATGTTCACTCTACATTTGCATAACAAGCAAAACAAATTGCCTTATGTCCACTTCTCAGAGCAAGTGATGTCCCCTCTCTAATGATACTGTGTTAACAGGCCCATGTCCAGTTATGCCAGGTCTCGTTGTTGCACTCATCAGCTCACAGTGTCTCGTTACGTGTTTGTGGCTTGTAACTGCATTAAGATACATTGTAAAACTGCAGTTAAAACTTGTGCGCAGCAAATCTTCTCAGACGTAATTATTCCTCATAAACATGGTACATTGTGACTCGCACACATAAAATCAAACCTAAAAATGTTATTTGGTGCACGATTGACATTAACAAGTCTTTGCAGAATGTCTTGTTTACTTTCTCTCTCTCGCTTCCCCCGCTGTTATTTACAGCAGCGAGCATCTCCAGAGATGATGTCATAAGCTTTGGCCATATGGAGAACCAAAGTGAAACACCGATTGCCTTCAGGGCTTTCTGCCAGAAAGGCTTTCTGGCGGAAAGCCTTTAGGAAGTCAGGTGATGTAGGGTAAAGAGCGACAAAGGTCGCGCTGGGAGGAGGTCGTGATGGCTGAATGAGTCACACACAGGGCTTTCACCCAGGGGATTGAGGTTTATGTCCCATGTACAGTGGTGTGCAAAAGTTTGGGTACCCCTGGTGAAAATTAAAATGGAAAAGGGCTTTAAGCAGACATTTGGGCACCCTGCATGGTCAGTACTTAGTAACACTCCCTTTGGCAAGTACCACAGCTTGTGAAGGCTTTTTGTAGCCAGCTGAGAGACTTTCAGTTCTTATTTGGGGGATTTTTACCCTTCCTTACAAAATGCTTCTAGTTCTGTGAGAGACTTGGGCCGTCTTTCTTGCACGCACTACTCTTTTGAGGTCAGTCAGATTTTTGATGATGTTTAGGCCAGGGGACTGTGAGGGCCACTGCAAAACCTTCTGGATTTTGAGGTGTGCCTCGGATCATTATCCCGTAGTAGAAGCCGTCCTCTTTTCATCTTCAGCTTTCTTACAGATGGTGTGATGTTTGCTTCCAGAATTTGCTGGTATTTAATTGAATCCGTTCTTCCCTCTACCAGTGAAATGTTCCCCGTGCCGCTGGCTGCAACACAAGCCCAAAGCATGATCGATCCACCCCCAAGCCTGACAGCGGGAGAGATGTTCTTTTCATGAAATTCTGCACCTTTTTTTCTCCAAATAAACCTTTGCTCATTGAGACCAGAAAGTTCTATTTTAATTTCATCAGTCCACAGAACCTGTTTCCAGAACCCATCAAACTTGTTTAAATATTCCTTTGCAAAGATCTGACATTGAATTTTGTGGTGAGGACGCAGGAAAGGTATTCTTCTAATGACTCGTCTATGAAGTACATATTTGTGCAGCTGTTTGTGCAG
This sequence comes from Chaetodon auriga, assembly GCF_051107435.1. Lineage (NCBI taxonomy): Eukaryota > Metazoa > Chordata > Actinopteri > Chaetodontiformes > Chaetodontidae > Chaetodon > Chaetodon auriga. The sequence goes on along the minus strand of NC_135095.1, from coordinate 12,005,168 downwards.
TAGAAGAGTGCACCACAACACTAGTCTTCCTTGCATGTTGATAAAGTCACAGTTAGTGTTTAATGACGTTGGTGCCGTCTCATTGGCATCTTGGCTTAGTCATTTTGACAAAATGAGTGTATGATGATGCAAGTACTTATGGTTTTTTCCAAGGGAGCTGATTTTTCTGTGCTCACAAAAACAGCAGTTGTTGTATTTGTTATAGTTGCACTGCTGTAGTGGATGCCAATTAGCCTAATAGTATGGAAACTAAAACCACACACACACACTTCATTATTTCCAAAAGACCAATCAAAGAAATGCTGAATGAGGAATTGCATTGAGTTACAGAATCAAGGCTAGCCCCATAGCTTTGTCTTTCTATAGCGTTCAGCGAGGTATACAAGCATTTATCAATGCTGAGCACATCCCTCTTAAATCAAAACACTGGTTCGACCTGTGACACCACAGCATCCTTTGAGATGCGCAGCCATAAAGTGAAGTGAAACTGCATACTGTATACTGCATTTTTAAGTAACTAAGACACAATTAGAACGTTAACTCCACATGTGTCGGTCAGTTAGTTCAGGGTTAGGTATGAACCAGCTGTTAAAGATCTCACATTCACTTCTAAAGCAACCGGTGCCATAGCTGTTAGAAATTTTCCAAATGATCTGTGCTTGATTTGTAGGTGGGCTGGTCCACGTCTTCCCAAGCACGGCCAAAGTCCATTGGCAAAGACTCTTAACAGGATAATAAACAACATTAAACTGGAACCTGGAAAATTACCAGTCAGTTAGAATTAATAGCATCTCATTTACACTGTCCACAAAGACTGTAAGGTGAGAAATGTTTTCTCATGACTGGGGGATTTTATTGTTGGAAGTATATCTCCCTACACACAGTCTTGTTCATGTATGGCAGCGTTTGATTGAAGCTAATCTGAGGGCCTTTATTAGGTGCTTATTATTCCTTTATTGTCAGTGTTTGTTATTTTGTTCTGTGATTTCTTAAAATGAATGTCCTATGCTGCTCTCAGCATCCTTAAGGAATCAATAAAATGTAGGTGTTTGTAAAGATATTGAAGAGAAGAGCACATAGATGCATATTTACTCTGTGTATCTGACAGAGTGGGAGAAATTGATTGAACGGCATAAACCTATTCATTCATTTGCTATTCAGCTGCAATGATTCAGTTGCTCATAGTGATGATTCACTTAGAGAGATTGTGCCAGTAAATGCTAATAATACATTTTAGGCATGAAATTTGGGGCTTTTCAACCAAAACAGTGACACTGTCAGGGAGAGAGCACAAAGACAGAAACCTCATTATACGAATACACACACAAATAAACACAAGGCAAAATCAAAATGTCCCACTGAGCATCTTTTTACGGCGTTATTCTTCCATGTGTGTAAACATCCGACCTGTGGGTATGCGAGGAAGCAAACTTAAGTGTGTATGTTTTTATGTATATTTGTACGCCAAAGCGGGTTTTTGTGTGCGCTGTTTGCCAGGGGGTACTTATATGATGTGGTCTTATTAAATCAGTGCTAGAAAAGGAGGAACAGACAGGAGTGATAGAGAAGCACAAAGGAACCCGAAGCGATTAAACCCCTACTCAAACCGGCTTAGCAGCGAAAGCTTCGCGGAAAGCCAACAATGGTTGCCTTCCTTTTAAATCTTGGCTCTCTCTTTTGCTTTCTTTTCCACACTCTCTCCCTCTCTCTCCTGCACTACCCCTCCTCCTGCTCTCTCCCCCTCTCTCAAACAGATTATTTCTTTTCTTTTTCTTTATGTCTGTCTTCTTTGCGGCACGTTAGGCCGCTTAACTTTACAATGCTCATGTCAGGTCAAAACCCACCCTCCCTCAATCTCCCAAATTCAGGATAAAAAGCGTCTTGCTGCATAAGGTATTACTGTATCTCAGACGTCAACCACCTCGAAAGTCTTTCTTTCATCCATTCATTACGACCTCTTCCTTTCTTTCCGTTCTTTTCTTTCTCTAAAGGAGTTTTAGGACACTCTGGATTTGCCAGGTTGTTAATTGCACAGCAAGTTTTTGTCTAAATCAATAGGGGACTTGCATAAGTTTATGAGGGGATTAGATGAGAGCCGGAGTGCGTTGGTGTGTACGTGAGGAGAAGAGTAGAAGGTTGAGGTTATATCGCAACGCGGGGCGTTTGATTTCCCACTGAATTTCTCACTGAGCATACATTTATCAACAACTTCAAGCTTCATCGGTGTTTTATCAGCCATTTCTGCTGTAATGTTTAACTTAGAGACTTTCCTCTGGAGGTGTTTTGTGGGAATGAATTGCAGTTCAAACCCATTCAGATGTTCAAACTATGGGGACTTACCCGGCAGTATGTCAAGGGATAATGTCTGGAACAGGAGCTAGTAAATTCCTCTTAGAACACAAAGGGTCCAGTCCCCCAACTCCCCAAACCACTGTAGTGGACTGGATTAGACCACCTGGTGAGGTATTAAGAGATGGAGGAATCCATCCCTGCCATACCTCCACCTGCACTTGGCATTGCCCATGAATGCCAGTCATTAAGATAGCCTTACAAAGACGGGGCCTACCTCTTTCCCAATGGGCCGGCTCCACTTCCACACACACAGCAGCCATTGTTTTAAATGCCACTGCTCCCACCCCCTGGAGGCCGGGTTTCCATTCACTGGCCACTGTAGCTAGTACGCCGCAAGAGAGGAAATATGATAAATGTGTCTAACTTTGTCTGTCAGGGAGCAGTGGGGGCATTCTCTTTTTCCCAGGTGCCAACAGGTGGGACGGGGTAAGCCCTGGTCAGGTTACTAGATTCGTGTGTGTATGTGCGTTTGTCATCCATGAATAACGCCCCCTCTCTTGTGTTTTTTTTTTTTTTCCAGGTGCACCAGAAAGGAGAAATGCGAGCGCTCATCAGAGCCCCGTCGCTTTGCATCAGACATCAAGCAGTGTGTGCGTCTCAGTGTCCACCCAAACAACATCTCAGTGTCCCAGTTCAGTGTGACGGTGAGTGGAAACACACTACTCCTCAAAGACACTAAGAAACAGTTTTCTAAAGCCTCATGCAGTTTCTTCATCCATACTAGTTGTCATTACCTTGTTTTTTATTCCTTATTTCTTTTGAATGCCATTTAAAGGATGAAATGTGGTGAAATTTTAATTAGAAGTCATTCAACAAAATTTTTGTTCACGTAGGAAGAAACGGTTCAGCAGACATTTGTTTTAGTGGAGCCATATTGCAGTAAACAGTGAGGCTAGCTGAACGTGTTTCCAGTGAGAAAATCTTGTCTGGCAGATTGACAATATCACACACTCAAGCATAATTTGTAATGCGATGTAATTATGCTCTAGATACTGATTAGTAGCCAGTGTTAACTCTCTAATCCTGCTTTACATCATTTTACCGCCTGCCAACACACATCCTTCAAATCCTGACCTCACAACTTTCAGTCCCGTCCAGTGAAATACTCTCCCAACAAATGTCAACAATCATTAACAGCACACAGTTTAGCTCAGCAATGTTTATCGTGATTGTTGGCAACTAAATGCAGCCCTTTTTTTCCCCTGGACATTTCATTCTAAAACAGCTGCCGTAGTTAAGGGCTCTGAATGGTTTTTGATTGTTTAAGTGTATTGATTAGTGTGCAAGGAGCTTTAATAGATTGTAAAAAAAACATGTCTCTGCAGGAGCTGGACAAATACAAACACTTTTTGTGTAGTTGCTTTTGCTTTTGTTTTCTCCACTTTTCAGCTGAGTCTGTGTTAGCACTCATTATCTGTTATATAACACAGGTGCTCATTCACTCCACGATTGTGCATGTTGTTTATATTGCTATGTATAGACTCCACTGATGTGCTGCATTTGGGTGAAATTAATCAAACACCCGTGGCTGTTTCCTCCCTTTGTCCCCTTGCACTGCTCTAGATTTCACCTCCGCTAACGGCCAATTCTTGATTTGACAGTTATTTCTAACTGGGACAGGAACATGTGGCTGCTAATGTTTTTAATGGCTGCATGTCTCCACCTAAAGGTGTGTGCTTTTAGCGCATGCTCAGGAGAAGGCATGTCACATGTCATGGCTTACTGTTTTTTTTCAAAACTCAGCGTGTTGAAAGATACCCTATATCAAAGGTTGCAACAATGATGTTGTGAAAATCCCATTGACCTTAACCACCTTAAGTGATGTCACATTTCAGTTCCCATTTCCTGTTTAATGTCGGTTTGGAAATGGCTTTGAATCTCTGCCACCAAGTGCATAAATATCCAATATGATTTTCTAAGGTCAAGCCTGAATGACTATTCTCCATCTGTGTTTGCTCTGAGGGTCACATGAGAGGTGTTGATTTTCTGAGGTACACCTCTGCATCACTCTAATGATATTCATGGGCTGTGTGTGTGTGTGTGTGTGTGTGTGTGTGTGTGTGTGTGTGTGTGTGTGTGTGAGCCTTTAGAGAGTGTTTAACCTTTTCCCAGCGAGCAGCCTTTACCCAAAGGCTATGCCACACGTATCCCATCCAGCTGATTGCAGGGCAGAGGCTTGTGCCAGACAGACAGGGGCTCCTCCTTAACCTTTGTGTTATTAAATATTTGTTTGGAAAGATAAGCCAAGGCTTTCTCGAGAGCAACAGGCACTTTCCACTGCAGACCCATTCGAAGAAAAACTATTATTTTCTTACATTTAATCTCTTTGGCTGTTGATGAAAAGTTGCTTCTTTTATAGCAAAAGCCTCAGCAGGAATAGTTTCTATATCCCCACATATATTAAAGTTAAACTATGTATTCATTTCAAGTCTTAACACAAATAAAAACCTGACGAAATTGCAGAATGTAAAAAGATATAAAGTCGAGTCAGAGCCTTTTTTTTCTCCACTGTCTTTTGTCTGGCATCAGCTTTTGAATAAATTCTCACCAATCGTTTGCAGCTAGGACTATTTCTTCTCACCATGGCAACATGAATAGCCCATCACCACATATCCTTTGCATTAGATATGGTGTTTAGTAAACTACAGGAGGGCATTTGTGTATGTGTGTGTGCGCGTAGCGGATGTTTCTGTTCATGAGTAGGTTATTTTCATATTTATGTGGCCCTGCTGTGGCTAGGCTTCGCCGTGACTACTCTAAATGTAATTGAGGAAACTCAAGGTCTGGCTGAATTCCCTCCTTAAAAGGAAAAATAAATTAAAGCGAGAGAAGAAGGTGAGAGGCAGAGTGAGCAACGAATGAGAGAGCGGATATGTAAGAGATAGAAGCCCAGTTGTGCACTGTCCATCTTACGGGGGAAGCTGTTTATGTGTTCACGCCTGCGCTGCGCCGCTGTCTTTTCATTAAACAGCAATATAAAAACAGCGCAGGTCAGCCCGACTCCGCCACTGAGGCATCTTTCGGCATCACACCACAAGTGCACTGTGGACTGCGCCTCAAATCAATGCCCAGACCAAGGCCCACTGTGGACACGCTTTTCCATCAATATGTATATTTTGGTCTTGACCCCACTCCACCTGCCTCCACGACCCTCTTTTTTCCTTCTGATTCAAGGACAGTGGGGGTTTTTTCTTTCTTCCACCTGCTCCACCTGAAGCCCGTTTCTGCTGAGATGCAGAGAGAGCTTACACAGCGTTTTCTAGATGGGAAGATTTGCATTCTCTATTTCCCAGAGCCCACTTTTCTCACCCTGTCCAGCAGCCTGTATGCCGGCACTGTTCTCTCCTCCATTCTTCACTGTGTTCTTCTTCACCTCAGTCTTACTGCAGTCTCTGTCCTCCTCTTGTCCATAGTCTCTTACCATCCTGCACTTTGTTTCCCCTGTCTGCATTCACTTGACTCCTCTAACTCCTCATCCTTCCACTTACCTTTTGACATTTCTTTCACTCTCTCCCATAAAAGCACTTATTGTTCTTGCTGAGCCAGAGAGTCAGGACATTATAATGCAATGTTAAATCCATACAGCTCGTTAATGCCACAGGGCATTATGTTAGGGAGCTCAAAAGGCAGTAGTGCTTGTGACTATCAGATTTCAGTTTTGAGTCTATCTGCATCAGAGTGTTTTAATGTTGTTTGGGCGTCTGGGCAGGATGCATCTGATCACTGAACCTCTCATTCAGGAAGTCCCCCTGTGGCTCCTCTGGCCGCTGACCACCCTGCAGGTGGATCTTTGCTCTGCACAGAGCTCGCAGCTGTGCTTGTCATCAGCAGTACTGTGTTACAGTCATATCTGAAGAACAAACTGGCTCCAAAACTGATCTGAAGGGCCCACAGATGTGGGAGTTTGAGCCCTGTAATCACATGATATCAGTTGGGGCACAGATCTAATTTGTTTATCTCTGACTGTAGTTGCCATAATAAAATGGACTTTGCCAGTGATATTCACTTTGTGGTTTTATGAATGTGAAATTTAATGAATCCTCCCTACTTCTGATGACTTTCATAAGCTCATTTCATTATTCTTTTATTATATTTCTATTGTATTATATTTCTGGTAAAAGTCCATGAAATTACTATAAAGTGATTAGCATGTTATTGCAGAGAATACTGACAATTCTTAACACCCTTTGCTACCTTTCCCCTCGCTACAGTTGGTGTTGGAGGCCCATAACGTCCCAGAACTTTCTGCGGGTGTCAACTGCACCTTTGAGGACCTGGCTGAGATGAATGGCTTGGTGGAGGGCAACCGGATCAAGTGCTCCTCCCCGGCTGAGAAAGAGATGCCACGCATTATTGTTGACAAAGGTAAAGGTGGACCTTTTGCAGCCTTTTTGCCCAAATGAACTGTCATTATTCCATACTAGCCGGCAGTGGATGTCACTCTGTTGGCATTTGATTTGATGTTTACATCGCACACATATACAGAAACTGCTCCTGTGTACATGAACATCAACACCTGTGAAGCTTGCTGATAACCTGTGGAAATGTCATAATTTGTAATGTAAGGAAAAAGCCATTGCTAGCATCAACTAGTTCAACATTAGAGCACCTGTTGAATACAACATCTATTCAACACCCCCGCACCCCCTCAGTCAGAAGCATGATAGTCCTAGGGCTACGATTGTTCTATGAATTTTTGTTTTCTCGTTGCCATCAGTAACTCAGTGGGCCTCGGAGCAGCGCCCTAGGACATGTTTAGTAATCGAATGAACAATAGTTATTAGGCTGCTGTGGGATTTATTTACCACCCTCCCTCAAAGTGGATATGCTCCAGAGGGGAGTGATGGGACCCATGTTAACCCCAGTGTGAAAAAGAATATGAAGCTGCACAGCTAAGTGTTTTACCACAGCATTTCAGCTAATTTAGTGCCTGGAGATTACACAGTCCTCACAGACAGTGTCACTGTTTTCCATTGCTTTTAAGAGGCAAACACATTTCTGACAATATTCATTCACAAGCGGAGAGGAGAAAATCTATTTTTCTCTCTCTAATTCCCCTGCTCTTAACCTCCCCTCTCCGTGGTCGGCCGAGCCTGGTCTAATTGAACAAAACTTCCATCTGGGAAGGCCTGTCCCCAGGCAGGCAGGCAGGCAGGCAATCCTTCATCACCAACACTCATTCTGTCCCCATGTTGAGATAATGAAGATGCCATCTCCTTCCATGCTTCCACAAAAAGAAAAGATGAATAATGAATGAAAGGAGAAAATAGAACAGAAAAAGGCAATCAATTACGCTCAAAATTTAAACACAAAGGAATGCTTGCTGATGTTTTTTTAGACCCCACCACTCTTGATTGCCGAGCTCTGAAGATGAAAGATGACAAAATGATATCAGCACTTAGTTGTGTGTCACTTGCAAAAATGTTATCTATGATTTTTTTGAATTTATTTATTTATTTATTTATTTTTGAGATATTGGAGCCAAAAAACAAACATTAGATTTAGTGCAGTCTTAAGTGCAGAGCGCTTAAGTGAGCAGACCATCATGAAATTAGAGTGCTGGAGAGACCTGTTAGGTCTCTGCTTTATGCATGCACAAATACTCACATTCCCTATATTTATTCAGTGCACCCACATGAACAGAGCTTCACACACACACACACACACACACACTGCCATGAACAAACATACTGCACCGCTGCAATAACGTAATCCACTGACAGACAGCACACATGTACAGATGTAAGGCTGACAGGGACCCTGAGGGTGCTTTGGGGAATTAAAAGCATTTGTTTAATGTTTGCCATGTCAACCACATGTAAAGCTGGCGATGCTGCAGTCATACAAACATAGACGAGTGAATATGTACTCTCAGACACACATAAATGAAGCGCACAGCATTTCTTCCCATCTTTTGCTTCATCTTTCTTTCCCACCCAAAAACGCACACGGTTAAAACCCTTTTCCTGCTTCGGAAAAAATCCTCCACATTTTTTCCTATATTTGAACCTTTCATCCTCCGTCTTTACTAGTTCTCATTAGCCTAAGCTTGGTTGAAAGAGAGAAAAGAAGGGAGAGTGATGGAGGGAGTGAAGAGAGGGAGGGATAGATAGGGTTAGCAGGCTTCAAGGTAACATTTAGGTGGCCTAATTAGGACAGATCCGTTGTCAGCGGTGCTTTACTGTGATTGATGAATGATTCCTTCTTTGTTAGAGAGACGGAGAGAGACACGGGGGAGAAGGAGTCGCAGTGTGGAAGGAAGCAAGGAGACCTGTGTGTAGAGATAAAGTGGGGATGAGAGAGAGAGGTACAGAGGTAGTGTAGCGAGAGAGTAGTTAGATGTGTGGATGTGCTGTTGAATTAAACATGAACTCCTTCATTAGGGCCAGACAAAAGGACACACAAAATACAGATGAGGCACACCTCGCATACACACACACTTACACACGCAAACACACACAGTTTCTGTTTCATCTTTATCCCCCTTTACCTTGTCAAAGACACTCTCAAAGACTTTTCCGGGGGAATATTTTCCATCCCAAGGGAAACGTGTGTGCACCAACTTTTATTGTCTCTTGTAAGGCTGCAGGGATAGGGAGACTTAACCCAACAAAACCCTTCTACTCTCCCCGTCTCTTAAGATACCGCATTTTACCACTGCAACAGGCTGAGCACCTGTGGCTCAAAGCAGCGCAGTCATCTTTCCTTCATGGGAAAATCTAATGTGACTCGACACTGAAAAAGGATATGTGAACAAGTGAATAAAAAGATTATCTTACAGGCAGGGGTTCTTTAAAAGTGCCTACTCACTGCTCTTGCTGGAAAAGTAGCTGTGACATGCAACCATTACCATTATAATACTATTTTATTTCTACTGCTTATTTCAAAAGTTGAATAAAAATGTCAATAAATGACTTCCGAAACAAAAGCATTTCTTGCTCCTATTTGTTCTTCTTCTTCTCCTCTTTCTACCTGAATGCAAAACATTCTGTCTCCCTCTGTGTATCAAACTATTAATCTTGACTACAGATCTGTTTTCTCTAGGAGACCACCAGATTGTGCAACTCTACCTGAAGTCCAAGGAGACAGGCCTGGCGTTCGCAAACACCAGTTTTGTTTTCTACAACTGTAGCGTGCACAAGTCGTAAGTCTATTTCCAGCTTTCAAGAGCGCTTCTCTCTAGCTTGTCATATTTCTGATCTCTTCATATTAATGAAAAAACTGACTGATTCATAAGCTGTTGGGAATTGTATTGTTTACATCAGTCAGTCAGCATATTGAGCTTCTGTTCTCTTGTGTACATTTGCTAATTCACGACCCCGTCTTCCCTCCTCTCTGCTCCGTTCAGGTGTCTGTCTTGTGTGAGTAGTCCTTACCAGTGCCACTGGTGTAAATACAGGCATGACTGTACCCACGACCCTCGCACATGTTCCTTCCAGGAGGGCCGAGTCAAGAAGCCGGAGGTGAGTCCCAGGCCAGGCGTACTCTTTTATTATCTGTACGTTAACTCCAATTATCCAGTCGTCAAACCCGCCTGCAGGTGCTGCTAGGAAAGTGGAACTTTCAGTGTAGGGCTGAGCTGTTGTCAGGAGGCCCAGAATTTCTAGCAACGCGTTCGCCTGTATGTTCAAAGACAAACTGTCGCCCATTAAGACAATGTCCAAGAATTCCCATAGCTTTTAATGCTGCCCAGCTCCGGCCAGCCTCTTCGTATTGAGCCAGCTCAGTAATAAAACATGGTGAAGTAAATTGAGGGGAAATGTTTGGCTACGTGAAACTAATAGCCATCATTCTAGGTTTCACATGCAAAAAGAGTTATGTTAAAAGGATTGAGACACCTTTTGGCTGTAGTGCTTCCATCTGGCATGAGTCTCTTGGCATGTCTCGCTCTTGACTGCACATCAAAGGGCAGTGGAAACTAATAAAACGGAGCCATTTCCTCTCGCCCATCCCTATTCCCTGCGACAGCTTAGTCTGTGTGAATTATCAATAGTATTGGCAGCCAGTTCTATTCCCGTCGAAGCAGAGCCCACCGTAATTAGGCTGCTCTGCTGCAGAGGACAAGCCACTCACTGGATGGGGTACATTCAGTGAATGCCCCCAACCCGCCCAATCGCCGTCCTGTGAGAGAGGTCTCACTCTGATTTAGAGTCCCTGCCACAACGGCGGCCTTCAGGGCAGAGCAAGGAGGTAAAAGAAGGTTTGGGTGTGTGCCCGTGCATGTGTGTAACCTCTGCTGTGAGCCAGTGGGTACAGTATGTGTGTGTCAGCGTGCCTCTATGTATTTTTATGTGTGTGTGTTTATCTGAATACAGTTTTTCCCTGCCTGTACCCTGCCAAATCACGGTAGTTTTCGTGGGAGGCTTTTACGGGGAGTTAGTGGCCTGTTAATCCTAGCCTGAGGTGAGCTATGATGAAGATCACTAGTGCTCATGTCTGGGTTGGCAGACGCTGCACGACGGGCAGGGACAAGCTTAGCCAGATTGCCTCCTTTGATGAGCAGTCTGCTCTCAATTGTGTTATTCCACCCATGTTTCCCCCGAGCCATTCAACCTGTGCAGACGATATTATTTTCTTTTTCCGCCTTTTCCATTATCCTTTTGAACCTTCCTGCTTAGTCAGGCCCAAGCCTGAGTCTTTTGCAGGTTTACGTTTCCAATTAACTCAGGGGCTGGTGGTCAATATTGACTGAGGATAATAATGTGTGTCCTATTGTGTTGCTGACTAAAAGAAAACCATAAATAAAGCGAAGGGGATTTGGTATTTGCACATTAATGACATCCCTTTTTTGACGTGTTGTTTCATAAAAAGCAGGTGTTTTGCAGGCTTAATGATTTTTAATTTGCTTTTAATTAACCCCTCAAATCCAAGGTCATGTATTGGCTGCCAGATTTTTGGTTTCCACTGAATGAATAATTTAGACACACACACACACACACACACACACACACACACACACACACACACACACACAAGCTTAAGAACATGCAGACACACGCACGACTATCCATTGAATCATTCCCAAATTTCACAAAAGGCTACAAGTCAACTTTGCTCTGTGAAATGGGATGGCCTCTCTCTGCTGCAGATGACTTTTTGTGTACTATTACAATTAAGGGATTTCAGGCAGTGATCTGAATAATCCCTTAGCGCTATGCTAATGATGGAGACCAGGGAAATCTCCCTACTGGTTGAGCTTGTTGTTAGTATGCATGGCAGGACAGAGTTAAAGCCAGGTCTGGGCGTACAGTGGGTGCCTTTTTATTCATGCCAGCTATGATATGGGCACTCGGATCAGACATTTGCCTGTTGGCGCATTATCCAAGGCCACGTCCCTGTTTGCCCTCCCCACATCTCAAGGACTTAGCCATTCTGATGAGCTTCGCTGACAAAGAGCATGCACGCAGCTTCACTTGGTTACACTGAATAAATAGCCAGAAGTTATCCCTGACCACTACAGTTGCGTTGATTATGCTGAGCAGGCTGTGCTTGTTTACCCAATAAAGCAGTGTTTGTTTACCTGCATATTTATCTTTGTTTCTTACTGCGTCCCCCATCCCTAAAGTGCACACATAGCCTCACCGAAAGCAGCTGAAACTGAGGACACTTCCTGTTCCCTTTGTCTGATGGGAACCACAGGAGGATATTTCCCTTTCTTCTTCATCTGTCTACGACACAGCATGCTCACATGCTTAGCTGCTGCCAAGCCTGCCCCTAATATATTCAGCTGGTAGGGAGATACAAAATATTAATGTCACTGAATATATATCACTACCCCTTAGCACGTCCTTGCATTAGCTACTTCTTGTCTGAGTTGCGGTGATCAATGCCTGGGAGTTTATTTACCAGGAACTTATTGATCAAATGATGTAGATAATTTTATTAAAGAAGCTAAATGCCAGCAGTAATAGCTGTTTAGTTGCCAATATTAGACAGGAATGGTAGAGAGACGTGCTTAGGTTCGATTCATAGACAGATCAATGTCATACGCAGGCACTGACTGCTGAGGAGTCAGTTGAGTATTTATAGATTGAAGACCAAAGGGACATGTCGAAATTGAGAGCGAGAGCAAATGAAACAAAATGGGGGAAAACGAACCGAAAGTGAAAGATTAATGAGCTTCATAATGCCATCCAACCGCTCCAGCGTAGGGATCTTCCACGGTCTACCACAGCCTTGGTCTTATTTTTTGTCATTCCTATTATTAATAGTATTATACTCACCACACTGTTGCTGAGATCTGGGAAAAATGCAAAAAAGACGAAGACAAACAGTGAAATTACTAACCTGTCCATAAACATCACAAGGACTGTTTACAGACCACTGAATGAAGCTTAACCTCAGTTCATCCATGCTACTCATTCGTTGACATCTCTCTCTCTCTCGCTGTTCTCCTGCTTTCTTCGTAATTAGCCGACTATGGGCGTTTCCTCCTTCTGTTAAACCAGATTCAGCCATGATCTCCATTAGCCAATCATATCGTTGCTGTCAAACTTGAAATCTGTTTCGCTGTACGCTCGCTGCTATCAGCTGTCGTTTCAGTGCGAGTCAGCGCGACCCTCCTTCACCACATTCACATCCAGTTCCTGCGGCCTGGTCTGAGCTCGCCAGAAGCCTCTTCCTGTTCACATCCATCAAGATCTAAGCCATTCTCTTCATCCCATCATCATCACCACCGCACCGTCGGAGGGGTGTCGTGTGTTACTCACAGCTTCACATATGATGACATCACAATGGAGTCTTGTATCAATAAAAGATTTGATCACTCTCATTGAAGTCTCAGTTATGTGTGAACACAGTTTTCCTCTGTGTGTTGTAATAAACTGTAATTTTTCTTCAAGAACAAGGACGGAGATGCAGAGAGAGAGAAAAAAACGAGGGTTGTATTTGGGAAAAAAAAAAATTAAGGTGAGGACTGAACAGTGGGATTGAAACAAGGTGTGGAGCAGCAGGGAAGGAGGGAAGATGAGCAGAGAGCGGCAGAGTGTCTTTGCCCGAGGCTCTGTAGGAGATGATAAAACAGAGGCCAGTTAAGGGGAGTTCTTGGTAACCGCAAGGTGTGTGTGTGTGTGTATGTGTGTGTGTATGTGTGTGTATGTGTGTGTGTATGTGTGTGGGGACGTGTACTGTATAAAAACTTAAGATCCTCTTCATCTTCACACCTTACACTGCTATAATTATGGGCCTCTCTCTCTTTCGCTCTCACCCTCCCTCCTTCCTTGCTTCAAACTATGCCAAGGGCTTTTACATTCACAGTTCCCACTCCGCTGCCTACTCTCTGTCACTCTCCCTATCTCCACCCTTCACACCTCCCACCAGCCTCCAATTATCAGATCTAAGTAGGTCCTGGAGAAGAAACGAAGTCAGGAACGAGAGGAGGACAGAGAATCAGTGAGAGGGAGTTGATAAGAGAAATGAGAAGGGTCAGTGAGCTAGATAGGACGAACAACACAGGCTGTATTTGGAGAGAGATAAATGAAGGAGGGATAAAGCAAGAGCATGACAGAGAATCAGGGATGAGGTCAGAGAAAACAATGAGTCAGTGATGGAGGGAGGAAGAATGAAGGATAATTACATGGAGAAAAAAGAGGTGCTTACTTGGTTTTCAGAAGTCGGGGCTATTATGTGGTTATGATGAGTCATGCTATTGACAGGTACTTTTCTCTTTCTAGTTCAGCTTCTCGATTACGTGAGTCTAGGACTGTCACCAAAGTTCACATCTTCATAAAAAAGACATAAACGCATGCATAAACTAGTCTGCTTCACGTCTACAATGTACAGCACTTTGTAGTCTCTCTCGCCTCCTACTAACAAACCAGTCGTCTCTTTCCTCAACCAGAAAAAATATAAAAATATATTAAAGGCTTGTTTTGCCCAAATAGCAAATGTTTTCTCACTTGCCTCTTATGGTAGCTACCCATGCAAATAGTTTTGGATAAATTTATCCAGGTTTTTCCAGGTAAAAATCAACAGCAGCATCTCTTTCCAGAAACAGTTTCCCTGTTACTCTCAGTCATAGAAAACTGCAGGTGGCAATGGAAAGTGTTTACAGATAGCTCTGCAGATTATTCACAGTAACCGGGAACCTGTTTCTACAAAGACATGCTGCATTTTTCAATGCAATTTGGAAATGGTATGAACACCATAAATGCAAATAATAAAGCTGATTTTGATATAAATTTTACTGTGGATGTTTGGTGAGCTTGTACTCTTAAACTTTTATATGATCACCGTACTTCCATATCTCTTCTGCACACGCTCTGCTCCTCTTCCTCCTCTTATCAGAGTCTGATAGGTGTTTTTTGAATGCTGATCTGAAGGTTTCATGGGAAGTCAGCATTTTGCAGTTTCACATCTGGTGTCATCAGGTTTGCTTTTGCAAAAATGTGCAGAGTGATGTGTCTGGCACAAGGCCTGGGGGGGGGGTCATTGACCAGACATGTTTGTGCGATGAGATCATTGACATTACACCCCAATACACTTTACACAGGGACATTGACCATACATGTCACATGTCATGTGGGGACAAGAGCTGCAGAACTGTTCTTGTTCTCCACTGATTCTGTTCGTACTCTCTGCATTATGACTCTGTCCACACGAGTGATGGTTGAATTCAATTTCCTCAAACCTGTGACTCAAGAATCCTTCTTTCAGAGTGAAGCAGTCAACAGTATGGAGCCTGACTGAGTGAGGAGTTACAAATTAATTCTTGTTTTCTGTGTGCCAGTGCAGAGCTACAGTATGTGCATGTAGGATGTGGTTAGTGTGTGTGTGTCTGTGATTTGCATTTTCTCCTCTGTTATTTATCGCACTTCAGCAATTGGGGGTTGAGAAGGTGGAGATCGGAAATAAAAGCACAGACATTAGATCAACTTAATGTTGACATAAATCTTAACAGGCGACAGCAAGCATCACTGCCAACACCACCAGCGTCAGTAGCCAACTAGCATATACATGTGTTTGTCCAAACCGCTGAAAGCCCATTTGGCCTCAGGAACTGCTGGCAGCAATCACAGCGTGTTATATTACTGTGTCTGAGTGTGTAAGAATACATGCAAACAGAAAAATCTGAGCTAAGTAGGAGGAAAAAAAGAGTACCAACAGCATAGACGCTCGCTTGCAGATTCCCTGCCACATTATGAATTTTTCATTGTTGTTCGAGCACGTCAGGCATCTGTTTTGTGTTTTGCGCTTTTACATTTTGCTGTTTCTTCTGTCACAGAACTTAAAAAGGATATTAAGATTTTACTGATTGTGAACCGGCACGAGGAATGACAGTTTGTACTTCTGGCAAGGTTGACAGTGTGCGCTTGTGTGAGTGTGTGGGTGAACCCTGCTTCATGATTACAGAGGCTTAGTTTATGGGGTTAAATAAACCTGTGATTGTTTGTTTATGTGTGAAAGAATGTGTTTATGTGCGACTGTATGATCATTTTCCTGACACTTCATAGGTGTGTATTTGAAGTGTAAAAAATACTCTGATGCCGATGTTGTAAAGAGAATTGTGGTAGGTTTTAATGAAATAGTGTATATGTGCGCGTGAGTGTGTAGTCAGCAGCTGTTTGAATTTCCTTTTTGAAGTTTCCTCCATGACACGTTGTCATAAAGGCAGATGATGCAAGAGATGCTGTCTGGCTCTGACTTGTGGCGTTTATCTTGTACTGTAATGAGATTCCAAGGCTGTAGTTTGTTCCCTGTATCTGTTTGCATTCATATTGTATGTGTGTTAACCTTGAATCTGCTCGCATGCACAAGAGCGAAAGCCACGCAGACAGTGTCGAGTGTCAGTTCAGCCTTTACTCACACGTGTGACGAGACAGAATCTGGGACGTGCAGAGAAAGTTCTGCTGCTTTTTTATCCCTGTCTGATGGCATGAAGGTACACGGGGATGGTCAGTGTCCATGTGTGAAGGGTAGTGCCGTGTCTGGTCAGTGGAGACCTAGACCTGATTCCAGCAGATGTTAAACTGCAGAATACCGACCTGACTCCCAGAAACCTTGGTAGCCTGTCAGATATTAACTCTGGTGAAGTTCAGGTCAGTATGCAGAACACACCATCAAATAAAGTGCATTTAGCTGTGATGCTCTGTGTGTGTGTGTGTGTATGTGTGTGTGCGCACAATCCTATCGCCTCATCACCATATGCCCCTATCAGTATAGATCTGTGTCTTCGGGATTCAGCTTTAGTCACCGTGTTAAGTCATACCCCAGTGCCTCCCATGCCTTCATTTCCACAGACCAGATCATATTTATTGTCTCTATTGTTCAAGTGTATTAACTGGAAGAGATGTGATTAAAAATGGATCGCATCTCTCTTTGCTCTCCCACTCATTTTCATTCTCCAAATACGAGCCCTCGTTCTTAGGAAAATGAGATTTGGGAGAGCAAACACGCATGCACCACCTCTTCCTTCCTCTCCTCCACCGCTGAACTCACTCACCCTGTTTGTCATTTATCTATAATGACTTTGTGAATAGTGTCACAGAGTGTTCCCCCTCTCTCTCGCCACCCAGTCAGTCACTCAGCCTAACCCAATCAAGTGGCTTTTAATGAACTTCAAACAAGTGTTATCACCCAGTTCAACGTGCGCTATGCTTCACTCCCCCCCAGCTCCAACCATGCGGGGGCTCCCCTTATCTTCTCTCCTTCTTTTCACCCTCTTTCCTTCAGCCTCTTTGACATTCTAAAGCTCCTCCTGTCACATATGCTTAATGGTATTTTTTGCCTCTTTCAGTCACTCTGTTCTTTTGTTGTTCCTCTCTCTTATTTTGCCTATTTCGCTCCCTCCCTCTGCCACAACTCCTCAGCAGAAAGATGAAACAGTTTAGGGAAGTGCTGTTCTCTATTAACTATCTTCACCCTCCTTTACTTCCCTCCTCACCTTCTGCTTGTCACTCACCTGTTTTTCTTCCCACTTGTTCTGTCTGTCCTCTATTGTTCGTCTTTGCTTTTCTCTTCTCTGTCCATCTCTTCCCCTCTCCGCACCTGTTCTCCTCCTCTTTCCTCATCTCCTCTTCATCTTTCGGGAAAGTAATAGGATCTCTATATTTAGGCAGCGACTCTCACCTCAATTGATTGGCTGTTAATTTTAGACCACCAATTGCTAAGTGACTCATCTCCCTTTCTCTCTCCGAGGCTCTCTCTGTCATTCATTCTTGCACAAATCAACCTTATTTTGATCCATCAGTGACATCTGAACAAAAACATGAACACAACAACCAAACTGAGAGCTCACCTCATTTCTGTCTGAGTGTCTGTTTCATCATCTCATTAACGCTCCCGTCCTGTGGGTGATGACGGTGGAGTACACACTGAGCGAGCCCCTTCACTCTCAGTGAATGGGAGCAGGTCCTAGGACTGTCCAACCAGGAGACTCAGCTGATCTCAACCCAGCATGAACTATCACAAACACAAGCAGGCAAACAGTGAGAGCAGTGCACGCTGGAGTGGCTATGCCGTTCAATTAAGCTGAGGCACTGTACCTAATGAGAAAAATGATGAGAGCACTGATGGCTCTGTGAGTTTGCAGTACACTACATGGCAGTCTTGTTGTTTGAATATTCCTGGTGCATCTCAGTGTCTCCAAATAGATTTAGCAGGTTGAACATCACCTTTTTTCATAGTCCTAACAGTTAACCAGTGCTTATTAGCATGCATATTAGCAGCATATTGGGTCTTTATTAGTCATTATGAAGCACTTATTATATATTCTACAACCACCAGGTCATTAACTTTCTCTCAGAAACCTCCTAATGACTGTTCATTGATAAGGAAGTTGTTGTACATGATTTCCGTTCTTAATAACCTAACCCTTAACGACCGTAACCCACAGAGTCGTGGTATTAATCGCTTTATCTGTGATGCCAAAATTGGCCAAAATATTGCATGTGTGAAGGGTTATATTAATATTTGTGAAAGTGGAGCTCAAATGGAGTTTGTTGTCCTCCTAACATTTAACAGATGTTCCATTCAGATTTTAAAAAATGAGTTGTGCACTTCACTGTGTGCCCAATAATATTTCACATGACATTGCAGGGTCTCCTCGAGTAACATCAATCTATTGCAGCTATGCATTAATCCTGGTGAGAGGGCTGGTAGCCGAACGCTAATCCTTTATTGTCTTTTGTCTCTCTTCCAGGGGTGTCCCCAGTTGCTGCCTGCAGACAGGATCCTTGTGCCCGTCAATGTGGTAAAGCCGATCACGCTGCGGGCAAAGAACCTCCCCCAGCCCCAGTCTGGACAGAGGGGGTACGAGTGTCTGCTGACCATCCAGGGAAACGAGCACAGAGTTCCCGCTCTGCGCTTCAACAGCTCCTCAGTGCAGTGTCAAAACACATCGGTGAGGATGAGTGTGTGCTTATGTGTGTGTGTGTGTGTGTTTTACTTGCCAGTTTCTGTAGCATATCATCATTGACCACCACCCACCCACACACCAACACAATCTCTATAAAAACGCCCCATTCCTATAAAGTTCTCCTATAAAAATGACAATATTTTTTCAATCTCTCACACACACATATAGCCCACACCGATTCCAGCTTTCCTATTCTAGCTAGACAGTGGGTAGATGAGACAAGAGCCAGACTTTGTCTCTCCTACACAACCATCCCTGCGATCATGCTCCATTCACTGACTGAATAATACATTGACAGCAATGAAAGACTAGCATGAAAAAGGCTTTCTGCTGGTCTCGATGCTAATCATCTGTTGATACAATAACATCTCATCTTCCTGTCTATCTTCATCACTCTGAGTGTGTGTGTCAGCGTCTGTGTGTAGAAGTGTCTGCGTGATTTATGCGTATAATCACACTACAATCCAAATATTGCACTTTGATTGAGCAGTGAAGGAGGGAAACTGTAATTTAGCGTAAAATTATGATTCTAGCACCAACCCTCCATGCTGCTGGTGTTACAGAGCCAAATGAAAAATGCTCACGTCTCTGAAAGCTCTTGTTTTTGTGGGTAAGACGTGTGACTTCATGTGTGTGTTCACTGTGTCTACAGCCACCTGTTGATGATGTGTTTTACATTCAAAGGAGTATTGTGATACCAGAGCCTTTTGGACTTAAGAGATAATAGACAGTTTAAAGTAGCTCAACAGCTTCTCTATCTCTCTCTCTCTCCCTTCGACGCCTCTCTCCCGCTTTCCCTTTCTGGTTGCCATGGCGATAGTATTTCTATGATGGGATGGAGATGAGCAGTCTTCCCGTGGAGCTGACCGTCATCTGGAACGGAGATTTCAGCATCGACAACCCCGCCCACAACAAAGGTGAGCATGCACATAGGCACGAGCGTGTGTGCACTCGAGCACAATGCGCTCGCACACGCACACACGCGCGCACATGCACGCACACATGAATCCACATCAGCTCTTCCCATAGTTCTCATAGTATCATAAGAAACCAGACGCGCACACATCTAAACTCTGACTTTGCGCACACACATATGGACACAAACACACATTAAAGCCACTGCCTCCCCATTGTTGCCCTTGGAGCCGGTCTCCATGGCAACAGGCGGGCGGTGTGCTGAGGTGCAGCATCCATCCCCTGATGTTTTCACGTAGAGTGGTTAACTTTAACACGTCCTCTCTTACGCCGTCCTTCTGTGGGTCTCGGTGTCCTGTCCCGTCTCTCCTGCTCTCCGTCGTTGTCTGTCTGTCTCTTCCAAACTCTCTAAATTCCATTTTCTTTCCTCCTCACAAATATTATCTCTTTTCAGCTGTTTCTCTTATTTGCTCTGCCAACACCTCTCTGGGAGTTTGGCAATCTATCCATCTGTGTCGCCACTGCCTCTCCTCCTCCCTTCATTTAATTTTTTCTCATCTCAGCAGTTCAATGTGTTTTGCTGGCATAAATTTCAGAAGAGCAGTAATGGAAAAAAAACACATATAATGATAAAAAAACAATAATAAAAATTAAACTGAACTCTGTGCTAGATTATTACTCCAGGCTGGTTTTGTGGCGCATACATAGGTATAGCATATGCTATACTTCACTGCCTCTCATTTGTTTCCTGTCCAACTCTCCATCTACTCACGGTATATGTGAAATGACAGCTCAGAGCTGAATGTTTAAAAATTCAGCTGCCGAGCTTGATTCAGTTTGGCCACTGGCGATCGACTACTGTGCGTGATCCATGCTGGGGCAGGAAAACAGCAGCATGCTGGGGGTTGTAGTTCTCTGACAGGAAAACAACTCATTTTAACCAAAGGCAGTGGAGTCAGGCAAAGGAAACGTATTGTTAAAATGTGGATGATATGCCAACATGACACTGTGCTGTAAGGCAAAGTTTGTTCAGTGTTTGTGTGCGTTTGTGGTTGTGTGCATGTGTGTCTGAGGCAAATACGAAGTACAAAACATATCCTTGAGCATAAGTGTAAAATCAAAGAAGCAATGAAAGTTGGAGAAAGAGAGGGAAATGCTTGAACTAGAGAATCCTCTTCTACCCTCCTCCTACCTTTGTTTGCCTGTGGAGGAAGCGGCTCCTAGGGCATCATTTGATGGACAGATCACACATGCATCTAATGGCAATTAAAAAGAAAGTGGCTGGCCCGTTGCCATGGAGATGATATGTGAAATCTGTGGTGGGTGAGCAGAGGCGAGAGGCAGCAGTGTAGGAAACTCAAAGAGAGGGGGGAAGGGGGGGGTATATGGCGATGATGATAGATGGAGAGATAATGAGACAAAGATATCAACGAATGTCGCTCTCAAAATGTTCAGTTTGTTGTTCGCATGCTCAAACAGCAGCTGACAGACACTGAGAGATTCTGGTAAACAACCCGAATTTTAGTTAGTTGTGTGTTTTGAAGTGTTTGTCCATCATTTTAGAGGCTTTTGCACAAAATAAATTAGCATGCATTTGCTGTTGTAATCATTTGTGTAAAGGTTTCTCTACCCTCTCGTGACCTTCCCTTGCTCACCCCGCACTTCCTCTCTCCTGCGCAGTCCATCTGTACAAGTGTGACGCCCAGCGAGGAAGCTGCGGCTTGTGTCTGAAGGCGGACCCTCTGTTCGGCTGCGTTTGGTGTAAAGGAGAGAACCGCTGCACCCTCAAGCAGCACTGCCCCCACCCCGAGAACCAGTGGCTGGAGCACAACGGCATCAACAGCAAGTGCACCCACCCACGGATCACGCAGGTGGGACACACATGCAGTACATATACACAACCACTTACATGTGCCAAGCAATACCAACATTAATTCAAGAGCCTTTCAACTCAAAGGGCCGCACATAAACACATACACATAATTACAGTGCAGCGATGGGACATACTTACATTCATCACCTCTGAGACAGTGTTGGCAGTTGATCATTTCAACATAATGGCAGAGGCTGTGAGTCACCAGCGGCTATTCAGTCTGACAGCATTTGTGAGGAACGATATATTTTACAGTGCAGTTACACATTTCTCTCATCAAAAGTTTGAACGATAATGATATACCAGAATCATAGCAATCATGAGAGTTATTTTTTATTTTTTTATTTTTAGACGTCTTTGCTGTTTACTCTTCTCTTACTTTCAATGTGACCGTACAAACGCTTGGATAGTAAGACCTAGAAAGAGACAAATCATCCCCATTCTTGTTAGATATCAATCATCTCTGCACAGATGTCCCCGCAAACCTCCACTTAACCCAGTGTGCTCCTGCAAAGCGCAGACACTGTGTGAGGCCAGTAGACTTGACCTGTGCAAAACATATAAAGGGGCCAATAGCAGAAGGGATACGGGTCATCGAGATGAAGGATAAGGGGATACAAAGGAAAAGATGGATGGAACGATGCCCAGATGAAGAGAGAGGAGGATGGATTGGGTTTACATGAAAGAAAGGTGGTGACGGATGGGTAGACTGAGCTGGAATAGAGTCACATGAGGCTGAAGGGGTGAAAGAAGATCCCTACATCCTCCCCATTTCCCCCCATGATGGATCTGATGGAAGGTTCTCTCTGCATCCTTTTTCCCGAGGAGGAGAGTTAGCAGCAGATGGTGACTGACTAGAGATGAAGGGATGAAGCAAAGCATGAATAAAAAAGACAGAAGGGGGAATCCCATTTGGTGTCCCGGGGAGTGATGGGTTTGGACGCAGGGAGGGAAGAGGGATACAGGAATGGAAGGTTAATCCCTTCTCCCCTCTCCACTCTCTACATCATCCTACACAGACCAGCATACAGATAAGTGGCCGACCTCGTTGGAGATTTACCGAAAGCAGCACCGTAAACCCCATTGTTTCTTGTAACCTTGAATGCACCATGAATCTGACATGAATCTCCACAGATCCACAGATGGTGTGCAGCACAGCTTTCTCCTGAATAATGTAAAGGAGGATTGTCAGACACAGGAGAGAAAAGTTTGAAATCTCTGGACACTGAGGACGCTGTTGTCTCTTAATTACCTTATCTTCAACTCATTGATAACCCAAACCATTATTTTTATCCAGGAAAAATGAAATCAGCTCTCGAGAAAGGTGGCATGATATCTTGTCCCTCGTTGCACTTATTAAAGAGTCTGGATCAGTCAGGTGCACTCAATCACTCCTCCACTCTAGTGTTTGTCTTCACCCGGAGCAGTGGATTTATTCCTGGAGATGGGCCCTGTATTTCTCCTTACATCCCTGAGGCTGCAGCAGGGACATATTGCAGCCCTCTCACGTCCCCCATAAAAACTGTCAGTGGGTGAGGAGTGAGGACTTTTCCAAGACGACCGGGGCCCTAATGCATTCTAATACGCTTCATTATAATGACATCTCCCATCAACAATATGAGAGGGAGAGACTCGCAATAGAAAGATGGAAAGAGAAAGGGAGAGAGAGAGAGAGAAGTGATTAAGCGTTTGCCTCTACCCAACCGTCAATTATCTTGTCAAAGTCACAAA
This sequence comes from Chaetodon auriga, assembly GCF_051107435.1. Taxonomy (NCBI): domain Eukaryota; kingdom Metazoa; phylum Chordata; class Actinopteri; order Chaetodontiformes; family Chaetodontidae; genus Chaetodon; species Chaetodon auriga. The sequence goes on along the minus strand of NC_135095.1, from coordinate 11,981,943 downwards.
TCTAATCAACGCCTCATTGCGTCTCCCCTTCTCTCTCTCTTTCATTCTTTTGCTTCTTCCTTCTCCTTAACTCTTTCTCCTTAAGTCTTTCTCCCTCTCCATCCTCCACATTTGCTAATAAATGGAGAGCCACGATGCATTGTGTGCAATCTTTTTAATTGCATGTATTGTAGCCCCGTTCCCACAAGGCTCTTTTTTCCATTAAGATATCAGCAGGGAGCCTTATTAATCAGAGACATTGAACCATACAATCACGATATCTCCCACATGGCAGCCACAGGACTTGTGTTGTGCATGACCTGGCTTGAGCTTGCCTCTGTCATTCGATTGGCTAGTTCCTTTCAAGCCCAGTAGTTTAAGTTCAGAAACAATCAGATAGCCAAATTAAAATAGTTTGATGCACTTGTGGCAGTAACATAAGAATTATCGTAGTACAACTCACAGGAGCTCTCAGCCATAAGATACAGCCCCGCATACACACTCAGCACTCCACCTGTGAACACCGCAGGGGGTCACGCCGCCAACTCTAAACTGAGCAGAGAAGCGATGAGAGCCTCAGCCTCAGTGAAAATCCTTGGGATCACTATTTTTCAGGGGGATGGTGACACAGCACCATTAAAGCTGGGCGCCTGTCTGCAGCATGCAGCAAGGAGGACTTCTGTTTGGCAGAGACAGATAGGAACAGACTATTCTGTGTCCGTCGCTAACATCCATCCATCTGGGCTGGCCTGATGATGTGCGCACACACACACATACACACACACACACACACACACACAAACACACACGCTGGCCAAAAAGTAATTGTGTGAGTAAAGTGCTGATGGATGTTGGAACCGCCTCATCAACAATGAGAGATGCTACTGATAAATCAAAGGACACTGTGATTACTGCAAAGATGTCACCCAATGCCAAGTGTTAAGTTAATCTTATATAAGATATTGTTGTGGTTTTCAGTGAATACAGGATTGAGAAATGACAATCCCTTGACCCTGATTCTTGACCCCTTGGCTGTCACTGGAGCTGGTATTTTGTCGTTTATTGTCTCTTTCCTGCAGCCGCCGTAGCGCCTGAACAGAAAGCACTCATAACAAAACAATTAGATAAGAAATCTATAGCTATCATTCCTCACCTGAAGCTCTCTCATGATATGAATGAATTTAAAATGATGGCCAAGAGTGAGAACTGTGTACAGTATGGACAAGGGGTTGAGAGATGGCAGCTAATGGAAAAATCAAATAGGAATCAGATCGTGTTAATACACTAAAATAGCTTTTTAATCTTTGCCAAAGAAATCTGAGTCAAGGAAGCGTAGAGCACAACGCAGTATCCATCTCAGGATCGATGTCAGGCAATGTTTATTGTACTGTGTGATGCAGCAAGCAGTATTAAGTCATCCACTTATGCCATGTCAAAACCTGAAAAGCCAATGTCAGCTTCTTTTTTCAAACATTTCTGGTAAATACGGTGACATTAAATGGACTTAATACATTTGAATATGGAAAAAAAAGACATATTTTCTTCCACATTGTCACACAAATGTTACTGACTTGGGCTTTAAATTAAACTGCCTGTCATCGTCTTGTGCCCAGTCACACATTATATTCCTTTGCGCAATGAACTAATGCTCATTGTTTAGGAAAACAAACAAATTCACATCTTCAAAATCATCAGTCTAGATTTGAATTCCAACAGATCACCCCTCTCCGAGGTCCCAGAGAGGGCGGCACGCTCGTGACTATCCGTGGTGAGAACCTGGGACTGGAATTCAGAGAGATCCAGGGCAATGTGAAGGTGGCCGAAGTGGATTGCACCCCCATACGTGATGGCTACATCCCTGCCGAACAGTAAGTCACATTTTTCACTGATGACTGAATATGTGTAGCAGGTCGTAGTATACATAGCACGTCATCCCCACCTCAGTTGTCATTCCTGCAGAGCAGTAAGTCTCATTTGAGGCAGCAGCCAGTTGATAGCAGCTATTAATAGCACATATACTCATAATTACAGGTGATAATGAGCTTTTCTGTGTAGTAAATCACCATTTTGTGGAACAAAATGTACATAATATCTTTGATTATAGCCTTTTCCAGCTGCACTGGAACCATAGGGAGAAGTCAAACTATAATTTGGAACAGCAGCAAAGCTAAATCATGAATTCAGCGTAATGTTTCTGCTCGCCCTTCACTTGCCATAATCCCATTGAAAGCACTTCATGCCCTGCAGGGAACAAGACACTTGAGTCACACGGGGATACAACACTACGTTACCTGTGTTACCCACGCGACAGAGCCATAACAAGTCAGCATGACTAACTGACCATGAGTCAGTCCTCACCTCAGGGTATTTGAGTGCATGTGTGCCCATATGTGTAAGGCAGGAAGGGGGAAGAGGGTGAATGAGGAACAGTGAGAATATGACATGAGCGCTAAACGAATGCTAAATTGGCCTAGTCCGTACACCAGATGAAATTGTGATTTGAATTAACTGCAAGTCACAGTGATAGATTACAGGAGACTTGTATGTGGTCTACTGTGGGCAGCAGAGAACAACTCCATATTTCATAGCAGCACACACGCATGCACAGCACACACACCGCACACACAGTCCCATAATCATTTTAAAAAGTTCAGGAGGTTACATTTATTTGACACTTGGGTTTAATCCACAGCTTTGGTTCCTTACAGGTGCCGTCGATCGAATTATTTTAAACTAGTTTTAAGTTGGCTTATCAACAGACCCAGTGCTTATTCTGCTTAGAAAGTCAGTTGTGTGCCAGCACTTTCTACGCAAATGCTGACCCAGCAGAAGAGGTAGCTGTATTTGAGGTCATGTGAAAGGATAGAGACTTTTTACTTTTTTTTTTTTTTTTCCCCCTACAAGTTGGCAGTGTGTGGGAGGTGAAGTCGCTGCCAAATAAAACATTATTTTATTGGGGTTTTAATACAGGTTTAGGTCCATTCTTATCACATAATCTGCTTTGCATTTACTGGAACTGCAGCAGGTTTTCATATAGGCGTATACATTTGGGTATTTGTGCATAAACATTCCTTTTTTTTTTCCACATATGCCACAATTATGCTAATGTGTGTGTGTGTGTTTTTTTTAGGATTGTGTGTGAGATGGGTAAAGCAGAGAAGAGCCAGTATACTGGGAATGTGCAGGTGTGTGTCGGGGTTGGAGAGTGCAGACCAGAATTCATGGCAAAATCCTCCAAGTACTACTATTTTGTGGTGAGTCTGTACTTTCGATATATGATGTCTTTGTTTTAACATGCAGACATTTTAGCTAAAAAATAATGAGATTTTGCATCATCATTGGGTTTACCTTTTTGTAACACATCACACACTAAAATCACTGTTTTCTCTGGTCGCTTCTGGTTATTTGATCGTCACAAAGACTCTGGTGATGGATTCATTGCATACAACATTTTGCCGATATGAGCAGGATGGCACCCATGCTGCACATGTCACCCTCTGCATGTTAGCACCTTGCTGGTTGTCGGCTTGTGTTCTCACCTACTGTATGTACATGTTGGTTTCCCTGTATATTTGGCTGTGATCCAACATGGTTCTTGTGGTTCTCACCATAAGTCTCCTCTTCAGCATTCTTCTCATGTGCATATAACAGCCGTGAGAATAACTGACAGTCACTAATGAGCACAGAATGAGAAGGACACACTGATGTGTTATAAAAACATTTTTCTGATATGAGCATATTAGAACATACAAGACGCACTTGCTTTGTTCTTTCAGCACTCACTCTGTACACACTTAATCAGCATCAGTCTCACACACACACACACACAGATACACACTCACTCGCAGTTGTTGCCATTATGTCCTCATTTTATGCAGTGGTATCATTTTTACTGCCATCCATTAATGGGTGCTGGCCGAGGTTTATTTCTCAATGGGGGTCCCTGCACAGGATTATATGATGTTGGGTCTAGATGTCACACCACACGGCAGGCTGGAGATGAGATTATACGAAGGTCCAATGAACTGGGGGAGGATTTACTGTATGCCCTGTTTGTAGTGGACGACATCAGCTGCTGCTGTAATTTCAATTTGAAAGCTTTCCACCACAGAAAAGTGTATGTAAGAGAGGTGACGGCAGGTAAATATTAACACTCCAAGGCCTTTTTAGCTGATAATGCTCGTTCAGTTGATTTTTGTCTGGGGTCCACAGCTTATTAAAACAAATCTGTAGCTTATCATGTAGGCGCAAGTGTGCGTTTCAACCTCTAATTTCAGAAATGTTTTTCCATTACTGAGGGAGAAAGGGGGTTTATTTTTTAACAAGGAGTTATGACTGGGCATTAGCAAAGCATTGTATTTTGTTCGGTAAAACAAACAGCACAGCACTTATTATAGTAACATGAGTTTACCATTATAGTGAAGCTGTATAATATTAAAAAGTCAAACATTTTGATTTATTCACTGCATGTTCTTATTTGCATAAATCACAACAAATTAGCAGTGCAAACTCAACTTTCAGTGTACAAAAACAGTGCAGAGTGCATCATATTTTCACTGAGGATTTCTATACTGTTGCCATCATCACCATGTTAATCTAAGGCAGTATGTTGTGGGCATTAGAATTTCACTGTTATGCAGCTTACCTTGACTTCACCCTCTGATTGACTTGTGACCTCTCAACCTCTGCCCTAACTCCAGATCCCACGGATTATCAACCTCAAGCCCAGCCGAGGGCCAGTCTCTGGGGGAACCATCGTCAACATCACCGGCAGCCACCTTGATGCTGGGAGCAACGTGTCAATCATGTTTAAGGACCAGCCGTGCACTTATCTGAGGTCAGTGGGGGAACAAGCCGGAGCTGATCCGACTACACGCACTTAAACAGTCAATTAAAAGCTCAGTCAGAGGCAGTGTTAGTCAAACTACAGGCAGAAAACCTATCTGACAGCTCTCAGATCGTTTCTAGATTGTATTTTTTCTCACACAAACTGAGACAATAATTAAACATCATGGGAGGAAAAATTGGTGGTGATCAAGGAATGGTGTATAATTTTTCAATTAAGAGGCTTCAATCTGTTGTTTAGTGATGGTGATTTTTTTAATGAGTTGGAAATGGCTTTTTTCTTACAGTATAAATTACTGGGGAAAGGCATAGTATTACAGGCATTGTATTATTGCAATACACCACTTAACACTGATCAATGCATTATTCCAAGTCCAGTCGATAAACTATCTATCCATGTCCACTTAAGCAACTTTTCGACTGTCTAAATATGAAATTAATATTGGTTTTTGAATCATTTAGTAATCTACACTACCAGTGACAAACACCTAAAGCAATGACCTGTGACTCCTGACTGTCTCAATGTAATATATTGTTGGATAAAGTCTATATGAGGTCACTGTACTATCTATAATTAATATAACGAGCTTTTCATCATCCTATCATCACCTCAGGAGGGGTGGCCAGTGGCTCACCTGCAGAACCCATGCGTCCCTGCACGGCTACGGAAACGTGTCCGTGTCTGTGAGCATAGACAAGGCTCACCTACAGAAAGACCTGCGCTTTGAGTATGTGGAAGATCCAACCATCACCAAGATTGAGCCTGAGTGGAGCATCTACAGGTATGGTACAAGGGCCGTTAACTTTGTTGTGGATGGAGATATCCCAACGAAGCAGCCGCTTCAATGAACAGCAGCAAATGAGGCCTGTTAATAAAATCCACGCAGAAATAAAGTCTTTAACTGGATCATATAAATCTACAGCGTCATAATTTAACGCCGGCAGTGTGAGCAAATGTCAAAGCGATATCAATATCAGTGAGAAATTTATATCACCATCTGTCAAAACAATCTGAACTATCCTTTTACCCTTGTTGTCAATCTTCTCTCGCCCTCTCGCAGTGGACATACTCCGGTGACAGTGACAGGAACTAACCTGGACATCATTCAGACCCCGCTCATCAGAGCCAAATACAACAGCCATGAGACACTCAATGTAAGTGATTGGGAACACAATGTGGGTGATTGAGGGAGGCTGCCTTGTGGTTCACTTGTTCACACTTTTTTTTTTATATGTCTGTATTTTTTGGATTTGTTTTTTTGTGTATTTATGCATGTGTAATTTTTTTTGTTTGTCCTGCGTTCAGAAATAAAATCAGTTGACACATATGTAGTGCAGATACGTACATACACACAGTCAATGAAACATCTTCACCTCCACGGTGTTCCTAAGTCCCTAACTTCCCTTGTCAGTGAGATATCCCAAAGGAAGTCAGCTGTAGTGAATGTCACAGTAATTTTCTCTTTTCCAGAGCATGACTAAATGCCTCAGTGCCACTTTTAGGTAAATGGGTCAAGGAAAAAACTCAGCCAACACTGAGGGGGCATTGTGAAAATCAGCAGGTTGCAATTGAATTAATAGAGGATGATGTCATTCCTCTCCACACCTTTGTAACAATAGGGACACTTTGACACCGCGCTGCAAACCACAGAGATTGGCCCTTATCGAGTTCTTGTACCCTCTGTTCACCCTTTTACCCACGGGAGGATAGATAAAGCCATACAAGGGTCTCTGTGATCTGATTGAAAGAAAAGGGAGTAACAGAATGCGGTAATGCTATCTTCATGGTCCATTTGAGCATGACCTTGCACCGCGTTTAACATCTGTGCTCACCTGTACGGGGCATTGTGTCTCGAGCTACTGTACAGGCAGCTTGTATTTTGAACCAATATAAATTAAATGTGCCGGCGGATAATGTGCCCCCACGCCTCACTCTCTCAGCCTCGCACAGCAAGAGAAACAATAAAGATCCAAAGCCTTTTTAAGCGACATTTGTGAACAGAGACGGGTTGTTTTTGTTTGTTTTCTTTGCTGTTCCCTTTGTCCATCAGTGCATGATACATGTCAGTGGTGTCCCAAAGACCTTGCAGGATTTGTCATGTTTGATGTTCAAGGAGCCAATTAGAGTGACAGGCAGTAGCTTGAGTGGCTGCATGGCAGAGGTTACTGCGGAAATGTTAAATGTCTGTGAATGAGACGGAAATGTCTGTGAATGAGGCCTGTGCTGGTGGTTGATTTGTCAATTCCCTGACAGACAGAGAGGAATGGAGATGTTAGAGAGATATTGAAGGGGCGCATGGCATGACAATGACAGATCAGACAATCTGTGCTTGTTTATAAAACTGGCTTAGAGATGTGAATAAAGAGGATGAATTTAAACTAATGTCAAATAAAAGACCAGGGCAAAGGAAAAAAACAACACAAAACAAGAGCGAGACGCTGGAAAAAAGACACAAGAGACACTGTAATTGAGCAGTAAAGTGGTATAGAGAAAGATGAGTGACAGAATAAGAATGTGTCAAAGAGAGAAGAAAAGATCACAGAGAAGAATAATAGGGACAAGAAATAAAGAGGTGATGAGAGGGTGGGGGTGTCTTTCTGGAGGGTAATGAAGGAAGGGTAAGACCTAGTTATCACTCCTGAATCTTCACACATCAAAGCCTGATTGTGGCGCGACTGCACACGCTCTCCAACTACGCCTCATTTGGTGGCTTTCTTTGAGGAAAATACTCCAGCAGGTTCGTCTTTGCACTTTTTGAAATGGAAGCCTGCCAGTTTGAATTGAGTCCCAAGTGGGCTTTGGTGAAATGTAAACCTTTGACATAAAAGATTCACACCAACTGCTGATGGGATGTCTTGGCGTATAGTAAAGTTGGTGCATGTTCCAAGTGCCGGTATGTCAGAGCTTTAGCTGCAAAGAGCCACGAGTGAGGTAATAGGGAGCTTGGTTATAATTTGAGCATGAGGTTTACTGAGATCCAGCCATTGAAAATGATGTGAATAACATGGACTGATGCATAGTCGCTCACAGTATCTTCAGTAAGATGGAGAGCACATAGGAAAATACGAATGAAGCACCATTCTGGACATTAAGTTTATATTTGTGTCAGCTTCTCTGCTTCCATTCATTCCTGAATATAACTCCTTTGGTCTCTCTGTCTACTGACAGTTGTGCCAGGTGGTCAGCCCGACATCCATGCTGTGCCAGGCCCCGGAGCTGCCCATCAGTCTGGCCCGGCAGCAAGAGGTGCCTGAAAGACCTGATGAGTTTGGCTTCAAACTTGATGATGTGCAGGCTCTGATGGCCCTCAACAACACCAACTTTATCTACTACCCCAATCCTGAGTTTGAACCACTCAGTGTGTCTGGGGTGCTGGAGCTTAAACCTGGATCACCCATAATACTGAAGGTAGGTGGATAGATATTAGCCACACTTACTTACAGTCACTATTTATTGATTGTAAGAAGCTTACTCTCAGTGGAATATGAACAGTAACAGTTTTGTGTGAAGCTCAAGGAAGGAAATGCTCGATTTGCATGAGCAGTACGATAATACAGCATTTTTCAGGATTGTCGCCACGACACCCAGTTCGTAATACTGCAGATATATACGGAAATACTGCAGTACTTTCATCACTGAACCACAGGCTCAATCACCATTGTCTTGAATCATTCTGCGATAGATAGTGGCTTAAGAGACATTGATTTAAATGGAAATCTTCAAGATTACAACTATAATATTGTAATATTGATTTCAATCGTATCACTCAGCTCTATGTTTAACATATATTGATGTCTGTATGTAAGGCTATCACAAGCAAACCCACAGGCAGTGTTTTCAGTCCAGTCAGTGTTAGATTAATATTAAAGGAACAGACAGCTCTGCCTAAACTAATTATATACATATCAATAAAGCAGACCACAATATAGACCATTACCCATAACGTATGCCCCTCTCTCACCTCCCAATTTAACAACATTATGGATGGATTCTCTCTTGCAGGGGCGGAACTTCCTTCCACCAACCAACAGTGGTAATGGAAAGCTGAACTACACAGTTCTGATTGGCGAGAAGCCCTGCATGTTAACCGTGTCAGAGACCCAGCTCCTCTGTGAGTCACCCAACCTGACGGGGCGACACAAGGTCCTGGTGAGTGTCACAGCACATGCTCACAAAGATAACCGCACACACAAACACACACACACACGACAAATAGACAGGCTACGGTGGAGAAGACAGACAGATCTACAATCGATTGACAGTTTTACAGACAGACAGACATTCCTCTTGCTGCTTTCTATCCAACTTGTCCACTTTGAGACAGACTACAGCTCTAATCCAATCAGCTGTGTGGTTCCTGTTTCTGCCCACAAGCAGACAAAAGACAAACAAATAAGCCTTCAATAAGAAGGATTAGGGCCTCGGCAAACTCAATAAAGATTCCATTTGTGGTTTTAAGAGGGACCACTTTGAACAAAGCACTTCCTGATGTTACCACCTGAACCCAGCACCATAGACAGAGATGGACAGTTGGTGGATGCACAAATAAACAGACGTGTGCACGCATTTAAATTGCAAATCAATATGTCTGTCTGTCTGTCTGAGCTTTGTTTTGATTTTGAAGACAGAGAAGTGTTTAATGAATCTAAAAGTGAATACTTTGCCATGGTTTATGAATATTTGTGCTTATGTTTTGTGTTGAAGAAGACCCTCATTTCTTCTCAAGGGTCAAGTTACTGAGCCTTTTCCAAGTATTATGGCTAAGCGATATCTAAGTGAAGGTCATAGCTCTGGTACATTGAGCCTCTTACTTCATGTTTTAAGTATCCGAACAAGATACTAACAAATGGCACTAAAATCTTCCCTTCTTCTCTTTATCTTTCACCATCACAAGGCACGTGTGGGTGGCATCGAGTTCTCCCCAGGTGTGGTCCACATCACGTCTGACAGCCCACTCAGCAGCACGGCAATCATTGGCATCGCCGCAGCTGGTGCCCTGCTCATCCTCTTCATCGTGGTGGTGCTCATTGCCTACAAGCGCAAGTCCCGCGAGAGTGACCTGACCCTGAAGAGGCTGCAGATGCAGATGGACAACCTTGAGTCACGTGTGGCTCTGGAGTGCAAAGAGGGTAAGAGGTTGATGTGTAGCAGGTTATGTGGATTTTGAGTGTTTCCTCCTCAATAGATGCCGTGAACTTTGCTACCCTGGAAACATCCTACACTTGCTGAATGATGTATTTACTCTGTTTGAACACGAACACTCCTTCGGAACAAAATGCCAACTCACTATCTTGTGAAAAGTCCTCTCTATTTACAACTCTGTTCAGAATACTTAAAGTTGACTGTGGAATCCATTCAGTGTGAGAAGCCTAGCAGATATGACAGAAATAAAGGTGAAGTGTTGATGAGTGAGTTGAAAATAGAGTATGTGCCAGACAGTTTTTGTGGTGTTCAGCGTTGCCAGCCTCCAGTGCTTCCACTTTAGCTATCACTTCCTATTTATATATCTAAGAAATGTATGACTTGACTGGAAACTATCTATCATAGGTGCCATAAAAATACTATCATAAGATAATTGTTTTGCTGCAAAATAACTAAATAATTGGTTCGTGTATCTGATTCATCCATCAGCTTTTGCAGAGCTCCAGACAGACATCCATGAGCTGACCAGCGATCTGGATGGAGCAGGAATCCCCTTCCTGGACTACAGGACCTACACCATGAGGGTCCTCTTCCCAGGCATCGAGGAGCATCCTGTACTCAGAGATCTGGAGGTGTGCAAGAGTATTTCACTGATATTCAAACTGCATTATGTATGTGACGAAGGAGCTCTTTGTAATAGCTGAAACAGTCCTTGTTAAAGTGACTTAATGCTGTTTCAATTCTGCAGATTTTTTATAGGCGATATGTGAAAAATACAGATGTGCTGATCAGCAGTTCTTAGGAATTCATGGAAGAGCAGATGTTGATACCAATTTCCCAGTCAATCTAGTGCCCTACTACCAGTTGAATACTGCAAATGACAAGTGTATGTACCTGTTCTTCAGTCTCTATCAAATAACAATCGCAATGCAATTAGCCTTATTTGAAAAGAGAGCAAAATGAGCAAACAAATTAACAATGCGGTGGGTCACAGTAGGTGAAATTGACGCCGATGTTGTTTGTGTTGCTGTCTGGTAAACAACAGCCTTTTGACGGCCGACAGCAACACTTTTTCAAAAACAAACAAGGCAGCCCTCAAATCAGGAGCGCGCTCTCGTTAATAACTCCAACGATATGAGACGCTGCGCCGTTTTCTCTCTCCACCTCAAAAACAAATTAAAAGTCAATCAGAGGGAGGAAAGCAAAAGAAAAAATCAAGTCATTTATCCCCAGTGGTGACATTGATAGACAGCCATAATTGAGCAGGTCGTCTTGTTCCATTAAGAGAATGATAGACCCCCATTTCACTGCCCTCAGGGTTGGCCACTCTATCCCTGATGAGAATTTCCCAGTAATAAGCAATATTAATTATGTTTTAATTGGTATAAATGTCGATCTGTATGATGAGTGTAATGCGAAATAGAAGCCTAATGAAAAAAGCAGCAGGCTTGTCTTGTCGCTTGATGGCTGCCTAATTGTTATTGATGTGTCGGACAATTTAAAGTCAAGTTTTTGACTGTGGGCCGTAGATAGTTAGAAACACCACAGGTGATGGAGTGTCTGTCAAGGTTTACTGAAAAAATGGGAAGTTTGCTCAATACTGAAATATTTAAAAAGCTACCAGGCTCCCAGTTAAAATGAAAATTCCGCATAGAAGGATGCATCACGATATAGTCTGGCATTTGTCAGCTCAATAGAGCCTGCTTCTCGACATTTTATTTGTTCCTTGTAACTGTTAAGGTTTATTCTTAGCAGTCGAAATCACTTCCTTTCCCTCTATTTTCCCCAACTGTGTCACTTTACAGGACATTTTGCTGTTTTTATGCACTGTCTCTCCATAATCCTAAGAGACATGTTAAAAATAATTGTGTTATGGTACTGTACAATATATTTTATTTGGGTAGATACAAAAGAAGGCAGGAAACACACACACACAGATTCTCAGATTTCCATCTGTGCCTGTATTCACACTCTCATATATACTGTACATGCACAAAAAAGACAAACGCTAACACTCAAAACACACGTGCACATGCGAACACTGTACACATCCTGCCAGGCGGTATGAAATTAGACTTGCAACTTAACAATAGCTCCCAGCAGATTACAAGGGGTTCCTCCAGGAAAGGTAAAAAGACAGAACATATGCTGGATGACAGCTGCATTGGGTACAAAGAGATGCTGTCTTACCACGAGTGCTCTTGACAGATAGAAAAAAAAAGAAACGTAATCTCAATAGGTGATGTTTATGGAAAGAAAAAACAGAGAAAAGAGGCATGTGCGGTAAGTGACTGGTATAAATGGTGCAGGGACAATCTGGGCGCAGACGAGGGGAATTCACACCGCTGCACTCCCTTTCTACTTGCATTAGTGTGGAACACAGCGCCATCAAAGTAATAAACATTCCCTCAAGAGGCTTAGTGTTTTCCTGCCTTTATTCTCAACCTTCAGACTAAACGTAACAAAAGCAGGAAGATGTTAAACTCCCCATCTCCAGAGATCCCTTTTTCTTCCTTGCATTCTATTTGTCTCTGCTTTCCTTCGTGACTTATGAAGGTGGATGTATTAGCTGAAATTATACTAGTAGAGTCAAACTACACATGACTGTATTTATTTCCAGAGTTGGGGTTAATGTAATAGGTTACAGCTTACTAGTTACCCTTTTAAAAAGGTCATAAGCTTGATATTTTAATTATTTAATACAAGTAATATACCTATATGTATATTGCTTGTCACCTCTAAGTATTTTTGGACTAGTCTTGACCTTGCACAAGCAGTACCCAACTGAGTTTTGCCTCCTCCTAAGAAAAAAAGACTTTTTTAAATTTTTCTTGGCGTATTCATTTCAGCCTCCTCCACGACTGGCAAATTAATGTATCTCAGTCAAGTGAACATTTCTCTTGTTTCCTCACAGGTGCCAGGTTACCGCCAAGAGCAGGTGGAGAAGGGGCTGAAGCTCTTTGGCCAGCTCATTAACAACAAGGTCTACCTGCTGTGTTTTATTCGCACTCTGGAGGCCCAGCGTGGTTTCTCCATGAGGGACCGTGGCAACGTGGCCTCGCTTATCATGACAGTGCTGCAGAGCAAGTTGGAGTACGCCACTGATGTCCTGAAGCACCTGCTGTCTGACCTCATAGACCGCAACCTCGAGAGCAAGAACCACCCCAAGCTACTGCTCCGCAGGTGAGAAGCAGGCGCAAAAAAAGAAGTAGAGTTTAACTGTCTAACAAGCGGCGACAGTTACACAGCTGGAAGTTAACATTTAGTCAAACCAGGTGTCTGTCCTTCATTTCCCCCTGACAAAAACGGGCCCTGTGCTAAATATTCAGACACACACATCCAACTTCTCTAAACTTGTATCGTGCTTGGTTAGGGATACTGATAAAGGTTTGACTGTTGAATGTAAACCCGTTACTAACAAGAACAGGATGTGCCTCTCAGTGTTTTCCTGTCTGTGACATGTTTGGATTAACTCCTGTGACCTTGAATTGCTGGCTCTCTCTCAGATACTGGAGTGCATTGCCATGCACATCATTAGCAAAATAATAATGATTAATTAGCAGAGAATCCAATTTCAAATAGCTGAAGAGGGAAAAAAAAAAACACTCATTTATGGAAAAAAGGGAGAAAGTGAGACTGTGAAAGCTTGCACTCTGGCACAATCACAATCCTCCCTTGGATTCGTAGTCAAAGCCATAATGGCATGCACTTGAACACACAGCACTGTATGTGATTATGCTTCCTGCCCGCGGTGTTTGGTAAATGTGATGATTATGGTTACTTGAGTAAACCGGCTTCCTCACAGCTGTTGTGTACGTGTGTGATGTGTTCATGCACGTTTCTACGTATATACACACAGTATTGTATGTTTCTTTTTGCTTGGGGGTTGTCAGTGAAGTCTTGACACTCCCAGATGATTTGAGAGGCATGTCACAAATTAATTTGTCCGTCTAATTTTAATTATTCTTCTAATTCTGAGTCTCCCTCTGGCTAAAAGCTCATCTCTGCCCGTAAAGAAACACACGAATAGGATAAGCATATACTGTGTTTAATGCAGAGGGGAATGAAATGAATGCCGCTCGTCGAACCATCCCTAAGACGGTGGGCATATTCACCTCATGAAACCCTGTTTAGACTCTACTTGGTGATGCAGAGAGAGATTAATGATGTCTGGGCAAGAGGCATGATTAATTGCAGCCAGAGCTCACTGAGCATGGTGCAGTCACAAAACAATGGAGTTAACCGCTGATCCTGGCAGTAGATACAACTTAAGAGATGGCGTGTACAGGAGGGACGGGGGGAGGCAGTCAAGGACAATGAAGACACTTAAAGCTGTGTTACCAAGTGAGGAAAGCTGACTGCTGGGCCATGAAGTAGTGACATCAGCTCTCTGATCACTTAGTTTACATGTGACCAGCACCTTGCGTGTGCTATACCCAGATATGTTTGTCAGAATTTGATTGTGAACATGAAATGTGCTACAAAGGCTAACCAACAGCTGTTCTTCAAGCACAGTCCAAATACAGTGCACTGTCTTGTATCACACTGTCTTTCCACGGCCCTCCTCTTCCTTGTCATCAAGGGAGAGGGAGAAAGACGACCTGGGGAAAACGCCTTCGCGTTCAGTCAGCACTGGAGGGAGAGCACATGTTTACAACAAATGCACGCCCGGATTGATTGCCCATTTGTCATACACACGATTGCAATGGGCACTGACCAGACTGGCCTCATCTCATTCTTCCTCCTCGGATGCGCTCATTAGTCCTTCAACATCCCAGCATGCATTTCAGATGTGATGAGGCAGTGTGAGCAAGCTACGACACCCCATAGTGTGGGCTGACTGGCGTGTCCTTGGATAGCAGCTGAAAATAGCCCAGATACACAGGCATAAGGCTGTGAAGATGAAGCTTAATATTGTCTAGGAAAGACAGCGCCCCTCCCTCTCTTCTTCTCTCCCTTTAATTTGTTCTGTCTGTTCTCTCTTTCTCTCTTGCACCATGTTTACTCATTTTGAGTGTTATTCTCCCTCACTACCTGTCTCTGTCTGCTCCCTCTCCACTGCTCTCGCCTCTATTTGTCTTCAGTTCTGATGCTTGTGCCGCTTGTGTCGCACCGTCACTGTCTTTATCTCTCTCTTCCTCTCTTATACTCGCTCTCTCAATCTATATTCCCAGCTCTTCCTCCCCTCCTCTCCCCCCCTCCCCTGTTTTCTTGATTGCTAAATCAATGCTTAAAGTGCGTGAGCAGGGTGTCTCTGGCACAGCATCTGAGCACGGCTACCCACTGCCTCCTCTTCCAAGAAATCTGTGTGTGTGTACACGTGTGTGTGTGTGTGTGTGTTTGTGTGTGTGTGTGTCTTTTTGCTCTCTCTCCACACACAAACACACATCCTTCCATCTGTCCCATCTCAACCTGTGCTGAAGCACAACCACCAGGCAAGCTAACTAACGAGAGCCTTCCACAACCATCTGTCGCATTCCTTGCTGCATTCCCCTCCTTTAACTCCTCTCTTCCCTCCATTGCTCCATCTCTCACTCGCCTCCCCCCAACACCATCCCTCGTCCCATCACGCGGAGTTTAAACAGCCTGTCCATAGCCTTAAGTTTAGTTTGGCTGCAGTTGATGCGTCAAAGTAGCAGTTTTAATATTGGTCAATAAATGAAAGTCCAATATGTTTCTGATCGCAACCTTGCTTCGGCTCCAGTGTGGACACACAATACATCACGCGGGGTTGAAGGCCCCTACTTGTGCTTGTTTGTGTGTGAGTAATAGGCAGAATAAATGTCTACAGTCAGTGTCAGCTGCTAGCCATCACCGAGAGATATGATGACCAGTGTTCCTCACCGGGAGCCGGAGTGGGAAATGGACGTGATTACTGACTTCAAGCGGCGCTGTTTTAACATGCAGCTGAAGCCAGGGGAAGACTCTCAGATGCAGTTACATGTTTGGTTAACACAGCTGCTCCTTTTTATGAGAATGTAGTCTTGAGATTAGCTTTTTCCTTTAATCTCGGTTTGTAATGTGATGTTTGTGATAGATCTTACAGGCACCATGAAAGGGCGTCTTAACTTACTAAATACAGTGTGTAGTCTCAAAATGATCAGTCAATTAAATAAGCCGTTTTTGATCATTTTGATGATTGACTGTCAAAACAAAGTGGTGAAACACTGTCTTCCAGCTTCTTAAACGTGGGAAATTGTTGGTCAGACAAAAAAAAAGCATTTGAAGATGCTCCCTTGTTTTCTGGGATGGGAATTTCTCACTATTTTGTAATACTTTACAGTTAATCTGCAAAATATCTGCAAGTATTCGATGCAGTGACGGATCATTCTAAAGTGTTTATCAAAGAAAGTCAGTAAAGGAAAGAGGCTATTTGATTAGAGTAGAAGTGGCTTTTTTTAATGTCTGTACTGCTTAGATTTCGTGTTCACATCTACCAGCAAAGACTCGGTTCTCCAGGAAGTAACAGCTTTTCATACGGATACACAAATACATGTTACTGGCAGCTACAGCGAACCAAAATGTTCAATGTGTGATGAAGCACGGATTCCCATCAACCCTACCTCAGTAATCAGGGGGAACTAAGCACTGCCAGGTCCCCTCTGCTCTAGATCATTCTCAATGCCCACTGCCCCTCTGACTGGCTGCCAAGTAGGCGAGCTTGGCCATGCCAACACGCCACGGCACATTTCATTGCATTAACCCAAACATAGGTTGTGCTGTGTTTTGAGCAGCAGCTGAGGAGAGTTTTGGAGAAGGCTGTTTGAAAGTTGTAATACCAAATGCTAACATTAGATCTTGAAGCAGCTCCGTCACAGAGCCATTTTTATCCTTGTTCCCCATAGACTGTGCTGTGATCGAGAATGAGCATAAGCAAACTGGTGTGGTCGTGCCAAGACTTCTTATTACTGCAGGGCTGGCACCCGCTGCCAGAAGCGTGCGCAGACACACACACACACAATAAACACTAGTCAGCACACATGGTAATTTCTGAATACATGCGCAATGGGATTAATTTGTGCTTTTTGCACACTACCCTTAAAACAGCCACACACTTGTCCACTTTACACAGGCACACAAAAACACAGTATCTATTGGAAATGAGTAAAGAAAAAGACATTTAAAAGGAAGCAAAGGGAAGGCCACACTCAGCCAAGCCATTTCTTCTCGTTCTTTTCTTCATTTTCCCCTTTCACTGCTCCCTCCCTCCTTCCTTCCCTGTGCACCTCCTCCTTTCTTCATGCTCCTTTCATCCCTTTGATAGATGGGTTACATTTGTGGAAATGGAGAGGATTTGGAAGTGTGTATGATTACATGATCCAGAGTGGGCACAGCCAGAGGGAGAGAGGAAGACAGCAAGGACACATGAAAGAAAAGATGAAAAGTGACCTTGCTGACCCTTGGATCTGTGGACGGAGGAAGGGCGGGGGTGCTGGCAAAATGAAAGTGCGGGCACAGCAAGAGGCAGGAAGTTAATCCCCCCCAGGTGTTGTGCCAGTGTTGGCAGGGGGTGCCAGGCCAACCCACTGGCACAGCGGACATCATGCCCCCACCTCGCACCTCAGTGTGGAGCCCCTTAAAGAGGCTGTGTGAATGGTGAAAAGTGGGAGGGCTGCAGGTGGCAGCTGAAACACGGGGCAAAACCTGCACACACACACACACACACACACACACACACACATGGACATGGACACAATGGACCCTAATCCTGAAATATTGATGCCTATGGTAGTTGCTCATTGAAAACAGAGGGGAGGGGTGTGTGTTTTGAGTTGTTCTGACAGATTACCCACACACTCCTGCTGCTGGTCAAGAAGGTTGCTGTCAAAGGATATCCGATCCTCGCCTCTCATCTTTCTCCCCTCGCCACCGCCGCTGTTGTTATTATGTATGCATATTAGCCATTCACACGGGATCAATCACACTGTTGGCCCAGGTCAACACATACACACACACACACACACACGCACAAACCTAGACGCACACCATTTTGCCACACCAGTGGAGCATGGATGCCAGGCGGAGAAAGAGAGGGAGATGTATTCATTCACTTTCTATTGTGCGCGGATCGAGTGTTAGTCCAGTGAATAGGCAAGGGAGCGCTTGATAATGAGGCCAGTGTTATTACAGAGCCGCTGCAGCCCCTAACGACATCAATCCGCTGGGATCAAATAAAGGCTTTTAATTGCTTTGCCTCATATTAAAATCCCCGCCGCCGTAGACGAGCTGCCCTTGGCGTGCCTGAGCATAAAAGCCATCCGAAAAGATTGTTTGAAAGGCCATCATATAGCATGGGCAAAGCCTCTCTCAATTCATGTCTTTGCAATTATATTTGTGTAACGAAAGCCTATTCAGCGGTCATCATTTTTAGCAGAATATTTGATGACAGTGTTGAATATTTATGATGGTAATAAGAGCGTGGGGATCATATGTTCATTATGTGCTTTGTGTCTGTGTGTTTGCAGGACTGAGTCTGTTGCAGAGAAAATGCTGACCAACTGGTTTACGTTCCTCCTCTACAAGTTTCTTAAGGTAACTCTTAAATATTTATTCTCAACTTTACTGAACATTTTAAGATCCTGGAGGAAAAAGTGGTTTAGTACTAGCCCCAAACAAGTAGATGAAATCACTGTCACCTCACTACTGGCTTCATGAGTGTCTTCACTGATAGTTAATCATTTATTACTCTCAGCTTTTTGAATAGAATACATAAAAAATACACAGAAGTGGACTTCTTCTGTATTCTTCTGTATTATACTACTTCTTCTACTCTCTTAGTCTTGATGAAAAGCGTCCCGCCATAACTGCCTCAAGATTTAGAGAATAAGTTTTTCTGCTAGCATGTACGCTAATGTCAATGTGCCACTGACAAGGAGTACCTTTGAATCCATAGGGCACCTGTATTCAGTAAAAGCAAAATTCACCACGAGTCAAAAAATGTCCCATTTTTCTCCCCTGTCCCTCCACTCATCCCTTTAGTGCAGCTGGGAGGCGAATAAAAACAATGATAAATGGCCAGTCTTCTCTGTTTGATAAACAGCAGTGTGTTTTCAGGGGGGAAGACGGAGGTGGCTTCAAGAGTCTGTCTTTTATGACATTTTTCACTGCTTATCCATCAAATCCTTCCCAAACTCCGGCTTCGTTTAAGCAAAGTGTATATATATTGATAGGTGGAACAATTTTCTTTAATTTAGGGCAACCATAGAGTCTGGCGATGTTTATAAGTCTGGCTCAGCAACTCTGGAGGCAGGACAGTCGGGAAAGCATGACAAAAAGCAACTACAACATTTTTGATAGATACTTTCCCCGACATTATTAAACTTTGCTGACAGTGAGTGGAGTGCAGAAGTTGCTTCAAAGTTTTCTTCCTCCCTCTAAACTTTCTGTGTTCCTCTCTCTCCAAATCTCTTTGCAGGAGTGTGCAGGCGAACCTCTCTTCTCTCTCTTCTGTGCCATCAAGCAGCAGATGGAGAAAGGCCCCATTGACTCCATCACAGGAGAGGCACGCTACTCGCTCAGCGAGGACAAGCTCATCAGACAACAGATTGACTACAAGACTCTGGTAAGAGGTTCACCTGCCCGGAGGTCCAAGGGCTAAAAGGGGACACTTAATATGCTTTCAGGGACAAGAGGAGAGAGAAAAGGTGGTTATGGGTTGTCGGTCATGAGATTAGCAACGGACATAAAGTTGTCATTGTCACGCTTGACATGCAGGGGGCACGGGAGTGGCGACCTCACTTCCTGTTGAGACCGGAGCTGTCAAGGAAAGAGCGGGGCTGTGGGATGAGGAGGACGGAAAGAGATTATGCATGTGTGTTTCTGAACAAGCAGAGAGACGCTGAAGTTCTCCCCTCCTCAAACCTCACATTTATTCCCCAAGTCTGTCTGTTGTCGTCGTTTTTTTCCTCTGTGACTGTGTTTCAGAGGGGAAACTCAGAAACTGTTCAGTCCATCTGTCTCTCTCTTCCAGTGTCGCGTCTGTTTGTACTTTATGCTCTGGGAGAACAGATTTTCCCCTCAACGCCCGTGGAACTGTGATAGGGAAAAGAGGCCCGTCACGTTGGCCTTTTACAGCAGAATCACCATCACTCCAGTGCAGACATGTAGAAAAACTACACTTAAAGATAACGAACATTTTAAGGAAACTTGAATTTTTGTGTAAAGTAGAGATACATGTTTGGGACAGTATATACACAGACAATAACACATTTACCCTCTCACTTATAATGCGTATTTGTGTTAATCTTCTAATTTGGGTATTTCCATCCAGCACCTGCAGGTAGTACTGAAAGAACTGATGGATATCCTTATGATATTATAATTAGCTGGCTTACTGCTCATCAGTTCAGGTGGCTTCATTTCTTCGAGGAAAGAGCAATTTGCCTGTAATTCTCTCACAGACCCTTTTTATTGGAGCTCCACTGCGTACCAATCCACACTGCAATCAACATTATTAACATAAATCATACAAACCTTTTCTCTTCCACGATGCTTGGATGGTTTTATCTCCAAATCGACTGCCACAGTTGCAAAATATTGCAAGAAAGCTTACTTATGTATGCCAAAAAACATTAACCCCATGGGAAACGTAACAAAAGCTGTCTTTTAAAACAACATGGGAGTTTGAGATAATGTTCACCGGCAGTTTGCAGCCAGCCCCCACCTCACAGTGGCAGTCTTGTGTGTATTTCCCCTACAGGTGGTGAACTGCATCCACCCAGAGAATGAGAAAAGTCCAGAGATCCAGGTGAAGGTGCTGAACTGTGACACCATCAGCCAGGTGAAGGAGAAGATCCTGGATGCCATCTACAAGAATGTCCCACACTCCCACCGCCTAAAAGCTTCCGACATGGACCTGGGTACAAATCTTAGTCTTTGTCATATATAAATGATATGAAAAAAGTGGGTAAACAGTCACCTTTGGTTGCTGGAACATTTTGTTTACCTCCCACATAGTCCAGTCATGGCTGGCTGTTGAAGAACTTTGTGTTTCTGTATGTATTTGCATGCAGATTGTGGGATATTAATAATTCCACATTTCAGAGTAATTGCTGATGAGAGGTCTTAAACATTTCTACCCGTGCCGTGTTTCCCCTCTATGTGCCTGGAGAAAAGCAGGCTGAACTTAGACACCCATTGATTTTCACAAAGGCCTCTCTGCCCCTCCCACCCTCTCTTAAAAAGTACAAGTCTTCTTAGATATAGAGGAGAAGCTTTCTTTTCAACCTCGGGAGGCTTGACTTCCTGGCTCTCTCAGTCAGATGTCTGAGATTGGTCTCTCCCCTCCCCAAACTTCCCATCGATCCACTCTCTTGTCGACTAGCGCCTGAGTCACATGATTGATCAGCTAATCAATCGAGAGGCTCAGTGATCTTTTCCTTACAAAATCATTTCCCTAGTGTGCTTCTTTTCTTTTTTTTTTCTCCTTTCTTATCCCTAAGTAGAACCGTGTTTCTTAGGAATCTCAGTTGTCTCTGCAAGACATCTAGTGATCAGGGTTTTTGGTTCACCTTCTGTGTACACATGTGCACAGACATGCATGCTTGTGAGCAACAATATTATCCATGATTGTTTATCTGCTCATACCTACAGGCTGCCTCTGCACCGTGCACCATGCTTTTTATGGTTTAATATTGCCAGATGGATTTGGTAAGCCCCCGTTGTGTGTTCGTAATAGCATATTCATAACCAACCCCGGCTCTAAGATGGGCTGAGCGCATACCGTGGGGAATCTGCCTGTGTGATCGCTAAGTGAAGAGATTGGTTTAGCCTTTTGACAACATTCCTGGATAAAATTGTTTTATGGCCCCCTTTGGGCAGGATGTGTTGTTCTATTATTGTTTTATTACAAGGGGGAATTGGAAACTGTGAGAGTTAGCTGGCCACTCGTTCTGTATGTGAGGGAGCATGAGTAAATATGCAAGCTCACATGCGTAATTCAACTTCTTCACTGTTTACACAACGTATCTGACATGCTGCACAGATTAGAAGAAATATCTCTGCTGTCCATAAACAGACAGAGAGCACATGTTTGTATCATCACACCTCTGTAGGTTTTTTTATTTGCAATTCATGCTGTTTAAATTAGCATATATAATATGAAGATAATGCTTGGCGGAAACAGGTCTTTAATTTGATCGTTTAGTTATTTTGACACACTTTCTCTGTGTATACAGATGATATCAGCGGGTCTCGTGATCTCTGACACACACACACACACACACACACACAGACTGATTGCGGTGGCTGATACGGATAATGGCATTGTGGCAGGCCTGTCCTGAGACAGATTGTCCAGGAGTGTTGTTATCCAAGATATTGTTCTTAATTCCCCTCTGCTGCAATCCACAATCCCCCCACGCAGGGTTTCAGAGAAGATGGGCCCTGAGAACAAAGAATCTGGGCCTTGTGTGTGTGTGTATCCCTGTGTCCTGTGTTACCAGGAGCAAATGTGTGTCATGCATCTCAGTGGAGAACAGCAGTCACCTTCAGCCTTTCTCTTCACCATCAGCTTCCAAACAGTCCCCAAAGCCCTTATCTCTTTGGCTGTATGTGAGTCTGAAATGCAAGTCTGCACACCCTGTTCTCTTCCTGCTGAGTAGCGACCAGTGGATTTGGGAATCAGAGTAATCTCAGTTTGCTCTGCTTTCAAACCAAGTTTATTCTTTTATTTATTCCTTTCTGCCTTCCTTTTTTCTCATTCCTTCATTTGTTTACTGAGCCTCGACTGGAGACGAGCGCTCATTTGCATCTTTATGGGAAGACGTACTGTATAGACCAAAACAACAGGAGAATCCTTATTTCCTGCAGATTTTTCAGATGCTAACACAATTCTGGCCGATCCTCCAAAGACAGGCCTCATCATGCACCGCAGTGATTGCCGCTTTGTTTTCCTGTTTGTGATCAGAATAGGAGATGACAGTGGCCGACGCAAGTGGGAAGCACAGCAAGGAGGCGCAGGCACAATAACGTATTCATAAAGCCCATGATGTCTGCAAAAAGAATAGAGGAATCATCTGCTAGTTTGTTGTCGAGATGATTCCTTTTTCACTTATGATAATGTTGCCGGGGCATTGTGAGATGTTTCTATCAAAGCTTTTGTTTTGTTTTGTGCTGAGGTTGCACAGATATGGGAAGCCTGTTGTGTATGCAGCGTAGATGTAATTCGGTTGTAAGGTCATGTAAATGTCGTCTTGTTGTTTAAATGAAAGACACTGTCATGAGCACTGGAAGCTACTTGTTGAAAAATATGGAAATGAGGTGATCTGCAGTCTTTAAAGCTATTGCTTTATGTTTGCAGGCTTACTAGTTTCTCCGTATCCTGCTGGGATGGATGTGAGTGTAGTCTGCTTCTACCGAAGCTCCCAGCAATATAAGAGCAGCTAGGCAGGGGGCTTAGAGCAGTGGATGGGGGTTTGACAAGGGGAGAGCAAGGACCAACAGCGCCTTCAGAGAGCAGAGCATAAGGGCCAGTGCTGCAGATGGAAAAGGAAGTGCACAAGCCCTGGGCATGCAGCCGTAATCACACCCATCGATCGCACCAGCGAGCGAGATGGAAAGCTAAGAGGGAGAGCTTTATTCTAAAAAAGAGCAGAGTGGGTGATTAATTCAACTCGCCTCTTGTTACTGTGGCTCACGTGTGCCATTTCTCTTTTGGTTCTTCGTCTCTTTGCCCCTCTCTTCCACTCCTACTCTCAAGATTTTGTTTTTCTCCTCTTTTTGACTCTCTTTAGGCTTTTCGTGACAGCATGAAACGATTGTTCTGAAGGAAGCAAAGAAAAACCTCAGTAGATGAAGATGGAGATAGTGACAACTAGTTCTCTGGCAGAACTTTTCAACCTGTTTTTACTCCCAGTTACACAACGCCATTTCTTTAAGAATTGAACTTGAACATATTGATTGCCTCTTAAAACACACCCTCAGGATTTTGCTGTTTATCTGTCTTGTTCAAAAACACCACCGTCTCCTAAGAAATCCAACATAATGACAACCAGAATCCCTCGTTTCTTGTACCAAAGACATGGCAAGACTTTGACATGTCTTGACAGATATGAGTAAAAAGTAAATACTTTCAACATGGTTGGTAATATACTGATCTTTTTTGCAATTGCAGAATGGCGTCAGGGTCGAGGACAGCGCATGATCCTGCAGGATGAGGACGTCACCACGAAGATTGAAGGTGACTGGAAGAGACTGAACATGCTGGCTCATTATCAGGTACGACTGGCTGTATATTCTAAAATGTAGTCAGCTGTAACCAGCATTAAGCTCATTAAATTACCCAAAGATATGTTTCCTCGGGGTCTGTGTTTGTCTATGGTGTCGGACACCCATAGACGTACTTATTTGAGCAAAATTTCAAAGTTGTTGAAGTTTTTAGAAGTACAAAGGGTTTATAAAGTTTTAGATCTCACACAAAAAGGAGTGAAAAAAAAAAGAAAGATTGCTAATCTGCAGAGACTTAGCCCTCCGGAGCTTGTAATAGATAGATTACATCTTTTGTTTGAAGACGTTCACATCTTCTTTCAAGAAAGGTACCGTTGTTTTCATCCCATTCCCACGGCAAAAGTGCAAAAACACAATCCTTAAACACGTCTCTGACACATTAAGAAAACTTTATGATACCAAGCACAAAGGCCTGATATTTAGTATTAATCTTGTGTATTTTACACATTAATTTCAGCCTTGCTCTTCTGTACCTCCCATCATCCTTCTATCTACAGTATACCAACTCTCTGATGCCCTCACAAATCACCTCAACCTTTTCCTCTTGTGTGACTTAATAATTTTCATTAAGCTCCAAAACCATCTAATGGACAATGCAGTCAAAGCACTTTTCTCACCATTTAGTTGTGCAAGTCTTCAGCAGACACACACCACAAACACAAGTTATCTGTCAGGCGAAGGGGAATGAGGCAGGAAGTGACCAACAACAGTAACACTTGGATGTAATCCCTTATATGTGAAGAGGGGGAGGGGGATCGGGATAAAATCTGATGTGCGGCCCAATTGCTGCCTTTTTTCTGAAGTGGATTATTAGCATAGATTTCATGTACAGAATAGACAAAGGTACTGTATGCACAAACAGTTAATAGCACAAGTTAAGGTCCGATTATAGACATTTCTAAACAGGAAGTAAGATGAAAACGCACACATGCCTTTATGTAAAACAAACACATATCAGCAGGTGTTTTGTGCCTCACGAGTAGCGACCGCCCATCCAGCCCACCAGAACGAGAGTGGATGGAGAAACAGGCCGGCTTTGTCAACATGCTGTTACTAATACGAGCCGCCACGCGAGCGGCGACTGTCCGCTCCAAGTGCAGTTTGCACAGTGCCTAAATTAAATGTCAGCATCAGCAAGTGTCAACAGGCTCCGAGTGCGAGGCGCGTGTGGAATGGATTAGGGAGCTGATTCAAATCGGAGATAAGATAATGAAGACAGAAGTTAATTCATTTTTTTCAGGCCAGGGAATAAGGGCGTCTTATCCTTGACAGACCGCAATGAAAAAAAACTACTCCCATCCACTCCAAATTAGTGAGCAGGCGAAGCGAAGGGCGAGAAAGGGAGGAGGCACCACAAACATATTCAGACTCAGTCAAGGGCATCTGTAATTCTATGCTGAGCATTTCCACTTATGTTGTTGTAACTGTATTTCACAAGAAAAAAAAGGTTAAATGTATAAATGACTTTGTTGAAGATCTTGTCGCTTCACTAAACAAATCCATCGGTGCACTCTATTGATTGATGCCAAACCCAGATGTGATGCTTAATTTGGTCTCGGGATGTCCTCCAGACATGTAATCTAAATATTGTTTGACTTGTTCGGAGCTAATATGACCGACCAGACACACTCAATAGAATCATGTGCTCTCCTCCATTAAACTAATCTGGTTTGATCTGCCACTAGTCAAACTCACCCACTCGCACTGCCTTCAGTTACAGTGTGGCAGTTTGCATCACAAACTCAGTGAAAAGTTTGATGTCTTGTTCAGGGAAACATCACATCAGTTTGGCATTTGCCATATCAGATCTTTCTGGCCCCATAATGAGAGACATATCTCTCCTCCTCCCCTCTTTCAGGAAACTGTGCTCTGCTTTCAGCCTTTATCCTCTCCTGCAAATGTTATTTCCCCAAATGCCACTCCTCCTCTTCATTATGTCCCATTGTGCTCTGCTCGTTTATATATCCATTCAACATGTAAGAGCAGTGATCAGGGAGCGTGCTTAAGGGTATTGGAGAGTTGGGGGCTCCCCACAAAGGAATAACAAGATTTGCCCTGTGGGCCTCCTGCTTACAATAATATAAACGTATTATGCGTAAGGAGCAGATTGAGTGACTGGATGAAATAATGATACAATCTTAATAAGACCCCAGCTCACACACACACACACACACACACACACACACACACACACACACACACACACACACATACATACACAAATGGCCCCTGGTTCTCATTCCCTGTCCCATCTACCCACACTATGATAGAGATCACTTCAATTAACCCTGCCTTACCCTGCAGCACGGGTAGCCAGATTATGCAGAATAGGGGTATACCGTGTGTGTGTGTATGTGTGTGTGTGTGTGTGTGTGGGTGTGGGCATGTGTGTGTGGGCACGGCTGGGACAGAGCACATCCCAGTTGTGTTAATTGAATCCTGTCTGGCTTTTTGCAGGAGGAGGCGCACACGATTGAGTCATTCATTCACTCACACACACACACTTATTTACACGTAGACCAACACACACACTGCAAGATTGTTCACACCATCATACACACATGCACACACACACTATCCAGCCCTAGAGGAAAGGTATTATTGAATAGAGACTGTGGGACGTCCCCTCTCACACAGGCCTGTATGATGCTCTGCTAAACTCTCCCTCCCCCTGTCAGTCATCATATGCATGTGTGGGCTGAATGGAGCACATAAGGGTAATAAGATATTCTGTTTATCCACATGAAACCAGAATAGATGGAGAGAAATATAGAAAATGACACCAGCACTGATTGGTTGTGTTAGAAATCTGCTCACATGAAAAAAACAAAATCTCTGCAAATGGCTTTCGTTTTCAATCCTGAATTTGCATAAAACATGTACGTCTGCCTTTCAGGTCCCTGATAATGCAGTAATGGCCTTGGTTCCCAAGCAAGTTACAGCCTACAATTCAGTAAACAACTCCACCGTGTCTCGAACTTCTGCAAGTAAATACGGTAAGCTGACCTGTTTCTGTACATCTTCAAGTATCATTGGTATCTGTGTCAGACACACTCATGCACTGGTATTATTTCATATTTTATTAAATATTAATAAGTACATCATTACAGCAGTAAACCGGACTCCTTGTCAGGTGCAGGGGGAAAGTGTGTTATTTAAATAAATTGTATTTGCCTCACCACTGGTGTGGCTTCAGTCATGCAGGTGCATGCAAACCTCAAAATGATCCTTATACGCGAAAATACACTTAAAGTCACACACGCAAGAATAAAAACACAAAATATGTGCATATACAACATTATTAGAGAAAGTAGGGAAAAAAATACACCCACCTGAGAGTGGGAATCTGGCGACGAGCATCCACAGGACCCTGCATGACAACACTGACAGACCTAGAAAGACACAATTTAGAGTAGTTGAAAGGATTTCTAAAACATAACAAGAGACCAAATGGACTTTTTCTTCTGTTGTTCTGGCCTCTTGAGACTCCAAAGTACGTCCATGTGTTTTTTCCGCCTGTCCATCTGCTCCATGTCTCCTTGAACCTGAGAAACCATCAAGTTAGTTGCTGATCAAAGGGCCGGCCTCAGTGGCCACAAACACTTCAGACACATCAAATGTGGTGCCACATTATTAGCATCGCCTCATCTCCATACGGTCTCACCTCGCTGCTGCGGCTCCAAATTAGACCAGATAAGACAAGGTGCAACAGAAAAGGGAGGGAGGATGCCAGGGCTATCTCCCTCCACTATTTTTTTAAGGGACTGACTTCAAACACAAGTGTGATCCACTTCACAACTGGCGTGGCACTTGAGAGTGACTTTGAACTCTTTCCGAATACAATGGCCAAATAGTGGAGAAAGAGACGAGGCCGAATTTAATATAGCTGCTGAAGAGGGAGAGCAGAGCAGGAGGGAAAGTTGTGGAAAAGGTACAGAGATATAGACAAACACTGTGTAACATCTCCAGTCAGACCATGAAAGCAGAAACCTTTGTGTCTTTGATGTAACGTTTCCATCAAAAACCACAAGGAGAGGGAAAAAAAAAAAGAAACAGCCGAAAAATAACACCTCCTTTGTGTGGAGCTGGATCAGAATAGAATCCAAGCAGAAATCTCTCTCCTGTGTGTACCTGACTCTGCATCACCCTCAGCTTTCTAACATCTTGAATAAATAATTAGCGCAAAATGAATGTGCTACCCACTCGGCCTTCTTACGCAGACCCAGCTCGCACTCACACAACCTCAAAAAGGCACAATTAGAGCTGCACTTGTCCAGCGTCCCTGACAAGAAAAAAAATAAAAAATTCAACACTCGACCAAGATCTTTAAACAAAACTGCAGTTAAATATTGCTCACTGAAGTACAAATATTTTCAGCTGATTAGTGTGATTAAATTTCAGCAGTCGACACACACACACACACACACACACGCACACACACATTCTGTGTATCTGATATCTCCAGCTGTCTCCTTTTCCCTGAACTCTCTCCTCACGCTTTTTTCTCTGGACAGATTGATTTCTGTCACGGTGAAAAACACTCCTTTTTTTTCCCACTCCTCTCTCTAAACCGCACCCACTGATCAATTTTTTTTCACACTGTGTAAACATTCATTGAGCCATGTGTTTGGAAATGTCATCGCCACTCCGGCCATTGGGTGGGCCATACATATTTCATCTCATCTGACACCTGTTCGATTTTGTGTCAGCCGGCGATGCCATGCCTTGTCCCCGGGAGAAGACGGCATGAAAAATTAAGCATGCACACTTTCTAAAAGTTTCATATCCAATCTCACAGACCTGTAAATTGGAAGCCACGAGCTGTATTCTGTGGCTGACATGCAGGTTAAGGCTTTCTTTGACTCCCTGGTGAGGCGACTAGGTTGGATTTTGAGGTTGTTTTTTTAATTTGTTTCTGTGTTTGTGCTGTTTTTTCTTCTTGCTTACCTCACACTCTGCTCTGATGAAGGAAGGGTCTTGTTTCTTCTCAGTGTGTATGACATAAGCAGGGAAAGCCCAACAAAATTCAGCTTATTACTGCAAGCAAACACTGATTGGACATTGTGGTTTTCTGACCTGCTGATTTACATCAGCACTGCATGAACTAATGCATGTTGTTCTTCACAGAGAACATGATCAAGTACACCGGAAGCCCTGACAGCCTGCGCTCCCGTACTCCCATGATCACTCCTGACCTGGAGAGCGGGGTCAAGGTTTGGCACCTTGTGAAGAACCACGAGCACGGAGACCAAAAGGAGGGCGACCGCGGCAGCAAGATGGTCTCAGAGATCTACCTGACACGACTTCTGGCTACCAAGGTGAGCCTCCTGTGTTTTAGAAAATCTTCATTCATTGGACTGTTAAATGCACATTTTAATCTCTAACATTTTGCGGGAAATATGACTTTTACAGCAAAAAAAAGACTTTAACTCTCAGTCCTACCATATGTGAAAAACACTTTATATTAAGGTAAACTTATTCAGCGTTAACTAGTTTCTTATTAGCATGCACATTATTATCATATAGACTTTCTATTAGTCATTATAAAAGCACTTATAAAGGCCTAACTCTGTGGGTTAAGGTTAGGTTATGAAGGTGGTAATTCATCTACAACAATGTCCTTCTTTAGGTGATGGCTTAGTAGTTGTAGAATATGGTCATGCAGAATTAGACATTAATAAATGCTTTATGATTACGAGTTGAGCCAATATGCTGCTAATATTCATTCTACATAAGCAGCTACATGTAATTAGTTAAGGCTGAATATGTGTATTTAAATAAAAGGTGTTTTTTTTTCTCGATGCAGTTCAGAAGGTGAAAGGCTAAAAGGTCACGGTAACCTTCACCCTGTGTTACTGTGACTCAGATCCCCCTCATTTAATTTAAATATTCATGTTTACTTTGGATGAGTCATCTCAGAGGAAAAGATTATTCAAATGTATTCCTCTATCCCCTCAGGTGAGAAACGAGAAAATAGATATTTCTGTTTGTTTTCTCATTTCATTGCTGTTGCGTTAACGCGGCGGCATATCAACAAGGGTAAAGAAGAAAAGACCCATGAAGCCAGTGAAGGTGTTTCTGTAATGAAAAAAAATGATCAGGCAAAAATAGAAATGGCTATAAAATGAGTCTCTTTGAATGTGTATTGCGACAATGGCCTCCAGAAAAAAGAAAAAAAGAGTTAATTTGGTTTGAAGGGAAAAGTGACTTTGATCCAACAGCTGAATGCAAATTTCCAATCCACTCTGAAAGCACCACCTCCCTCTGTTTTTTTCATCAAGACATCCACTCTATCAGACGCAGACAGAGGCGCACAGGGAAGCTAGCAGAGGAAAACTCTGATCTGAGAAATGTTCCGGCTGTAATATTTTTTGATTCAGGAACATTTCAGCTTGTTTTTTAGTATCGTTTTTTATTTTAATCCACTGCCCACCTTTGTTTAGCAGTTCACATAGAGAACATCAGCTGCAAACACGCTCTGGCAGCGGTCTAAAACGCAGTGTCACACATTAAACAGGGCAAAAAAGAAAGAAGAAGCGGGGGAATAAAATCATTCCTGAATGTCTTTAGCCAATTAGCGTCACATGGCCTCACAAACAAGTCCAGATTTTTTGGTGCGTCTCCCTTCAGTGGAGTCTTTATGTGAGGCTGTACAACCTCTGCTGAATAGTGGCCACTCAGTGCAATTACAGCATAATGGTTAGTGCTAAATCAGAGCAATAGCATGATTTGTAGGAATAGCTATCTATAAAGTTTACAGCATTAGCTAGCATTAGCCAAAACCTTCTGAACGTATTGAACCAAAACAATAAAAAAGTGCATTTTATTTTCTTGAGAGGAGGAATAATTTCATCTTTACAGAGTTTCACAGTCTTCCTTTCATCAGCAGGCAGCAGCAGCTAAATGTTACCGGAGAAAACGCAGTGAAACACAGACATCACAGGCTAAACAGACAAACAACCGATCACTTCTCTCTCTGTCTACACTTGGGTGAACTAATGACTGCAGATGTGTGGGTAGATGAGCAAAAGCAGGTGATCATTTAAAGCAGATAACCGAGACAGCAAAACAGGACACGATGAGCCGCATATTAAGAAACTAATAAACATATTGGAGGCTGCAGAACAGGAGGTGGGAGGGGGGGAGGGAGCAGCCGTCACCATGACACATACCGCGTAGCCCTCCGCACACCTACACGCATGTGCGCGTCACCTCTCGGCCTCTGTGAGCCGCTCTATTTCCCTGCCATTATCCCATTCGGGAGGGCAGGAAGGCGGCTTCTGACGGCAGACAGCACATCATCTTTCCAGATGGATTGTTTTTGTGAAATAACCAGTTTATCTTGGCCGGCCATCTCTCTTGGTGAGAAATGATTGGGCAGACAGGCAGTGTAATTGACTGCGTTTGGCTTTCACCTTGCCAATAAATACCTCTCCCTGGCAACGCCGCTGACGTCTCTCATATTAGCTCCATCAGTGTCACTCTGACTGAGTGTGGGTACGGGGCCTGTTCATGTGTGTGGAGAGCAGAGGGCCGCGGGGAAGGATTGCATTTCCTGTTCTCTCTCGTACACTCAGGACCATGTGTGTGCCCATCTGTACCTCACCGTGGCTCCTCTCTATTTCTGGTTCGCCACCGTTCTGATTATTTGCCTTCCCCTCATTTCAAAGCAAAGGCAGGCGGCATCAAAACTTCCAGATGACACATTGTGTTTAGAGTGCGGTCTAATGACGGGGGTAGATGGTCATGGGGGGGATGTGTCGGCAGTTTTAGCTCCACCAGGGAACACGGGTACCCTGTTGATGATGACAGTGTTGATGCATACGTCCCCCTCGAGATAGAGGATGACATAAAATGTCACGGCCTCAGTACTCGTAGGCACACATGCAGGTTTTAGTATCTGCACACACATATACTGTAAGCATGCACAGATAAAATGTTAGGCCTCCCTTTGCCAGCTAATGCAGCCTGTCACTTGGAAGGCACGTGGGCTTGATAAAGAGATATGAGATTCCATCTTCATAGAAAAACGATAAGCTGTCGGGATTGTGGGCCACATTAGAATTATAGCCGTGATTGTCGGACTAACAGGATTCTCTCCTCCCACTCGCTTCCACCTCCCTTGACTCGGTGATTCGGTCACCCCCTCCAACCCAAATTGGATTTTTATTTGCCAGTGCCTGTACACACCTCATCTGCCACACTCAATGGCCTCTTCTGCTGATAGGAAACCTCTGTCGTTTCATTTCCATCCCTCGCTCTCGCCTTTTCCCATGCATCCCATCAGCTCATTCTTTACAAGAGGATTAGATTCTCTCACTCTCTGTCTCTCCTCTCTCTTCTCCTCCTCCTCCTTAAAGTCGCCAACATTAAATCAAATTAGGGTCAATGGTGCAGTGTGGGAGCTAATCCGGCAGCACAAAGAGGCTTAGGAGATGCGCCTCCTGTTCCCAGATATTATTAAAAGTCAGCTGTGAAATAACAATTTCCCCCATCAAAGCTGCAAGCAGATTGAGGGACCGGGTCTGCGAGATAGGAACCAGACACATAAACATCGGAGCTAGGGGAGAAAGTGACATGCACTGCACAACTCATGAACTCACACAGGTAAAATATAGTTTATGCCAATCTTTCTGTCCACATTGGACATTGATATGTTGCAAAATATATTACAGTGACAATCTCATTCACTGGTTCCGTGGGGTCCCGTTCAGTATATGCACTGGCTGAACACACTGAAATTGCAAAGACTGGAGCTTCTTGTATATTTTCCAAGTCACCTTTATTGATTGTGTTTGCCTTGTTCGTTCCTGTGTAGCAATGGAAACTTAAATAATTATCAGGTTTTGGGCGTCATGTGATCGGTTTTCCATCTCCCCTCTCCCTCCTCTGCAGGGTACGTTACAGAAGTTTGTGGACGACCTGTTTGAGACCATCTTCAGCACGGCCCATCGAGGCAGCGCCCTGCCCCTGGCCATCAAGTACATGTTTGACTTCCTGGACGAGCAGGCCGACAAACACAACATCCATGACCCGCATGTCCGACACACATGGAAGAGCAACTGGTGAGCTGAGCATCTGAATGTGCCATACAGACTAAACACAGACACACAGACACACACAGACACACACACACACACACACACACACACACACATACACACACACACACACGCACACAGAGGTTGAGCGCTCTGCTGTGAATGTTTAAGAAAGTGGGGAGTTATTCGAGTCTTTGACAGACACAAACTTTATTTCAGTTTAACACTCCAGTGTGGTGCCTTTGGCTCCACTCGTGACATTTTCTTTCTGCACTACTCTTTAAGGCACTGCAGACATAATCAGTACATTCTGGCACATTTCACATGGCACAGCCCTGGTGTTGCCCTGTGTCAGTGCCAAGCTTCACCACACGCCTCTTCCATTGCTAATATCCATTAACCACAGGGGTGTGTAATCTTCATTAAAGCCAACCACAAGGGGCTAATCCAATTGGCTGCCAAGACTCTCCTTCTATTATCATGGATAACTGGGCCAAAAAACGCCTGTCACTGTGGAAATCTCCATAGTGACAAATGTCCGCACCCAGGTGGAGGAAGTGCACCTCTAAATTAATATCTACTGATTAATTTAGACCAGACTGACCTCTGTGAGTCCACCTTAAGAGGTTGGTAGGGGTTAAAGAACCAACAGTGCACCAGAACGTGGTGAGGAGGGAAATGAAAAGGTGAAGAAAGGGAAGTGAACTCAGTGGGAGTTAAACGCACACTAATATCTCATTAGCCTCCTGGCCTCTGCCAAGATCCCAGCAAGCATCACTCAGCCCAGGGGAACCAAGGAGATGGGAGGATAAAATTGATGTGCATCGAGGGACAAATAGAAAGATGGAGGGAGGAATGGGAAAGGGGTAGCAAATGAAGGGGGAGAAATATTATTTACTTTACACTATAGTCCTAATTTTGGTCCATTCCTGCGTCTGGGCCATTTGCAGTGTGTGTTAAGTGTTTTCTGAGAGCGCAACGGGTCGCTCTTACATTAGACTTTTAATGGAATGGGCTCTCACTAGAGGGCTGTGAATGAATAGCAATTTATCATAACACACCATCACAAAAAGCCACTTAGATTGCACACAACAGTTTGTCCTGATGCCACCACAGATATCTTCTCTGTGTGGGATGTGCGCGTGCGTGCGCGCCTGGCCGTAACCTTTAATCGGCTCAAAAGAGTGCAATCTTGGCCGCAACAAAAGCCTTCATTTTGTCTGACGGCAGAGAATAATAATGGCGGTGCCCCTCCCATGCTGGGCCCCTGCCCCATTAAACCGACCAGGCCCATTGTCATCATACATGCCATTAAGTTCAACCAGAGCCCCGACATCCCCCTGCTACCCCCCACCTCCCCTTCAGGGTTTCCCTGCACATCGTCTGATGTAGCACTTATGTTAGATCAGGACCTATATGCTTACAGGTTTGTAATATTGGCATCATTGTAATATCATAACAGGGGGGATGGCCCAATGATAGCACCACCAACCAGCACACACGTCCCAGAGGACATTGTTTGAGCACGCCAGCAGTGTGTCTCTGTGATCCTCTCGCTGCTCTGGATCTACATGTTGCTACTGTCACTTTGATCATGACACACAGTATAGAATTTGGTATTAATAGTATACAGATCAGAGAATAATATAGATCCAAGACCAAACTGACAGAAAGGCGGGCCTGAGAGAGGGGTGCAATTACAAATCCATCTGCTACTTCAGCACCACGGACAGCGCCATGGATTTATCAATACACAGCTAGGCTACTGATAATTCAGAGCCATGGTCAGATAAAGGATCAATGAGTCAGGCAGACTAGCTTAACATATTCAACGAAACAACCCCTCTGCACTCTCTCTGCTACTGAGGGATGGGCACAACATCCATGCACTCTGAAAGAGACCTAAAGATGGCAACCAGGATTTAGTCTAACCCAGGAAACTACCTGTGACCCCTCACAATCCAAGGTCATCCTTCTCAACAGTCTAGTGATCGCAGTAGTACTTGGTAAAAATGTGTGTGAATTTTAAAAGCAAAAATTCACTTCAAAATGTTTCTGCATTGTGTTGCAATGCGTATTTGTATGCATGTACAGTAAGTGTGTGCATGCATGAGTCACTGGCTCCTAGAGCATCTCCAGATGGTATCTTTTGGATTAGCAGCAGTGTGTCAGCGTCTCCTCTCATCCTCATGCCTCTGTATTTGGTATGTGTGTGTGTGTGTGTGTCTGTCTGTCTGTCTGCACCGTGTGTTTGTCATGTGAGGATACAGCAGACAGAATCTTAATTAATGTGCAAAACTGGCACACACACACACACCCCTCTTTTCTGCATGCAGATGACCACCTATCTGCTGTCATGCCATAATCTGAACCCACTCAGATTGTAAATGGCATCATTAGGATTTTTAGGGTCAGGCCAATTATGTGGAATCAGTGAAGTTTTCATATTGTTGGAAGCCCTTTTGTACAGACATGTAGCTTGTTCAGGAGCGGACTGCAGCTTCCCATTCACATGAGTGGTCGTGTCCTTTTGCCCACTGAGGTCCAGTTGGAACAAGGCCCAGTCAGGTCACCTTTATAAAGCCGTTAATACAGACCTTACATCTCTGCATGAAAAAGGTCAGGCTCGGTCACTTCCCTGTCCGTGCTGTAACGCCCTGAATGGGATGCCCCGAATCACAACATCTGTGACCCTTTGGCTGCCAATGGCAAAGCAACTTCATTAGGAACGCCTGCAGGAATGGGCCAACATCCCACAGCTGCAGCTTCAGAGGTTCAAAGTGTCAATCAGTGCACGCAACTGAAGGACCGCAGGGAGACTTAGATGGTGTTGGTGTACTTGTGTGTTCCTTTTGTTTTCGTCCTTTGCAGTAAAGTGCCTGTCGAAACATTTAGAACAGTAAAGCTTACAGTAGCGTGGGCGTTTTGTCGATCATGGCTGGTAAGCTTGGTAAGTTGGTACGGATCAGCAGAGTTGATTGACGCCTTTGAAATGGGAGGTGTACTCCATCCATGAAGTCCATGAAATAGATTTGCTTACACCAGCACTATATAGTAAATAAAACTACTGTAGTGACTGTTGTTTATATTATCAATGCTTCCTGTTAGAGCAGTGGGCAAACATGCTTTTTTTTTTTTTTTTAAACGATATAAGCACTCTATAGCTTTAGATCGATGGACAGAGCAATAGCCTTTTAATAAAAAGGCTTTTTCTGACTCTGCTAGCGTAATTCCTCTAGGATAAGAGATGCCCTTGATCTTGGCAGCTGATATTTAACCTAATCCCTGACCAAAAGAACCGATCATGGCCAACAGATTCAGATTCCTAAAACTACTCAGCGGGACTGAACAGCTGAGGAAATTCTGTGCTTGTGTGCTGTGCAACACAATAGGTAATATGTAGATGTTATTATGGTGATCATTTTGGAACGGCTCATACCTCAAATCACAGGGCAGCTGGGGCAAATCGCCAACAATCGAGGGGGCACAGCAGCGGTGTTAATATCCCTTTGATCCCTGCACCTAATCCCACTAGATTCTTTGCTTAGATTAATTTTGAAGTCATAATGCAGATTTTTTTTTTTCTTCCTCTGAGTCCAAATCCTCTTTTGCTAGATTGTACATGTGAATGGCTTTGTGGGTGGTTGTGCTCGGATAAATGCTTAGTGGGATGTAGGGGAGCACCGGTGGTATTTAAATGATTGCATTTTAGTTTGGGTTTTGCCCCCCCCATCATCCTTTGATATTGTGCCACACAGACAAACGCCTATGCAGGCTAGGCTGCAGTGTCTTTCCTGTGTGATTTTTGCCACATCAGCTAAAAGCGCATAGCCCAGAGAATAGTAAAGATACAGAGATCCAAGTAACACTCAGCTCTTTCTTAATACCACCTGAGCCCTTTCACTGCAACACACAGATAAAGCTGGCCCTATATCTATTCATTTTGGCAGAAACAAGCCCAGCAAATAAACAGACTTGTATTTTTTTATTATTCTGGACAGGCACAAAATAGGACCCACTTGCACAAACAAGGCAATATGAACTGTGTCAGTGTGCGGCCCCCAGCGAGGACCCCTGGACACTGCTGGAAAAAAATGAGAGCCAGCCACCACCTGGTTTTAAAGATAAAGGCTTTATTGAATTGAGCACACACATCAAATAGAGCACATCGGCAACAGCAGGGCCTGTGTACTGGCTTTGCAAAGTGAATGAATCCTCGTCCCCCTTCCGGTGCATAATATGCTCACGTCTATTGCCCGACTGGCTGTAGCAAATATAAAAATGGCATTTAGGGACTTAATCTCAGAGCAGTTCAACCGGACAGCACTGTTGTTTAACTTCACACTCTTTGTTGCTCTGTTTGTCTGTATGGCTATTTGAGCATTGTGTCACTGAGATGGTGCAGAACAATCAGTGCAAAAGTAATTTGTTTGACAGGAGGCCCAACACAACAGAGTACATCAACATGCAGAACATGTTAGGAGTAATTTGTCTCATAAGCTGTTTTTCTAACAGATGCCATTTTGTTTACAGGTTGCGGTACAATTTCAGTTAAAGTAAAACACCCATAACATCATTTCTTATAGTGGGAAAGTGAAATATTGAACATGAAAGTGTCAGGAAAACCTATTGAAACGGAGACTGACTGCAGCACAACAACATACTTTACTGTAATTTGACTGTAATAAAAAGTAAAAGTTCTAAGTTTCTATAATCACAACTGCTTTGTTCTCTTCTTCCCCCTCTCTGCAGCCTACCTCTGCGTTTCTGGGTGAATGTGATCAAGAACCCCCAGTTTGTGTTTGACATCCATAAGAGCAGCATCACAGATGCCTGTCTGTCCGTGGTGGCCCAGACCTTCATGGACTCCTGCTCCACCTCAGAACATCGCCTTGGGAAGGACTCACCCTCCAACAAGCTGCTTTATGCCAAGGACATTCCCAGCTACAAGAGCTGGGTGGAGAGGTGAGCTATCGATAAAACGTACACGTGTAAACACCACACACTGGATAGATGAATGGAGGAAACGTGTGTGTGTATGTGTGGGCTGGGCTCTTATGTGAGTGGAAACATCAGGAAACCTGCATTAGCCATGTTTCATTCCAATACACACACACACACAATGCAAGTGTAGCACTGTGATCTATGGGCCATGAAACCCAATCCAAATTACAACACAGTGGGAATGGATGGGAGTGCCCAGGGCTCGAGATCTACAGTACAGAGCAGTCAGTGTGGTGGAGTAAAAGAGGGGAGAGAGAGTTTTTTTGAGAGTAGCAGGAGGTAGGAGCCAGTAATTTGTTAAAATGAGAGTTTTATTAAATTTATTTGTCAGCAGGGGAGGCAAAGAGGTCCTGAATAAAAGATGGGGCAGTGTGAAGCAGTCACAGTATTTATGTGTCGGTAGGTTTGTCACAAGGCAAGCCTCGGGACGGGAATATGTGCGCTGTTTGAATAGGTGGAACCAAATGAGGAGCTTCAGGCTCAGGACTGTACTCATTAGTCGTCTGCGCGTCTGCAGCGTGAGGAAATAGTGAGGTCCGCTGCCGATTCATCCCAGGAGATGTTTGGATACTGTAAGCAGAAAAGTGATCTGTGTGGGGTGGACAGAGACTGCTGCTGCTGCAGGGGGCAGAACAAGCAGAAATATTAGCCTGTATTCAGTTACTGTTTAAAGCGCCGGTTTGTGTGTACACACTGTTGTTAAAGACCAAACATGCATACTCAGGGGTTTTTCAGGAAATGCTGTTTGTGTAAATAGAAACATCCCAGTGTCCTGTAGTGTATATAAATCATGCCTGCGTTGCAAGTTTGGTGGAGCAGTACCATCAGCAGTGAACACCCCACAGTGGAACTGCGTTATTCAGTTGGAAAAGCCTCAGTAATAAAGTAATGACTGAGTAAGATTGGAGCTAGCGCTGCTTCACTCTGCTGTCCAACTGTGACAAAGTAAGGGTCATGCCAGGGAGAGGATTTAAAAGGCAGAATGCAGCGGCTCTGAGGCTGAGGCTAAGGCTGCAAGGAGAGAGGGAAGAAAGTGAACACTGTGGAGGCACAGAAACGTCCTTCTCTTACCGTTATGCTGCAACTTAATTGTAAGGATAGGACGTCTTTACCTGGTGAGCAGGCTAATGGAAAGATGTGAAGATCATCTCTGCAGGGACAGAACACATGTAGACGTTGAGTTTGTACTGCGCAGCAATCAACCTCCAACGAAAACTACTGGAGAGGCTAATAAATGACATGAGCCAGGAATAGGACCAGTGTGCATCTTCAGCAGTTTGTCATTTTCTCTTCTGTTTGGGGTTTGGAGGCAGAGCCGCGATATCCCACCGAGCTTTTTGCTCGCTGCACTATGTTGATGTTATTAATTTGGGGCTGTGAAGTGAAGCAGGCTAGCGAGATATTGACACTTGCCTTGAATTTGATGTGGGAGTTGATGGTCTCCAGACAATGACAAATCCATCACGGCTGTCATAACATTATTTGTTATGTGTTTTCATATGGATCAGTACATTTGCAAACATTTTATGGCCCTTTGTTTTTTTTAAGGCAGCTCATATTGCACAAATATGGTCTGTAGACTGCTAGTATTCAAAAGATATTTGTTATTTTACAATTACAGTTAGAATCTGTCATTTGGCAGACGCTTTTATCCAGGTGCTACGAGGAAGTGCTACGAGGTAATGCATAGAGTGAATATAGCCTTTACTTTGTTAAAGAAAGAAGGTGTTCCTAAAGATCAAGAGGGACTCTGCAGATCAAATGGAGTTTGGTAAATGGTTCCACCACCAGGAAACCACAGAAGAGTCTAGCTAGAGACTTGGCATGGGCAAGAGAGGCCACATGCTGTTTAAAAGTGAGCTGGAGTAGAGTAGAGGTTGTCGTTACCTGCCTCCCCGTGTCCTCTGCTTAGTGGACTCTCGCAAGTTGACTCGCAGGTCTTTACCCAAAAGGGTCTTCACACAAAAGGGCTGACGCACACAAGGCATTGACATTGCTCAGTGGCAACAAAAGCCAGCTAACAGCCCGAATCCAAACTGAAGACAGAAATAACTTAAGAAAACACTTACCGACCGATTGCCCACTCCTATATTCCACAGCCACCTTCTTCTGTTTAGTAGCTTAGCTCAGTCTCTCCTTTGAAGAGTGAAAATCCCGCCGCTCTCATTATTTGGCAGTAGCTTCTGTAAACTTGTCAGCTGAAAAATATTCGGCTAGTATTACATTAACATTATCTCTCCCTGGAAGCATGCCTGTGGAGCACTTCATGAACATGTATGTACCATGTCTTAAAAGACACTAAAAGCAGTCTTTCCATAGAGATGCTTTCACAGATTGCTCACACAATTAATGTTTTGCCGTAGTCTGACTACACTGTCTATACTCCAGACACATACACACACACACGTCACAGCCACAGTTTAGTTGTGCTTGCGATCAGGTGCAGACAGCTGAACTGCGTTTCACTCACGCTTTACAAAACCAAGTCTGTCCTGTCAAATGCATGAGAGACAGACAACTGACACTGCGAGCTTTTACCAGATGTGCATGGAAATAATGCATCTTATACATAAATATGTGTGTAGTTCTTTGGCTAATATTTCCTCCCAGTCACTTCTTTAGTTCTGTTTATAAAAACTTTTCTCTTCCTAAAACAAGCACACCTGGTATCTACACTAACAATCCCCTGCTAGGAGCTCCCTACAACTGCCCTGCAGCACTGAACAGGTGTTGATGTGTGTGTGTGACCTCTGTGCAAAGGCTATGAGCAACACCCACCTGCCTTTTCCTTTGCTCAGTTTGCTCTGAAGACTTGCTTCCTGGCAAAAGCACCTCTCCCTCACACATGCCCAGAATTACCCAGCCAAACACCAGGCCCGTCCTCCAGCGGCTGCAGCTACAGGAATTTAATATGTAAATAACCAGCTTTAATTAACACAGTTGATAGGGGCAACACAGCTGCTGCTGACATTGACTGATTACCCTTACCTCAATGCAGTGTATGTGTTCAAGGTTGAAATCTACGGCCTGTCAGTGTTTACCACGACTGCATTTCAGTCATGTTACAATGCGACACACTTGTTGCCTCTGTCTACATGCATTAGTTACAGATCTTCAAAGAAGTGCCGTAAACCACCGCGAGGAGTAATGAGCCAAGGCCAACAGCAGCACCGTCTGCATTAAAACAGCACTCTGCTTCCCAAATCTTCTAACGGTGACGATGTTCTCAGCTGTTGTCCTAACTTCTGTTTGTTTTATTCCTTTTCACAGGTACTACTCCGACATTAGTAAGATGCCAGCGATCAGCGACCAGGACATGAACGCCTACTTGGCAGAACAGTCACGGATGCACATGAACGAGTTCAACAGCATGAGCTCCCTCAGTGAGATTTACTCCTATGTGGGCAAATACACTGAGGAGGTATGTAATACTGACACTTCCTGTACACCTCTGAGATAACACATCTGTGTCATCTTTACCTACGTGTTAGTACACTTTAGATCCACTGATGTTACTCTTTTTTCTTAAGAAAAGTTAAGGGAATACTTAAAATTGGTGATCAACATTCAAATCAATCTAGCAAATAACACATACAAATGAAATTGCCTAATTTGTTTTACTATTGATAGACTATTAGTAGACTTTGCTGCTGGTAAAGCTTCTTACTGAAGGCAATTTAGCTGTTAATGGTGGCCAGCTAGTAAGAGGACAATCAGAGAAGTTAAATGAAAGTGTGTCTTGATGGTTTGAAGCTTGCTTCTCTGTGTAAGATGGCATCTGGTGTCAGGATTCACAGCAGTTATAATGGATTCCAGCGTCCATCAGGACAGAAACAAGCTTACACTGAGCAGTAACTGTTATGAGAGTTTGCAGTTTTAGATTGCATTTACAAGTAAACAGAGGAGACATCTTGTTAATGTTATGTTAAACACCAGGTTTGAAAGCACAGGTTGCACTTTTCCAGTGACCTGTTTACCTTGTTGTCCCGCTGGCAGATTGTTTGCGCGCTGGAGCAGGACGACGCAGCCAGGAAACAGAGGCTGGCCTTCAAGCTGGAGCAGGTGGTGGCCTTCATGAGTCTGGAGAGCTGAGGACCGCACTTCCCAGGGCGCACTGGGAAGAGACCCCATCAGAAACCGAGCCGTGCCTGAGCGAAGACCTGTCCCCATCTTTTTTCATCATGTGACTTCCTCCCTCCGCCTTTCAAAGATGACTTCTTCCTTGACCTTTTTTTCTGCTTCCTCTCCCCCAAGAAGTATTTACTTTTCCTCATCCACTCTGCTGCATAGACTAGTTTACCTGAATAAATCTGAAGGGTGGTTCGGGGCTGAGGTTGGCGTCTCCCACAGTGCAATGCGGGGGATTCCTCAGCTTCACCACGGGGAGAGCTTCAAGGGGTGATTGCTTGAAAGCTGGCCATATTGGCATACTTCAATCCCCCTGCTGGAAGAGAAGAGGGGAAAAAACATTTTTATGTTGCCTTCAAGAATTTACACTGATAGGTAATTCTTTAAAAACCACGGTGTTGGCTTTCCATTTTGTTGAGAACTTTTTTCAAAATAGGATAGTTAAAATAAAACCATCTCTAGAGTCCAGTTTATTGTAGTTCTATATTCAATATACGGAATCAAGAGGAAACATCACAAATGATGACTGCAAGCCAAATGAACATGAAGAAAATTAATGCAAGGATGGTTTGCCAAGTTTACACTGTACCTACAAGCGAAGCAAACATATCTGCGAAATTTGGGGCGAGTCCAGGCAAACCTAGAATGTTCTTGTGTTCTTTCAATGTAGCTGGAGTTGTATTTAAGAAAAAGACTGATGGGGGGGGGGTTGGGAAGGATTAGTGCTTCTCCAAACTTTTCCTTTCTTGAAATGTGACTGACGCTAAAACTTTACAAACCGGAGCATTCTCCCGATCCAGACCCCCCTTTGCAACATTCGCACATTTCTCCCCGTCCAGCATTTACTTCAAAGAAATGCTCATGATTTCTTCTTCCATCCGGCTTATGTGGCTACTGCAAAATTAACCTATTAGACTAAACCCCGGAGGCCCCGACCCAAGTTGGATCCTCTTTAAGAAGCACACAAACAACTCTGGAAGACGGTGTTTTGACTGCTCATCCAAACATCAGGAGCGGTCTTTGTCTGGCTCTTGCCACTTCCAATCCTGTGCCGCCACTGCGAAGGTCTATCAAAGCACACACACACACACACACACAAAATCAGCAGCTGCCCCCAAGATCCTGACTGCCCAGATATCTACGCCAACCCTGGAGGGGGTAACGGAAGAGCTGACTGAAATGCACTGGGTAAGAAACTGCTTGATTGTTAAAAATAAGAAGAATGATTCAGTACTGTGTAGCCAGACGATGGCTGACGGCCTCCTGAAGGGGCTCTGTTGTGAGAGTAGCACTTCTTTCCCAGGATGTTCTTATTTAAAGACTTTTGTGTGGAGGAATCAAACAAGATGGACTTAGTCGGTCAGCCAAAAACCAAAGGAGCTTGAAATTTTCAAAACGGTCAAAAATGTATTTGTAAAGTGCCACTGAGGAACTGACAACAACATAAAAAAGGACTACGTAAAAGACAACCACTTCTGGGACAAAAAAAAATATTGTGACTGGAACTTTAAGAAACCTGTGTGATTTTTCTGACCTCAGTGTGTCGAGGTGAGAGGCTCTGTGGGCGAGGTGATCTGATCCTCCTTTCTCTTTCCATCGTCCCGGGTCTC
The DNA here is from genome assembly GCF_051107435.1 of Chaetodon auriga. Lineage (NCBI taxonomy): Eukaryota > Metazoa > Chordata > Actinopteri > Chaetodontiformes > Chaetodontidae > Chaetodon > Chaetodon auriga. The sequence goes on along the minus strand of NC_135095.1, from coordinate 11,937,967 downwards.
TCCAGCTCTCGGCACACCGTTCGCCCTCGTGTCCGGCTCCTGACTTACCAGTTTTCTTTTCTGTTTTGCACAAGCGTTGGAGATGGTAGCTAGTTGCATACGGCAAAACCCCAACTCTTGAGTGTGTAACTGTTGAGGCGCTCTTGTCTGTATTAGTGTAGTTGTCCTCAGTGGCGGCAGGGGGCGGCCTTCTCCAAGCCTCAAAAAAGAAAAAAAATAAAGAAAAAGGAAAAAAAAAATCAGATAAAGCAGAGCAGGAACAGAACAGGACGTGAGCATCACGGCAGGATAACCAGAAAATGACAGACATTTAAAGTAGATAAGACTTGTTGGAGAGAGCGATTGAAAGAGAGACCATGGAGGCGCCCTCCGTACCCTTTGACCTCTGCCCTTTCTTTTGCCTTGACAACGTGCCCCATGTGGTGATGTGAATGTGTGAAGACCGCCCTAGGTCCACCTTGGGTCCTTTATTGGCTTTTTAAGCGCATGTAAAACGTAAACAATTTAAGAAACTTATTTAAAAAAAGTGAAAAATAAGAAAATTAAGCCTTGCAATGATGATGTGGATGTGTTCTTTTATCTTTCTTTTGCTTGGAAGAATCGAGATGGAAAAAGTGGATTGTTCATGTAATAAAAACTATAACTTTCGTTTAAGGTGGAACCTTTATCCAGTTCAACCCTGCTGCAGAACCTCATGCCCATGGTTTTGTCAAGTGTTAGATGCTAAATAAAACAGATATTATATACCCTTGCATGTTGACCTATTTGGATGGTATGAAGTGGAACTGCCTTGCTCAAAGATATTTATATACTTCTACTACTACTACTAGGGACTTTTAAGTCATTTACAAGCCAGCTGTTCATTTGAAGATTACAGATCTCACATGAACCCTGTTTTTTTTTGTTTTTTTCTTTTTTTGGGGGAACACAGAAGATGCAAGTTGAGTCTTGCTCTGTCTTTGCTGCTATTACATCTTGTTTTGAGAGTTTTCTGCTGCATTAGGTTGATTATTTCATCATAACTGCTTGGTCTTTTTCTTCTGCATCAGTTGGGCCCAGAACAGAAAAGAAGAAGCATTTGAAGTGATGAAGCCCTGTTTTCAAAAAGCTACCGATGGCGAAGCAAACGTGTTGTTTGACAAAGGTTCATTTCATAAAAGGCAACAAAAGACTGCATCAGCTCGCCGCCATGTGTGTCTCAAAACATAAACCTTACTATTCCATGAAGAACACGTGGAAGACACAACCTATACATGTGATTAATCGTACAGATAAACAACTTTTTACCAAGACAGGGTCATTAGGCTTAATAGTAGACTTATGTTTAAGATCGAGTTTGGCAAGTGACTGTTTCTGTCTTCGCCCTCGTGTCTAATGTGTGTGAGATATCCGCATCGTCGTCTTTTAATTACTGTCTGCAGGTATACAGTATGATGAATGTCTGTCGTTTCAACTTGGAGGGGTACATTCACAAGGTGTTTGCTGGACGAGTTAAGTCGTAAACATATCAAAACTCTTCATATGTGTTATTGGAAAATGAGGGGAATGAGGATTAATTCATGCAAGGCTGACGTTGATAAGCACCGTGCAACTGAAACACCTTCAGACGATTGCAGGCAGCCTCTTTCATTCATGTAGCCAGTGTATACTCTGTCTAGATACCCAAAGTTTCCCCTCGCAGCCGTGTGTTAATCAATAACACAAGGTGAGAGTCCTGGACTGTCGTTGTGAATCTGCCCCCCGGTCTTTCATTTCTCCCTGCCCCCGTCCCTTCCCCTGCAACAAAGGTTGTCTGCTAGTAGCCACCCTTGTGTTGCCAAGAGCACAGATAAAGTTTCCACCTTCAAACGTTTTGTAGGAACTAAAAATGTCCTCCTAGCTCAGTGTTATAGCAGGTGTTACAGAAACATGCTAGAAAAGACTTTTACTAGACCATATTTGAAAGATAAAGAGTATCTTATCGAGAGATAAAAACGAAACCTGGGGGATATAAGGCGAGCTTCTCTAACTTTGTTATAATTAATTGTATACCTGTGTATGTAAATATAATGCATTCCTATTTTGCAGTCAAGAACAAAATACTATTTGTAATATAGAATAAACTTTATTATGAAACCAAGCATCTCATGATTGTTTTTGTTCTTTGGGTCACTTTGCAGACTGCAGTGTTGTTGGAGGCTAATTGACTTTTGAATTATACTGTTGTTTACTTTGAAAAAAAAGATACTGAAATCTGAAATACCCCGGGCTGAATATTAAAGCGCTGCGGGCCAGATTTAGACTTTGACGTGCCCCTTACTCCACTGGGAAACACATCACCTCCTGCAAGATGCACACTTGATAAATATTTAAAGATCCGTTCAACCTCCAAGACCTCTTCACAGGCTAACTGTGGGTGGAGCCATGCTGACAGTTTGCTGCTGTCATCAAAACCTGATCAGAAACGTGACAAACATCAGCCCAAACAGGTGCAACAGAACCAGCAAAGCAGACCGCGAGAGGTGTCAGTCAAGCGCAGTCCTGAGATCAGGGACAGTCTCGTGTGGGTGCACCTGGCCTTACAAGGACTTTAAATCAAATCGTATGCTACCTACACACCATTTAGGCACGTTGTTATTTCAAACCTGAAGCAGTAAGCAGTGACAGATAGCTCTGAATTCCTGGAATGCGCTCGCTGCAGACCACACTGCGTGTTGCCAAATAGCTCCCATTTTCCTTCCCATCCTACTGACAGGTGCTACGTCAGCCAGACTGGGTGTTCAGGGAGTCTGAGGCCATCTCAGGTCTCCCACTGTCTGGTGGCAGACAGAGCAAAAAAAAAAAAAAAAAGTAGATGCACAAAGATGCATAACAAAGAGCCATTTCTACTGTACTCTGAAAGCACAGTCGTTTCTAATTATTCTCTGTGCTGTCGACTGCATGCGTGTCAGGATACACAAGAACAAATGCTGTGCTGTATATAGCAGCAGGACAAGACCTCTCCCGTGAAAAGAGACCCCTCTGCCTTTCAGATGCATAATGACCCAAATCATTTTCGACTTTGTTAAGTATCCGAATCATTCAAATGATGCCTTTATCCAGTTAATTCAAAGTGTATGGCCTGATTTTCCACAGTACCACCGGGGAAGATAAAGAAAGCGAGGTCTGGAATAAATCTTTGCACAGGGGGAGTCATGCTCCGAGTGAATAATCCAATTCTAGGAGTAACTCAAAGAGTAAATCTCTAAATAATATGCAAATCAGCATCCAACAGTCATACCTGTAAGCTTACCGCTAAGCCCAGGAGCCTAGCTCACAGTATCGACTTCCAATTCAGTCAAAACCATCATCATAGTGGTTGATTTGGTGTTACAAAGCAGCTTCCCTACCCAATAACAAAGTGTCATGCCAGGGAGAACAAAAACAAACATCTCTGCGTGCTGGGTTGTCCCCCCCAGCCCCCAAATAAAATCTGAAGTAGTAGAGAACTTTTCAACTCACATGCAACAAAGCCTTCTGGGAAAAAAGGTGGTGGCAGTATGCAGCCTGAAAAGCAATGGCTGCAATCTGCCATAAAACAGAAAGAAGAAGAGGCAATTATGCACAGCTGATAACCATGGAGGAGCCACAGGGGAGGAGGAGGAGGAGGTCCGATATTAGGACATTTTTTCTCCAAAAAGTCTCAACCAACTAAGTTTCATATTCCCTTTCAGCACGATGGTTTTAGCTAATGGCTCACAGTTTCACACTGTTAACACTGAGCATTGATCTACTTACAAAAGCACAAGAATGGAACAATTTCGCCCAATGTGGGACCTGTCAGAGTGATCCTTTAAGGTAAAGATTTCCACTGTCATGGCTTGTGTGCACATTTAAACTTGGGTGCCTTTTAGATTAAAATGAATCAATTTATCATTGATGTGAACGGGGGATACACACACATTTTAAGAGGTTACTTCCCCAAACAAAAGACACAAAAGGGGCCGGAGGGCTTACTCATGCCCACATGTGTGTTGGCTCAGCAGCAATAACATGAAATGAGAAAAGTTGATCTACAGGAGAATAAATATTTGAAAGCACTGCAGGGCGTCTCAGAGCCTTAATATTCCATTATATTTGGAATTGTCACCTGGTGCCTGAATTTTGTGTTTTTCCTTCCATAAATAAAGATATAAAGAAAATTGGTGCTTAAAATTCACCAGATTGCAGGAAATGAAGTGTTTGACGCTCAAAATTTCATGGGGGAGCTACAGTGGTCTGGTCTGCGAGAGGCAGCTGACAGCAGCAGTAGATACTCGATTTATGGAGCCAGATGTTCATGCATTCAAGTGGATGTGCAGCTAGCCTCCTTAAACTCCCTGAATGCTATTTTTCCAGCACCAGTTAAAAAAGTTTCACCCAGCTCGTCTTTTCCTCCTAATGAGGAAAGTTTACAGAAACAAACAGGATTCAGAGGGGCTGAATATACATTATACAGATGTAAATTCAATACATCTTCCCAACTTTGACAACTTCTCCATCCCATCTTCCAAGTTGGATTTGGTAGTTAGAAACTGGCTGATGGATTTTCTAATTAATGAGCAAGGCTGGCTCGCTGGGCCTGGACCTCTCATTGTGTTTGGCTCTAACTCAGCCTATTACCACTCCAAGTGATGCAAATGCTGCTTAACGCCTAATCTGAGCAGCAAAATAAGCTCCACGGGGTAAATCCATGGATCTTCTTTATATTGTCAAGAGGCGTGTTACAAAAGCTCCTCTGCTTTAATGAGAGGTGTTTCCTGACATGATGTAACCCCAGCTATTATAATGAAGGCAACGCAAATATCCAAAATAATTAGGAAACAGCAGCATTGGTAAAGATTAGCTGAACCTAGAAGCTTCTTCCTCTTGAAGTCAATCTAGCAGACCTGAAGCCATTGAGGAAATCAAAGAGGGAAATCCCTGCCTCTGAGCTCTCATCCGTCTACAAAGCTTAGCTGCAGTAAACATGCCAGTTTATTTTACTCTACAATCTGCATTATTCAATATCATACATCAAAGGTAATCAAAACACACACTTTAACGCACTAATTTTCTGTTTTTTTTCTTGTGGCCCATCAGCTTCGTTATCTCACAGAACACACGCTGGCTTTCTGCAACATCAACTTTTTCTGCTGCACAATAAAGAGCATCAGCGGCGCTGTGCAGCGAGGCCATCCTCAAACACCTTCCCAGAGACACGCGGGACTTTAAAAGTCAGAGGTAAGCTAAAAAAAAGACAAGTAAATGAAAAACAGGAGTGACAGATGAGGAAATCGAAAGTTCTGTGCAGCAAAGGAGGGCAGGGGAGGCGTGAAGTGGAGAAAACAGAGTGACAACCTGCTGGAGGGGTATGCCCACAGACGGGAGGCTGCGGCGCTCCGGAAAGTGGCTGACGGGGACGAGAGATTGAATTGGCCCAGTGTCACCCTCCATATACCAACCAGTGAACTGGGAGTAATGGGTGAGAAATAGAAGGAGGGAAGGTGGAAGGAGAGAGAGAAAGAGAGGCAGGGAGAGGAGAGAGGGCCACCGAGTGTCACCCTAATTTTCTGACCAGTGAGGTGGGAATAATGGAAGGGAGGTAAGAGGCACCTCTGAGGGGTGATGGGTTGGGAGAGGTTGGATGGAGGTAGCGAAGGGGGCAGGATGATAGAGAGCCGGCTATGATTGCTTCACGCCAGGGGTGGTTTTCCACAGTCCCATGATCACCGCAGCCCTTTCACCCCAAACCCCCCCTCGACCCTGCATCGCGTCCACACACACGCTGATGTGGAAAAAAGAAAAGATTAGAAGGTCCGAGGAGGTGGAGGTAAAGCGATGCACAGACGACGAGGAGCAGAGAGGAGTTTGGCGCTTTGCTGGCAATCGGTGCCAGAGGGCACGTGGGGTTACGGGATCGGATAATCGATAAGGCTGAACCTGCAGCTTTTGGGGACTTGAACCCATATTCATCCCCTGTCCACCTCAGCTTAACAGACTTATCTTCAATATAAGAGACTATTAGATTTACTGTCAACGGAGCAATTCAAAAGATTAATATCACTCTATCAGCTGCTGTGTTTGAGTAACAGGTCCAGGCAGGAAACTAATGTTACAGTGCTATCGTGGAGTATAAAAACACTTCAGGCTTAGTGATGGTTTAGCCCGGCTAATGGTGCCGGTCTGTCTCGTGTTGCTGATGGATCTCTGACACTCGGCAGCTTTGGAGCATGAAGACGGCAGAGGAGAAGAAGGGGATTTCATCTGAGGCACAAAAAGCTCAAATCTTGTTCTATCATCTCTCTGCTTTGGGCTTTTTTAGTTTTCAAAAGGTTGCAGCATCTTAAAGTTCACTCACTTTATACTGTTTTCAAGCTTGTTCTAATGACAAACGCTAACAGCATGACAGTCGGTCGTTCCTGTGCAATCACAGTTTCAAAAATGGAGTTAAAACATTTGACTTCTGCCAAAAATCATGTTAATAATCCCTGTCCGTGCCAAAATCTGTTATCAAAACATCTGTGTGACTCAGAGTTTTGTGGTGATGTTTCTCATGTGGCTCCTGTCATGTGGATAAGTGGCTGCCGTGTCGGCGGCCTGACTGGCAGCCTGCATGGATTGATGAGGAGTGCAGCTTGGACGCTGGCTGATGGGTATAATTTCAACAGTGGACTCAGAAATATTGACAACTGCACGCAAGCAGATGGGAGCAATTACCGCTATTCGTCCATTCTCCTCCGTCTGCTCTGTCTTAGTAAACATTTGTGTTGCTGGTGGCGGCAGGGACGGAGCGGGAAAGAATTCAGACACACTCAACGCTACAGCCAGAGACACCGCGAACACTGCAGACGGAGAGTGAAGACGCCAGTCGGTCAAAAGGTTTCAGAAGAAACAGTCTGAACGGCGAAATAACCTTCAAGCTGGGACAAGGTGTGTAAAGTCTACCGAGTCCAATCAATGAGGATAAACAAGTGTGAGAATTCTTCTTCAGGGTAAATGCTCGGATCTGAAATGGATCCTCCTGCTCACTCCATGACAAGCTAACATGAGGTGAAACTCAAAATGCCCATCTTCAAGTCAGTTACTGTTCAAAGTTTGCTTTTTTTTTCCCCTTTTGCTGCCACAAATAAATTCAACCCCTGACACACTTGCATGGTTGTTTTTTTTACGTGGGAGGTGTTCAATCCCAGCATGTGTCCGAGCCTGTGACGGCAGAGAGGACGGCCTATACGTCCTAAGTATTTGCGTTACTTTGAATTTGTTGGTGAAAGGGACAAAGATATTACAATGTACTGCAAAGTCTGGATGATGAGCTACGAGAGCTCAACTTTAAATCTGAAGAAGCTCCTGGAGCTCAGCACCGCTCCACAACGTTTCTGTTTCTATTGTTTCCACTTCATTAAACGGCTGTTCTTCCTGTTATTAGCGTTCAGAGTTACAAATTATGGGCTGCAGACGAGGCTACGTAATGAGTCAATACATTCAAAGACACATGTCCTGAAGGTTACGTGACCTCTGGACATTAGAACCAACATGCACAAGGAATCACAAAAGGTCTTTATTACCAGCAATGCTAAAGTACTCAAACAGGATACTTTTCTCAGCAGTTAATGCTACAGTAGTACTCTATCAAATATTTAAAGTTTCCCAACACTGATCTTGTTTATGCTCAGATTATGATGCGTGACTCGTACCAGACTACAGCTCTGAAACCTGCTCTCCATCTCAAACACACCTGACCATCACCTGATAAATCAGCAGCACAGTACGGGGTCTACACACGTCCTGTTATGCTAAACAATGACATTGATCTTACACAACCCTGCCTTTCTCACACACACACACACACACACACACACACACACTACACGCTCTGAAGTTCCTCCTTTATGGGCTCCACAAATCTTCGCCCCCATTTCAGCTCCTAATCAATAACAACCATGCAATTCCTTCTAAACTGCACATTTGCTCGGGCTGCGGCACCATATGCTCACACTGAAACACGAATTACCGGAGCTGTGTGAGCCTATACAACACAGCAAATTGATTATCTGGTTGAGAAGTACATTGAATTTATTATTGCTTTATTGTCCGCTAACATGTCCTGCACGTTTTTCCCTGTTGATAATGGATTATAGCTGTGCAACAGACAGGTATGATCCCAAAAATCCCTCTGCTGCATAAACACAGACACATGTAGAGGCTCCAGGAAGAGGAAATGGTTTTCAGACAGAATTGATTTGGCTCCATGCTGTGACAGATGTACGCTTTACTGCTCTTCCTCAAGTTACAGTTCCATTACAAAACACTCTTTAGCCATGAACCATGGAGCTACGTTCAAGACAATATGCAACAGAATCAAACTCTCGATTTGTAAACTGCACTGCAGCTTTTCCACATTTGTACATTTGCACTTTTAACATGACCACTTGTATGTATTTGTCTTTAAACAACAAAATGAAAGAATAATTTCAGTATTAAGTAATAAATAAGACCCTTGAAATGCAGATTTTATGACAGAAACATTGTAATCACATTACATACAGGAGTGCAGGTGTTCTGATTTTTCAGTAATATTACCAATCAAACATAACTTCTTACCTTCTCACCATTTAAAGTAATTGCTTAATCACATTTGGACGACCGATTTTCTTTCATGCTCAGTGAAGCTTAAATGAAGAAGCACCAGACAATTAATGGCAAATGTTACTGTGGCTCCATGCAACAGGAAGGAATATCATGAGCTATGTATGCAATGCATGCCTGCATTCACTGCACAGTAATTTCTAGGATAAAACAATAAAAACAAAATAAACATGAAAACTGAAAAGGCTAATATCCTGCTGCTTAGTATCTGAAGACAGCTGAAAAAAAGGAATCAGTGTTCCTGTGAGCTGCTCCGGTGGGGCAGCAGACAAAGGGCAGCCCTCTATCATAGTCGGCCACCTGTGGGCTTCTGTCCCTGGCTCAGTCACGCTCCTCATTCCCCCCATGTTAGCCTGTCTACAATGGACAGAAGCCCATCAGCTGGCCTCGGCGCTGTCCCGTCCCTGTGGGCCAACTGCTGCATGATACACAAAGGAGAATCCCGCCAGGCACAATAACACAGATTAACACAAATACCCGCCACCCCCACCCAAAAAAACCCCCACACACCATACGTGAACAAAGCCACGCACGTTTTCACAGCTTCTCCAGCACCAACATTATGAATATGAATAACCCGCTGGCCTAGACTTCACCAGGCTGTGCCATTCTGTTCTGCGTTCAAGCCCTCAAGATGTCAACACAGAGACAGAAGGGCAAGCTGAGAAACAAATCTGACAACACAATGTGGGCCTGCAACCGGATATAGGCATTAGCCAGTGATTGGGGGCTTTAAAAAAAAAGAAAGAAAGAAAGAAAAAAGCTAGTCCTAGCATTGCCCCAGTTGTATATGTAATAAATGTCCATGTGGCGAGCTCAAAGTTTGTATTTCAGGGGGCCGACTCGTCAGAAGAGTTGTGACGACAGCTTGCTGAGAGGGTACAGATTGTAAAGGGGTAGAAACGATGGCAGGAAGATCGTCCTCTAATCCAATTCAGCGGCAGCCATTTGAATAATTGATGTGGGGACATAAATTGGTCCATTCCAGATGTCCCCTGCTCCCTTAATCAATACTGATTCCCTTAATCAATGGTTGGCTGGCCAGCCCCAGGCTTTGGCTGTTCTCCCCCCACACAGCCACGCCGCAGCCAAAGCTCCCCGCAGTCCGAGTCACAGGTGGTTGGCTGCAAAGTGGCTGTTTGCGGTGATATGCTCTGGGTAATTGAGGCTCTTACCCGGCGGGGTTGGGGCGGTGAGAGCGGCAGTGGGGACTGCAGATTGGTCTGGTGTCTAGAGGAGGCACATGGCTTCCACTGGGAAATGACTGCAGAGAGATTCCAAGACTGCCTTGAAAAGGAAACTTTGGTCATGTACCCGCTGATTTGATTAATTAAAAGACAGAAGAACGTAAAAGGACAGGAGGCTGGAAGCGAGCTAAAGCGATAGTCAGCTGTCTTGGAGATGGAGGAAAGCGCATGGAGACACTCTCATATTGGTTCATGCAGCATAAATAACCTGAACCTGCTCATTTCCATGCTAATAATCTTCAACCGTAAGGACTGACAAATTTGAGGGAGTGAGCATGCACGCACACACACACGCACACGCACACGCACGCACACACACACACACACACACACAGATAATGGTGGGCAGAGGGAGCCGTGTGCCATGATGCCAGGACAGAGTGGAGCATAGCAGTGTGTGACAGCTGGGTGGCACAGCTGGGGGAGACAGATAACCCTCAGTCTGTAGGAGCTGACAAAACAGCCACATCCCTCCTCAGAAGACTGAACAGAACTTCACCTGGCTCTGCTCTCATTCTCTTCCTCCCTCTGTACCCGTCGCTCTTGTTGTCCCTCTAAATGCCTCTCTCTTTCAAGCAGCCTCTCATTTTCTACCTCCACAATCCCCGTGCACGTTACATCCCTCACCCTTTCAATGTCCTCCTCATATCTGTCTCTTTTCCAAATGTAGCCTGCGGCTGGCAGGACACCGTCTGAGTACACCTGGCCAGAGCAGTCCTGAGGCTGTCAGCGGGACATAGCAGTGATCCATCAGTGTTCCCTCCTTTTTGGCCCAGAACACGTCTCTGTCTGCCCCAGACTCGCAGCCACCAACAGGTTGAAAGCACAGGAAGTAGAAAGAACTCATTTCACTATGCTGCAGCCATCGGAGCAAACACGCTGCTGATCAGGACAGAGACACGCATCATATTACCAAAGAAATAAAATCTAAAGTGACTTTCAGGCACTAAAGGTTTAGAAAACAAATACCTGCTTACACATGCATTAAAGCAATATCTGCGTGAATTTTATTGCCATTACTGTGGCATGCAAGGGTAACATCCCATACCATCAGAAACAGTTTGCTGCTCCTATAATGTGCTGCTGAAGATACAGCTTGACTACATCATCTAGCCTAATGTAAACTGAAGTGGGTAAGCACACTTGACTGTATGCATGCAACACATGTATGTAAATTGCATGTTTGTGTGCTTGCCTATGATGTATGCAGTGTTCAATAATCTCCTCTCTTAAACATGGCTCTTGGCTCTGGAGTCCTGCTTGGAGCTGCCTGGCTCTCTGACAGCATCCTTGCAGGGAGGTGTTGCCATAATCGATTTACACAGCAATCACAGATCTGCACACAGCGACCTTCAACAAGTCCTTGAACACAATCTCTCTCTGCTGATCAAAAGCCATCAGCGGAAAGTGATTAATGAATTGGTTGTTTATGTGTGCGTTTAAAGTCACAATAACAGCAATTTGTCAATAGCGCTGCAGCAGCGGTGATTATTGCACTTGCGTCTGACAGGATGAAAAGACGTTACATTACGTCTGGCTGTCTTTGCCGGAAAATGTCACCTAAATGACAAGGGAATCGCTCTGAATTTGTAAAACTGAGCGGGAACACATACAGAGAGGGAGAGATAGTGTTTCTTCTTAATATATTAAACATTTAAGATTTAAATTCCTTTTATAAAAAGGCAGCCGCAGCAATAAAAACCTCACTCTGCACCACACACTGAACAAACGTATAGTAGAGCTCCATTATTTGTGACTGCAGAGGAAAAGCTTTCCACTTCATACTGGTATTTCCTACCAGTTCTGTGCTACATAAATTCCTATAATTTCTGGCATTTACTTGACTGGCTACCTGCAGGGAAAAAAACTGGGTGAAGGCTTGCTGTATTCTGTCAAGGAGGAGATATGGCAGAGCGAGACACTTGTTGTGAGACGCTCGCTCACTGTCAGTATCCATCTGTTTACCTCGCTGCCAGAATGGTGGTGGTGACGGAAAACAAGCGCTCTCTTCAAAGGCCATTAAAAATGAACGAGGAGAACGAACAGATCACACCGGGCTTTCCGAAGCACTCGGGCCATTTTATGCCTCGGGTTGAGAGATCACCACTCCCACTGTAAAACATCGCACCATAACAAGATAATATCAAATCCCCCGCTGCTGCAAGACAGAAACACACACACAGCTAATGAGCCGAGCAATTAACTTCCAAACGTGCAACAAAACTTTGTCGCCGGGGAGATAAACAGACCTGCTGTCTGTGCGTGAGGAAACATAAATGATTGCAACCCTGCTTTAATCAGTCTAAAGAGGAGAGAGCACGCAGGAGGACAACGTTTTGGGACTCAATCTGCAAATCGATCATCTTGACACAGGTGTTGACAGCCTGTCATCGGGAGGTGACAGTGTTATGTCCAACAGCTCGTCACAGGAGTGTATGTGACAGATCTGGTGTTGGGTTTGACTCTTAATGGGCCCTCGGGTCACACCGCAGCCAGCCAGAGTGTCACTTAGGGGTCCAGAGGTCGGAGTCTGGTCTACCAAACACAAACAGCCCCGGTGGTAACCAGGGACATCATTGTCAGTGGGTAGGGCGAAGGTGTGTGTGTGTGTGTGTGCGTGTGCGTGTGCGTGTGCGTGTGCGTGTGTGGTGGCAGCGTGCAGATGGAGGGGGGCTGCCTGTGAGGAAAAAGAACGGATTGACAGAGCGGAGAGGGAAATGCACTTTCCAAATGTCACCTTGCTTTGCCACCCTTTACGCTGAGAGAAAGAACAGTGTGAAAAGAGAGCACCCAGAAAAAACAGCTTGAGGAGAGAAGAAAGAACATGACTACTCATCTTCAGAACTTCATGGCACATACTAAGTGGAAAAGACAACTTATTCGCTGGCGTGGCTTTAACACCTTGCAAAGTGCAGTATTTTAAGCCACAGACTCCCTTAAACACCCTGTTTTTCTTCAATTTATCCTCATAAATGTATATGATAGAGTCAACGTGCACATTATAACGCAGACACTTGCTCTTTCATGAAGTGCAATGTGCACTTTGGCCACAGAGCATTGAAACGTGTCAGTATGAGTCACTGCAGTTAAAAGCGGCTGAAACAACGTTTATGTTATATATAGATGTTCAAATCTGCAAATAGCCACATTCAGGCTCACATGGAAACCATAGAAACATCACCTTAAATCAAAACTATTCAACAGTAGGCTGTGTAGATGGACGTTAGCTGGGGGTTGACTACAGTCAGTTTACAGTATCACCAAAGACACTTACTTATTAAGTCTTTAATGAATGGGACTGAAATAGCACAAGGGTGACACACCGATGAGTCAAAACTCAGATAATATATTAAATATAAAATATTGGCACTGTGAAAGAGGACAAGGCTGGCTGGAACCAAAGTTCCACCTTCAGTTTCTGGTGGGGATGGTTCATCAGAGCACCGCTGTGGGAGTGGAAACACCTCCTTCACAGACAGCCTTCTACTCATCACCTCACCTGTGCTGCCTCTCAGCAAACAAAGGAAGACACTGGAGAAGGACTGTTCTGCTCTCGGTTCAACCAAAGACACTGCTGGTATGGAATTAAAATGGTTAAATTACTGAAAAACACTGATTTTGAGTTTGTGTTTCTGTTGAAAAATGCATGACTTGATGTGCAAGAAGTAAGCAACAATCATAATTATCCCTGAGTTATGTTGAGAGTATTTATTGCTGAATAATATTATTTAAACATATTGATTGTTTAGCTTATTTACATTTGGTCTTTGCATATTCATGTTTGATACTGGTGACTCATAAACATCATTTGATTGGTAGTAATTTGATGTTGATGGGCAGTATAAGGAATATTAAATTTTGAGAAAATAGGAATTGGTATCAGTATGGCTCGATTTGGGTTGTATAGTTTTTTACCGTGTCCTCATTTGTTAAAGCCCCTAGGATATTGTTTGAGATGATGTAGCACCAGAGATGGGTTTTGGAAATAATTCTACTTTAAAGTGATGATGTTTAGCTTGTGAAATAATATGTGTGTTTTTCTTTGTTCTGTTAAAGGTTATCAACCTAATTACTCTTACTTAACTGAAATGTAATGAAGAAGTGGATGTGAATTGACACTGAATGTGGATTAAAATAAGAGAAGAGAAGAGTGAGTTGTCCCGAGCGTCCTTTAAAGTTGACCAGGCTGTTTCAAGTTTGGACAGGAGCTGAACGACCCATACATGACTTGACACACACCATGAAAAGCAAATGCTCTCTGCTTTCCCACAGAAACTATTCTTTCATGCCCTCCCTCACAGGAACAAACAGTGTCATTCTTAAATATATCTGACTAAACTGAAGTCATGTCTCTTTGCACAGAGGCACCACGACCTGCCAGCACACTCCTTTAATGAAGGTGTTATCAGCTGCACCAGCGTGGCTGAATCCCATTGTTTGTGTCATCGTGGCAAAATGTGGTCCTGCAGACACCTATTGCAGTAAGTGGTTCTGAGTACTTTGCCAGATGTTCATATGTTTACAGACAGATTTTGTCAAAGCGCCACACAATGCACAATGAAGTCCAACCCATGAGTACTGAGTACTCATGAAATAATGTAGTAATGAAACCGGGTGCTAACATTACAATAACAATTAGTCATTTGGCAGACGCTTTCACCCAAAGTGACAGACATATGAATTCACACACCGATGGCACAGCATCGGGGGCAGTTTTGAGGTTCAGTATCTTGCCCAAGGATACTTCGGCATGTGGACTGCCGAGGCTGGGGATCAAACCACTGGTTCGGACCTCCTGAGCCACAGCTGCCCTCACAAACACAATGTCTGTTGCATATAATAGTGGTTAGTATTAGTACTTGACTTTGTTTAAGCGTCTTGTTCTGAAAGCTCTTTAGTTGCAGTGTTTGTTTCTTTGTGTTTCAACCACAGCTGAAACTCTCCACATATCCGACTTTGCTCCTTTCCCATCTTAATTCATGTAGTTCATATGTCCAATGTTTACTTGACTGTTTCTATGCACCTCTGTCATGCACTCACACAGATACAATCATGGAAGCAAAACAAAGGAAAGACACTCCTGAGGCAAAGAAAAAAAGAGTTCTTCAATCATCTCTACGGACTGGAGTGAGAAGTTACAACTGACCATCAAAGCTGAAGCTGAACAGCCTTCAAGCTCAGACTAAGCAGTGTACATACTAATGGTGCGTCGCAGCTGAAAGGATCCGAGTGTCACATCTGTAGTACAATAGACTCTCTCTGCTACAGTTTTCTGTCAGCGATGGTGTTATTACTGCAAGAAAACCTGGCATTACGGTTCAACTGGCAAACTTCACACTTACAATAACAGGTTGGTGTTTTTTCTGTTGCTGCCATGACAGCAAAAGCAGGAGCTGACTGACAATTATGTTAATATAACTTGAAAAAGACATTCAAAGTCAACTCCACAGTTAAGCAGCCAGATCAGGAATCAAATTTAGTGGTTCTGTATGTATTTAAATGAACTTAACTCCAGTGCACAGGCTGCCAAAAGCCCAACAATGACGACCGTGATGAGAATTTGTCATTACCCGCACAGGTATAGCACCCTGGCACCCTACAGCCAACTGCACAGTCACTGCGTGGGTGCTGCAGCCTTTCTTTCATCGGGAGACATCTGGCTCGGGAAGTGGATCCACATACATTGTTTAAAAGTATATCACTGATCCCAGATGAGCGCTGCCGTGTGATGTGTGATCTATCTGCTCTAAGCCAGAAAGGAAGTTTGACACCGGCTCCCCCCGTACTTCAAAAACACATCAATCAAGTCAGTCAAAAATGTCACAGACCGTCATTGTGGGCTACTTTGCGTGATTGATGGTCTGATGGTCGCCTCCCTCGGTCCCTACCCGCACCACCTCCACCCCCCCTCTTTTGCCCCATGCATCAATTTGCACACCATGTGAAAAATAACAAATGATAACGTTTTGAAAAATGATTCACAATATCCTCAAGCAATTCAGATAAACAATTCCCTTTTACTGAAAGGAGGGAGCAAAACAGAGACAGACGGCGACAGAGAGGGAGATGTGCCAGCCTTGCTCTCTATATTGACATTTATGGCTTAGAGGCTGTGAGAAAATGTGTGAGGGTGTCTGCGTGTGTGTGTCTTGAGAAGATGCTTTGAATATTTGATGCATGTTGAAGGCTGCAGTGGCCTCTATAGGCAGTGTGTGTATACAAAGACCCATTAAGCTGAGCTCTCATGGGGAAGGTGTGATAGGGAGAGATTCAGGCTGCCGACAGTGTCTATACACATATCTGTCCATACCGACTCAAACTGGCCTCAATATGAAAACCCTGGAGGCTTTTCTTCTTCCCCGTCCTTTCTTCCTCATTTATTTGTCTTTCACAAAATCTATTCAACTCTCTCTTCTGCCATCTGCCACTTTCCAAAACGTTGTCACTCATTTTTTATGCTCTCGTCTTTTTCCTCGCGTCTCCTGCTAACACGATTTGTCCGTTTCGCTCAGTATCCACATGCATCCTCTCCCTAGCATTCTGTTTTACATGCTGTTACCTTCCGCCCGTCGCTCCATAATGCTGCCCCCCCCACCACCCCCCCTCCCACCCCTCCCCGCCCCGTTCCCTCGCTCAGAACTGTCAAATGGCTTCATGAAATGAGCTGGAGAGATGATGAGAGAGATTGCAATCCTAATGGTGTGACATGAAGCATTGTCCCAGGCCCCTTTGATAAATGAATTTCGCAGAGCACTTGCTCTGTGGTGAACCATGCTAATTAGGCACGGCAGCCCAAACAAAGATGTCTCCCACTAATTGAGGTGAGGTCAGAGGGATTGAGAGGAGTGTGGACATGCCTGTGACTGTGTGTGTGTGTGTGTGTGTGTGTGTGTGTGTCAGACAGGGAAAGCTCTAACTCATCTGTCTGTGGGTTGCGCGTTTGCATGTGTGCCCACTGGGAATTGACTTGATACCCCCTTCGGGGAGCTGGTAATGGTTGTCTTTCCCTTTGAGTATTTGCTTTGCGGCTGGAGACAGAAGGTTAGTGGATGACCTTGTTTCCCAAGTGCAATGAGACTTGTCCCAAACACTGTAGCACGGTTACCATCAGACTTTTGCCATTATAATTCTAGTGGGGATCTGTGTGAGGTCAGTGCGAAAATTGAAAAAGCAAGGGCAAACCACTCAGTTCATACTCAAATTACATAAGCTCGGTGGCACATTGATTCCATCTATTCATCGAAATGGATCTGTGTTGGAACTGTAGGCGGTAAACTGCCCAGTTCAGTCTCTTAAATAAACATTATTGACATGTTTAGAGCCAATCCAAATGACCTCTGCTGTTTAGCCTCCCATTATTGATATTATTGGCCTGTTTACAATAACTGAGTGGCCGTGCATCTGTCATTCCCAGGATATCCATATGCTCACGATTGATCCGGAAATAATCAGAGAAATGCCTTCAGACAACAATGTGCGTTCAGGTCATCGGGGACACAAGAGAGAGGTAGAGGGGGGGCTGAAGGAGTGTGGAAAGGCGGGGTGGAGCGATTCAAGAAACAGGCTTTCAAATGTATATCACAGGTTTTCAGTCTAGGCACAACCAATGTATTCGCACACATTTAAAATAATTACTTGTTACGTTCAGTCAGAGACAAGGCTGTGATTTCACTTCAAAAGCGTTCTACGTCCAGACAAACGTCTGCCAATCACGGAAAGGCTGCACACTCAACACAGTGCAATCAACAGATGTGACAATCTCTACTTTGAAAACATGAATCATGATGAGGAGCTGAATCAACATATCCACAAGTGGCATATTACTGCCTGATATTGGCTTATGACAGACATATCGTACGTATGCTGGCAGCTGTGCAAATAGAAAGTATATATACATTTTTTATGTATTTTAAGCCATATTTTTCAACCCTTAAGTCAATCTTCTGCCCTCACTGTGTGTAGCTGCACAGCAGGTTAGCTGCACTGTCACTTATGCCAGAAGGACAAAACATCACCAGTGAAAGTTCAACATAAGTCCCCACAGGAAGTACAACACAGCCAGCGAGAAGGGCCCTCAGAGAGCGCACGCCTCCAAGGCCAATCGTCCGCTCGTCTACGATCTGCATATGCAAATCTGCAAGGACAAGCACTATGTGCCTGGATATACTTCCAAAACTATTAGAGTCATGTCAAAATATGGCTGTGGTTGTGCCCAGCTCGAGCCTCTTCATCTCAGCCAGGTGTTTATTATTACGTACTTAGAATTTGGAAATATCTCACATACTTAACATAGATCTGTGAAAACCAACAATTTATCATCACGTGCATATGAACAAATATTAAATGCTTCAGCTGAAATAACACCATGAGCATGACAGCTTGTTATCCAAAACAGCTGTTATGATAAACTGTATGTGCACAAGGAAGAACTTACTTCACTGCCAGTACTACTGCTTGTTCCGTTGAAGCGTAGAGTTCAAATACTTTTTCTTAATATCTCTGGTGGAACTTATTGCAGAGAATTTCACATTTGGATGTAGCTCCTACCATGTTTACCCATAATGCATGGAGTACATGCGTTGGCTGATGAATAAATGCATCTAGCTGGACTGTCAGTACACATACAGGGCATCCAAATTGCGTGGGTATCAGCTGCTATAGGAGGGGCGTGTGTGATATCAACACACTGGCATCACAGGAGCCGAAGCTCTACCATTATCATGAATATGAGGTCAGGAAAGGCTTGCTGACAGCAGCCAAGACACATTTTTGACAAGTACCTCCCTCAATGGTCTATTTCACAGAACCTTGAGCAAAGTGTTGTCTTGGTAACTCAAGGCGGACTATCTCATTTGTCAAACGGGGGTCGAGGGTGTAGGTTTAGATGGGGGTAGGAACTAAGGGCCATTAAAGCCCCACTGGGAGGGCTCATGCATATTTAAGTGGGTTAGATTAAAGGTTAGTCGTCTGGAAGTCGTGCGTGCCAACCAAGACCAAACCTTCTTCTGTGACATGTCATTAACCCTTTAATTGACTAATGGGTGGTGAGGTTGCAGATATGAGCTAATGCAGCCATTTCTCAATGCAAATGTTGGCAGTGTGGGCACACTACTCTTCAGAAATGGGCTGCAGAAGTGATGAGCACTGCCAAATGGACACGAGGTGAAAAGGTCAAACCGTGATCTTCCTTCCTTCATCCAGACACTTGCAAAGTACATCTGATGAATTGCTGTTTCTTTTATTCCTTCATCAGCTATTCTTTGTATTTTACAGGAAATTACTGACATTATTAATGTGACTGGCATCATGTCCAGAAAAGACAGCTGCTATAATTTATCAGTAGTTGAATTATCTGAGGTATAGGGATGCTCCAGCTGATCTGCCAAACTGAAATCAGACCTTAAATATAGATTATTTGTCAATCTCATTACAAAACAGCTCAGTTTTTAGCACCACAGTAATCCCCAGCCTCATATTATTTTGATCCAAATTCATCTCATGTATTAAGGTATACGGATTTTAAATTTGGAAAAGTGAGCACTAGTATCAGATGTATACTCGGTATAGGCAGATATCCTGGATTTAGATGTCCAAATATCATCATGAGAAAACCCTTGATGAATACTAATACTTGGCAGACCTGTAGATTTGAGACTTTGACTTGGTCATGTGAAAAGACGTTAACAAGCAGACACCTCTTATTAAGCCTATGCATTCACTTGCAACTATCTTGCAACGTTCCTATAAAGACTTGACAAATGCTGGAGGCTAAACTTGCTTTGATAGGACCTCAGACACGACTGGGACGTGCCTCAAAAAGACAATGCTGTGACCTGCTAGTCTCTTTCCATCTGCTTGGTCTCACCTCTCTGTGCACTCTCACTGATGTGATGATTTTGTGCATATCCCATAAAAGAAATTCTAATTTCAGCCAATTCTCTCCCAAATCTTCCCGAGGCAATGATCCTCAGAACCGCCCCGTAGGTGGCTGGGGGGAGGCTGAGGAAAACATCAACGCCCCGCCTTGTTGTGAACAGGACACGGGGTTGCAGTGGAGACGTTTCCTAACCTGTCAGGACTGTCAGAACGTCTGTATTTGTGACTGGCTGGCTGGCGTCTGTGTCACTACATGTCTGTAAAGACAACCGGCGAGCTCTGTCTTTCTATATGCCAAAGTAAATTATAGGGCTTTGTGTTTACGTGTGGGAGAGTGAGTGGGAGAGGGCGAGATCGGTCTGTCTATGTGCACAAGCAAAGCAAGTACAATATCTCTCACATCTCAAATCTCCTCTTAATCTTGTTATAATTGCCTGGTGAGCCTCTCTGCTAGCCTCCACCTTAATGCCTCCTCTTCCACCTGACCTTGATACTTCACATTCACCTCGACAACGATAGAAAATTTCAGACTTCATACGTTCGACACAAAACTTCGGAGTTAAACACCCGAGAAAATCTTCTACTTTCTCCCTTTGGAGTAACTGAGCTTGTGTAAGCCTCAGAATGAGGAAATGAAGAACACCATTTTTTGAGAGAGTAGTAGACTCAATGGTATAAGAACAATTAAGCAATAACAAAAATATATAGAGTACAAACTTGCAAGTCCAGGCAAACATCTGCAGCCTCTCTAAACAATGACAAGAGTCTGTTTAATCAGCATGACTGCAGCCTGAGAGAACAGCCAAAGTTGGAGAAAAGGCCCAGTGTCGGTGACCCATGAGGACCAGCCTCAGAGCCGGGAGACAACGGCTCCATCTCAGCCAGAACCAGCGACCCGGCTCGTCCCGCTTCAGAGCGGTGACCTCAATCGCCACCTGTACCGTCCAATGGCAAAATGTCAGCCCCGCAGAGCATCAAGAAACAAATGCTCCCCTTCGTATCCGACAAAAGTTTGATGCCAAAGTCATAAAATTGCTGCTTTTGGCTTAGAGAAGTTGTTTTTACCTCCTGCCATTACCTTTTCCTCCCACTGCTGTCATCTAAAATTCTGATTCATTCATAATTTGGCAATCAGTCCCTTAATTTAATTTATTTAATTCACTTTATTACACTCATAGCTTTTGTTATGGGCACACAATCCCCTGTGCACATTATACTGCTGATATAAAACTCACACCGCTGTTGTTTTTGTTATTTCTGCACAGTGCAGGAAATTGCTGAAAGTTTAAAGAACTTTCCAGCCTCACTCCATTAATTATTCCTGCCACTAACTCGTGCTTTCACACAACTTAATACAAAAATATTAGAAAACATTTCTTAAAAAAAAAAAAAAAAAAAAAAAAACAACCCAGAGACAAACTTAGTTCACTCGGCATGAATCCTTTTTTATCACACTTCCCACAACATTCTCACCATGTGTGTGAATGTGTGTGTGTGTGTGTGTGTGTGTGTGTGTGTGTGTGTTTGTATGCAAGTGTTTGTAAGTATAAAATTGAATAAGCATGTTTGGGGATGGGAGGAAGCGCGGAGAGTCCGAGATGCCTGAGGAGACGAGATAATTGCGTGTGGACATGCTTAGGAGCTGCTTCTGTTTCCATGACGACAGATGTGTAAACACTGACCGGGGGAAGGGGGGGGGGGGGGGGGGATAGACAGAAGTCAATCAAACAAGCAGGCAGAGAGAATTAGACGTAAACTCAGGCAGGCAGCCAGACAAATACATGCAAAAACATAAACAGACAGACACACACACACACACACACACACACACACACACACACACACACACACACACACACACACAACCTTTCCTGTGGCCAGGTAGAGACTTTGTGCTGGGGGACAGTGTTGTTCCACAGAGATTATGAGGTACATGGGTGGCAGAGATCCCATCAGGGCCTTAGGCATGCAGGCTAAAGTCAGTCAAGTCACCAACGCCTATGCAACGCCCAGGGGAGCACAGACAGAATTACATTCACCACATTCAATCTCTGAGCAGGGCCTCCAGATGCATGTGTTTCATGGAAATAATGTAGAAATGGGAAAACAATGAAATTGAGGAGATTATGCTCTCTCTCCAGCCTCATCAAAATTCTGCTCCCACTGGACCTAGGCAAGCATTTTCAGAGATGCTACTTTTAAGTGGTAACCTTGTTTCAGGGTAACAAGGAACATTCCTAATTCAAACCCTTTGGGGATGGAGGCCACTCAGTTCAGTAAAATGGAATATATTGAAATAGCAGTGCATTTTATATTCACTACGCTGAACATGCTGCACACGCTTCCAAACATCGTGGCTGCTGGAAAGCTGAAAAACAAACATTCCTAATTCAAGCTGTTGGTGCACAGATATGTCAAACCCTTCTAAAACCAAAGCTAACTTTAAAGAGTCAGTTCACCCATAATGCCCCAAAATTAGTTGTTTTTCCCCCATTTACTCAAGCCGTATGCGTCCCTCAAGACTATTTCCTTCAGGGGTTTGCTAAAGTTTTAAGAAATTCCCATGTTGTGAGACGTGTGTATAGCCGACTGATACTGCTAGCAAGGACAACTGAGCTGAGAAAAATGTGTTGACATTCATTTCCTGTCATTAATGAGTATGCAAATATAGTTTTTGACTGTGGCGCTTCATTTTGCCTGAAGGAGGACAGTTCTCCTCTACAAAATATCACTTAATGAAACTGTTTTTGGATCGCTTCTTCAGACAATCACACCACCACACTACGAACGGACATGCCAGACTCCAGCTGAGAGAAAATAATTGGGAATTACTTTATATCTTAGTCCATTTGCGGAGGCCTAACATTGATAATTCCGAAGGTAACATGGCTGCTTTGGGTGTCCTTGCCCATAACCATGCCCAGCCAATCTACGGCATCACAGCTTTATTCAATCTATAAGCACTTTGGCTCTATTCAGAAGCTAACCAGATGGCAGAGCAGCAATGTGTTTGCATGTGGTGTGACTGCTTCTATCAAGAAAATTACAGTTTTACAACGTGCCTGCACAGCTGTTTTAAACATGCTGTGTAACGCATTGTCCGTCCATCCTCGTGGTAATATAAATACATAATGCATACATCTCCTTCCCGAGGCTGTGCATGTGTGTGTGGCGATGGACCACCTTCTCCATGTGTCCCCTCCATCTGTCGCCTGGTGAATCATTGAGTCCAGGGGCCGTGATCCAGCCCCCCAGTATGTGGGATTGCTGGAGTGAGTGACGAGGGGTGGGTCAACATCCATGTCCCTCTAATGGACATGGGGCCCGTGATTGGGGTGCTGCGTGTCTGATTTTCTTCATGAATGAATGAATGCATTCATAACTGCAGGCACCGTTATTGTCAGTGGGTCTCCCTGAATGGTGCCGTGACCTCCGGAGTTTTGCTGACAGACAGATGGACGGAGTGACACCGGCAGCAAGACGGACCCTTTCCTCAACCCGTAGCAGAGGTCATTAACTGGAAGAGTGATCCACAACAGCAGCCATTACTGTTGGACCTGTGATCCCCAGTAGTGACATGCCATAATGTCCAGGCTGTGTATGGCTGTGTCAATAAGACAGAATGACCCGTTTCAATGGTCATTACATAGAAGCCATCGGGTCACTGGCTCTGGGGATGGATGGAGGGAGACTGTGAGGCAGTCTGAGGAGCAGAGGGCAGCAGACATATTGTCATAGTCTGTAATTACAGGGCAGTGTCCATTCAATCATGCAATTGGTTGCTCGGCGAATGTGTGTGACTGCACGTGTGGTTCTGCGTCTTCTGCGGCTTTGTGCGTCAGAAAGCAGCACCCGACAACCACATACTGCCATATTCCCGCAGTGGATGTTACCAATTACTTTTAAAGTGCTGTAATTAGAGATATTTGCCCATTTCAGTATTTCCATGTTATGCTGCTTGCTACATTTCAGTGGAAAATATACTTTGTATTCAACATTTATTTGACAGCGATTATTTTGCGGGTCAACATTTTATTTATATACCGAGCCTGTAATGAGCTTATAAATACTGCATGTTGTTGTGCAATACAGTAAACTACCAAACAGTATATAAAGTAGTAAAAGTAGCTCATTGTCAGCTCATTATGTATACATAATATAACAGTGATGGGGGTCACGCTGCCTGCATAACGGCTACTTATGGGTCCTTTGGTGAAGATACTTTTGCTGAAGTAAAACTTAAGATAATACAGTATTCTTACGTTGCGGTTTTGCAACTCTTACTTTAGGATGTGAATCCTTATTCCACCACTGCTGGCTACTTAACATTCATGGCAATTTCCATTGTGACTAATCCTATATTATAAAACTGGGGAGCCTGAAGTCTGGCTCATACCAAGCAGCGTGCCGTCAGCTGCCTCACTTTCCATCTGTTCATCAGATTCTTCCCTCAATTGTGTTGGTGGTGCTCAGAGTTTGATTGCAACCTCTTAGCGCACTGGTTTTTACGTGTTTATTCCAGCTGTTCCAATCTGATAGGCAGCTGGTCTTGGTGTGTTTATGTAAGGTGTGTCTGTGCGTGCTCGTGTCCGTGACAGTGCTTATGTGTGTGCACGCGTGTATGACGAGGCAGTGAAAAGGCAGAAACAGACACAGAGTGAGCAGAGCATTTGTTGTCATTTTTCTGCACCAGGAACAACGAGCCGAACGGTGGAACACATGGCTGATTGAGCTGATGATGGCAATTAGGAAATAGGCTGTGAAAAAGCTCAACAATGCCATCACTCCTTAGATGCTTCTTTTAAAACTAACGTATCTGGGATGGAGCAGCGTGTCTGCTAGCGACGCGACGGGGCCGTGGCTCCGCTGATAGTGAAAATTAAGCTGCTGCCAGAGCCTTGAAGACGAGCTCAGGGAGAAAGAAAAACATCATGAGAAGAATTCTGAAGCACTCTCGCACTGTTGAAATGCAAAAGCTGACTAATAGCATTACATGGTTTCACTGCAACAGGCAAAGAAGGGGAACTTTGACAGTCGATGAAAAACAAAGTCGCCTCATGAGATGCAGGCTTGTAAACAGGCTTTGTGTGCCAGATTTGTATGACTGAGGATGTGCCACTTAACTCTTGGTGCAGGTGTGGACTGCAGTTTACGTGCATTGTGCAACAGAGGGACACGTGATGGACGATGTAGGCTCTGTGGCTAAACTGCCCTTCTGGACCAAACAAATTATAGTTATTATAAATATTACTAGTATACTGCTGCCATTGATATTGCTGAGGAGCTGATTTTTTTCCCCTGTGCACTCTCTTTAAGTGTAAACTGTACCATGACGAAGGCGTTGTTAGCTGTTTCCGTGTGTCATCTATGGGTTTTAATGAATCTTAAAAGCTCATATTGTGTATTAAGACTCGAGGAAGCTTCCAGCACTTCTGCAGTTTCTTTAAAATATGAATCTGCATTCAATTAAACCTGTAGAGTAGATTTCTTTCAGCTTATAGTTGCTGATCACTTCAACAGGCAAATCCTAGTGTAGCTTTTTAAACTGTCAAACGGGACTGAGGGAGTCCTTTTTTTTCCACTGCCCCTGATAGTGCAGAGAATATTACAGCCATGTAAAAATCCCCCAGCTTGTCTTTTCATAAGCATGTTTTATCAGGTCCTGAAAGGCAATTAAAATAAACTATGTGAATTCAAATCAGCATGCATGTGCGGGGGAGAACCAGCCACTTTTCCTCACAATGAAAAGATTTCCTCGGACAAAAGCATTCTCCCAAATTTCAGCAGCATGTTCTCTGAATAGTTATAATTTCCCTCCCGATTTCATGAAAAAATATCAGGCGGTTTTATAGCGTCTCCTAATGTTGAATTAACTTTCTCACTTACGATAGCCAGCCATATCTTCTGTCTCAAGAGAAATTTACCACATTTTGTTACTTTCCAAGATCTTAAACATATAATTAATTCAATTTCCTTGTCAGGGTCTTTTTCTTCTCTTTAATTACTGACATATCTTGAGCTCTGGAAGAAGGGAAGCTTCGTCTTGTGGCGAGCTATCGTCAGAATTATGACAGGCACTGGCGACACACCAACAGAGGAACACAATGAGGAAGAATCCAAACCTTACTGGATGAAGTGACAAGATAACATAATTGACAAATGATTTCACTTTGTATGCATATAATTTAATTGTTTCTGGACGGTGGTTTGCTTTAGTTCCGTCTGGTCTAATGAGATATACAGAAAAGGCGATTAGCATTACTTGCTGTACAACCCCTCTGGGCTTTTTGGAAATTCATTTTACACAACACCTTCTTTAATTGCTCACATTTAGTTGAACCGAAACTGCCAATGCCGATCATTAATGCAACGTAGAAGTCCAAAATCTTCTCTTGACCTTGACTCCTGTCTGACTACACTCTGGGTTTCTGTTGCGCCTCTGATGCAAATGCATCTGCGCCCACAACTCAATCTTCTCACTGCCTCATAAACGCAATCTCAAATACATTCTGTCAAGAAATAACTCTCGCCTAAAAGTCAATCATGGCAATTAGACACAAGCAGCTCGCTCTATGAATTTATCCACACATCAATGTATTCATTGACTCAGGCCTTCTCCTGGTAAGGACGGTAATTAAAGGTTCTTAGTGGAGTGGTCCGGGGTAATCTGGGGCCAGTTAAAAGCCTTAACGCCCTGCACTGTGGGGCTTAATTGGTACTGTGCCATTTATATGATTAATAACCAACCAAGGTCTGCCACCTAAAAAGCACTCTTTACTGTTGGCAATTCATTAGAATAGAGGGTACTCTGGACTCTAATGAAAAGAAAATGTGTTGATACAATAGCCTTGTTAATTTCCAGAGATCTTCTTTGCTGTGATCCTATTCGCTGATTATCAATCATTTTCACAGCCGTCTGGCCTTGGGGGCACGGAGTCAATGTACTGTTTTATGGTGATATTTGCTTATTTGTAATTCTGTTGATGGACAAAAGGAATCATTCAGGGCTACCATTAGGCACATAAAGTGGAAAATGCGGAATAGCATTTTGAAGGAAATTAAAGAGACAAAGGAAAATAGAAAATGCTAATGGCTGTCTTACACATAAAGAGTGGCCTTATGTCCAAACATTATTTTTTTCCACCTTTTATTGTGTCGTGAGTGTATGCATGGCAGAAAAAGAGCAAATATAAATGTACTAATGTGATTGTACTGAATGATGAACTGGAAAAATAGCATGTAAACAAATTATGCCAACAAAAATATAAGAATTACAAATATCACTTGATGAAGTGGAGGACTGAGAATAGATTGAAAAAATGAGTACACGAGACTGACAGTCTGCACGACTCTTTCTGGATTTAAGTAAATTATGTTTTACAGGCGGCCAAAACAAAGCCACAAAGCACACAAACATTTTTAACTAAAATCTCTCCTTCCACATCGTGTCATGGGTCAGAAATGCCTCCTAGTGGTCAGCTTCAGAACAACATGACCGCAGCTCAACTTCGATGAAAGCATAAAAACAATGACATGAAAATTAAAGTCACAATATGTAGAAACTGATTCTTTGGTACTCTCTAAAACACAAATTTAATATAACTTCTGTATCAGACTGCATTCCTTTCAGATAGGTGTACCTAATATAATGGCAACTGTGCAGACTGCACCAATTTTTCTGGGATGAAAAAGATTACGCTCTCAGAATAATTAAATGACATCACATAAAAGTTCAACTCATAGTGGTTTTAAGCACTCAGGCTTCCGCAGCTGTCATAAATATTAAAGTCTGAGTTTGAAAAGCTGGTTATTTAATTATTTTACAGTAACTCTTCATGCTAAAATGGCAGCTTACAATCCACCTGTGTGACAAAATTTTGTGGGAATAAATGCCAACGAAGTGAGCTGGCGAGTGCAGAGGGGCATTAAACAGATGGAGCACAGACGAGCCTCAGCCTCACAACGAATACAGGTCCTCAGCACTATTCCCTCAACTAAAACCACGCAGACAACTGGACAAAATCCATGCTGCAATAGCTGAAGGCGACAAATTCTTCTTGCATATCAGTGCGAACAGTAATTACCTCAGAAAAGCACATATGCTTCCACTCAAACATATTAGAACTGCTGAAAGGATGAGCCAAATCACACCAGATACAGCTACTCTCTATGGCTGGTATGACTTAAGAATTGTTATTTTATCCTTATTATATCATGTATACGTTTGTGTGTTTGTGCAGCATTTAAAGGTAGTGTAAAATGTATACGATATGATATTATATATATACATACATAATGTATAACAATAGAGAATATATGTCCTTTTCTGAATAATTATCTGCAGCTTTATGTTCAGGAATCAAAATTGTCATGGTGTGAAGGACATTAGTGATATAATCCTGGGAAGGAGCAATTTAAAAACCACAGGACCACATTCAACCCTAATCGTATCTTCTATTGATATACTGCTGCAATAATGAAAATATTATATTTGGTGTAACATTCATGGTTATGGTGGCTGGCTGACTTTGCAATTAGGGCTTAATTAACTCATCGAGATTGAGTAATGTGTCACAGTGGTGTGTGTGTGTGTGTGTGTGTGTGTGTGTGTGTGGGTGTGGGTGTGGGTGTGTGTGTGGTGTATCCAGTAGAGATCATTATCTCAAATGTCATCATCTCAATCTGATGTGAGGCCAGGATCTAATGTGTGTGCATGTGAGCATAACTACTGGAAACATGGTCAAACACACACACACACACACACACACACACACACACACACACACACACACACACACACACCATGGCTGACCACTCATTTGAATATACAGTATAATCACAATTCTACAGTCTTTGTGGACCTGACCTCGTCCAGTGGTGGAGGGTGGGGGTGGAGTTGCTACTTATCAGCCCGACCACGTCTGCCTACTCGACCGTCTTTGCGTGTTTCGCCATTCTGCTGCAATGCAAAGCGCTGCGAGGGGAAATCAACTTCAATCAGTCACGCTTTCCTGCTGCGTCGGGGAAGAGAGTCCACACCTCTCAGTTTTGATGAACAAGGATTCCGGTGTATGATTTTGGAGTAAAGAGCCAAGTTCTTGGGCCTTGGATTGTGCCCAGCTGTCACCTTCCCATCAAAGGTGGAGATGTACGTGCGCATACACACACACACATACACGCACACGCACACACACACTCGCTGCTTATCATTTCTCCTGAGGAACGGTGGCAAATTGGATTTTTTATATTATCATAAACGAGCTGATTTTTAGGGCTGTTGCACTTGTAACATAATTTCCTCGAGCTCAATTGATATTTCTGTGTGGGTATTTACAGTACGCCTTTTTGAATTTGTATGTCAGAGCACTCAAGGTGTGTGTGTGTGTGAAAAGGAGCATTAGCATGTGTGTCGGCTGAAGATAATTTCATATCCTATTTGCTCAAACTGTAGGTGAGGCCTCTGTGTCTAAAGAACTCCAATTACCAAAGACCTTTCCTTATCTCCGCCAATTCTCAACCCATGCATGCCATCAACAATCATCACACCTTAATGAATTCACCCACATTATTTGCCGGGTTTAATGACCTGAGACCCCGACTCTCTCTCTCTGTGAACGAGCCCGACTCTGGACAGTCCCACTTAAAAAAAGCAATTACAAAAAGTGTACAAATCCTCCTTTCCCATATTACATCCTACTCGGTTTCTCTATCTGAGCAAATAGCTTTAATGAAAATAAACATCTACAATGGATGGGCTCTGGATGCACGGTGCTGACAGGCTGCACAGGAAATAATCAGTCTCATAGAGTAAGGCTGTGCCACTGTATGTGAGGGAAAGCAGACAAGGTACAGAGGAAGAGAGGCTGTTTGACTGTTCACAGTGTACCTGCACAACACTTCTGCATATGGCAACGCTCTGTGCATGGTTTTTAACAGTCTCATGTACTGCAAAATTATTTTGTGGTCAATGTAAATGTTCTGCCTGAGGCTAATATGATGTTATCTGTGGAACTTTAAGGCACCTGAAGGCACATATGTCATGTATATCCTTGAGGACTAGCAACTTGAACGCATTTCCTTCCTCATGAAACATCTGCAAATATTTTAAATCCTGCACTGTTTACATCCAGGTTTGCTAGCTGGCAGTTTTTTTGCATTTCTTCATGTATTTCTGCCACCTGCTGTCCACCAGGGGAACAGCATAACAACCACGAGCGTGTACGTGTATCACATGACCCACATGCTCGCAGGATAGAAGCAAAATTGGGACCTATTTGTAAAAGCATGGCTCAAACCACAGTGTGCCTGAAAGTGATGGAAAATTTTAATTCCTTTAATTAAATGTAATTGAACCTCTTGTTTCATCAGGGCATAAGTGGAAGTTTTAATATCTTAGGCTGCTCATATCTCAACCTCAAGTCATACAGGTTTTGAACTAATGCTTTCATTGGATCAACTCTGCTGCTGCTGTATCTATTTCTATGCACTTTAAGGAGAATATGACCTGGACCCTGAAGCAATCTGTGAGCGAATCTCCCATTCAACACTGCATTTTTCATTCTTTTGTTGTTAAACATAATATTTTGTAAAGATAAGTTAGTCTTGTTTACTATCACAAGAACATCTGCATTAAATTTATGTCTGACTTTGTACCTTGAAATCACACACAAACATAACACTCCTTCCCCATCCACTCATAGATCATTGTCTTCTTGTTCAAAAGGTATTATTTCAGATGAAACTGTTGCTTTACAGAGATGTCAAATCACAGAATCAATAGCCTCTTTTGGTGGATAAAGGGCTGATAAAAGAAAGCTGGAGGAAGCATTACACTAACACTACCGGCAGAGGGGAAAAAGTGTCTTAATGAGACCGTAGGAAGTAATGATGGTGACCAAGGATATAGAGAACACAGACAGGGCAATGAGGACGGATAGTGATGCAAAAGAGAACAGAAAGATATAAATTAGACTGCGATGGGGGAAGAAACAGAGCAGTGAGGAGGTGAGGAATAACGGTAGAGACAGAAGGAGAGAATGAGAAGAAGCGGCGGCGGCGACAGAAAGAGATGGAAGGAAGATTAGCAATGGAGCTGAGAGGGAGAAGGAAAGAGAGAGGAGGAGGAGAGCTGCTCATAATGGATTGATTCTCACATTTCTTTGAGGGCCTGCTCTTCCTGTCTCCTTCCAGATGAATGGTAATTGCCCCGCCGGCTTTAATCATGTGTTGAATTGGCAAAAAAACAGGAGGAAAGCGCTTCTACGGCAATTGGGAATCGATCGCTCTGGAAGTCGACCTATTGCTGCTCCGCTTCATCCCCCATCACACCAGCACACTCTCTCTTGCACTCAGACTAACATGTGCACACCCATGTCACGGCAAATGACAGAAGCACTAATTACAGTGATGGCTAGGTGGAAAAGAGGACAAAAAATGAGCGAGGGAGGGGGCGAGGACAGGAGAAAGATGGAGGTGGTGAGAGAGTTGAACAGTGGGGCGCAGGCTCCCGTCTTGCCCTCAGAGTGTCAGCTGTGGCAGCAGACTGAGAGGAGGATAATTGTTTCATCAAGGGTGTGATTGCCATCACTTCCCTTATTCTCTAAGAACAAAGCACCTTTTAACATTTGTATCTCATCTAACTTCGTGGTTGCAGTCTGACAAGCTGATACATCACAGCCTTTTATCTCACTCATCGTTACACATGGAGCTTGCAACTGACAAAATACATGGAGCAATATAGACCTGGGATATCAGACCTACAGCAGGTGTTCTGCAGAGCGGCAACACTCAAAATATCTGAAATTGCAGAGCTCCCGCACCCAGCTGCAGCACTCAAATATCAACTTCTAAAAACAGACTTTAAGTGTAAAAATAGTACAGAAGAAAAATGAATTTAAAAACACTCACAGCATCAACCCCAACAAATAATACAACTATACTTTCCATGATCTTCATCTCTGTCGTCTGTAAATCAAAGTTTGTCTGTCGGACGCTTCGTAGAAATGAATAATGTTGTTAATAAAATGGTATCACACAGAGAAACAGAACTCCAAAAATCTGGAGGCTCTGTTTGATGGTGACAGAAACCTTCAGACAAAGCCAACTTTTCTGGGCCAAACAACTTGTCAGGCGTCCACACACTTGTTGGGTTTTCCTGGTTGTTCGGCTTTAACGAGAAATTGATATACTTCTGCCGGCTGATTGATTGTTTTGTGTGCAGCGTGAATGAAACCTTTCCATTCCAAGTGCCGTTTAAACAAAAAGCAGCACAAAGTCAATGTGCTTTATGAGGATTTGATTTATTTACCCTCCTATACTTTGACCTTTAAAGGTCACTTTCAGCGTGATAGAGGATTCTGGTCATGTCCTCCATTCCCTAACATCATTATGGAGTGTTTCCCAGTGCTTTGATTTTGATTTGTTAAGATACTTGATATTTGTACAGTTCTTATTAAATGCTTTAAAGCGCACAGTGTTTAAGAAGATAATAATTTAAAGCTATAATTCTGCAAAGTTTACCTTTCACCTTCATTTTCATTCACACAAAAAAGTAAAACCATGTGACTTGGAAATGCTTAGTTGATTAGTGGTTTCGTGATTATGGACAGAAAATGTAATTGCTTCAGTTCTTTGAGCAAACACGCCAAACATTCACTTGTTCCAGCTGCTCAGACACGAGGATTCGCTGCTGTTCTTTGTCATTCACAAGAAATTATTTTACGTTCGCTTCATTTAAGAGTAGCTCACAGTGTTCAGGATCTGCAGGTTCATACATACAGAACTACTTTCAAAATGTACCAGTTGAAAGCCTGGTAATGCCTTTCTGATGCAGCTTTTGCAAGTGGCAGCGTCTCACTGACAATGATGGATTACTGCTCCTTTGCAACCCGCTTTCTATGCTGTTTGAAAATTAATTATAATTAAGCCTAAGAGGACGGAAAGGCCTTTATCTTTGAAATCAAGGCACTTGCATGTTCAAAATTTACAAAGATATGGACAGTAGCAGAATGTAACCAGGTACATTTACTTCAGTACTTAAGTAGAAATCTTTGATACTTGTACTTCATTTGAGTATTTCCATTTTATGTAACTTTATACTTCTACTCCAAAACATTTGTCTGGCATCTTTAATTAATTTTCAAATTACAATTCATACCCTTCCTGTGCAGTACAATCAATGTATCTCCAAAGTTGGTGAATTTGAACGTTTCAGATAAACTGAAGGATGAAGTGTTCCTTTATGGCTTGATAAAATTCTCCTACTTCTTCAGATTAATAAAGTATTTAAAAACCCTCTTGGATTAGTCACAAAGCTGACTTGCGAGGCTGATTTTACAGGATGTGATGCATTGCTGTAGATTAAACTAGCCTAAAATGAGCTCCACCTTAAACATCTACAGCAGTAAAATGCAGCAAACACATTAATGCAGCAGTGATATTAACTAATCCAAACACATCTGATTTAATAATAAAACACTGACAGGGAGCATTTTACTGCACTATGAGTGCTTTTACTTCTGATACTCTCATAAATTTTGCAGAGAATTTCACTTTTACTTGAGTACAGTTTTGCATGCAGGTCGAATGGTCTTTCAAGCAAAAAGTGGAGTGCAGATTTCATGAAACACTGTGTGGTTAAATAATTATGTTATGTGTCTTCCCTTTACAAGAGGTTGTCTTTGTGTGCGTCTGCGTAGGCGCCATCATTCCTTATCCCAGCCCAGACACTCATCTTCTCCTATCTGATGAGGATATTAAAATCCTCTATTATTCTACCCGCCTTTTATGAACATGTCCCTGTTAGCATTAATTACCCCTTGCAATCAGGGGCCCCTCCAGGGTCGTGGCCCCTTATCAGAGCGGCTGAGTGCTTGGATAGAGGGATTGAAGGAGGGGGGCGGCTTAACAGAGGGCTGGGGGTGGGTGGTGGTGGTTGATGTGGCAGGTCAGTTCATCTATTTACACTACATTAGTCTCTGTTGTCCATTTGGGGTGTCAGCACTTCTGCCAGACTATCACCATGTGGTTACCTGCTCTGAAGACAGGATCGGGGGCAGAGACGGGTCTGAGAAAGTCCATGTTTCACCAAATAGAGACTGATGGACAAGGTGTGACACTGAGACCCAGTCACTTAACAGGCACTAATGGCTGTACCAGATTACCTGTCGAAGCCAACGCGTCGCCATCCAAATCACCATCTCGAATTGATAGCGTCGGCAGTGCCACGGAAAAACAGCTCGGATCAGCCCGCTCTCAGCCTCAAATCTGATGGCCTCCCTCCTCCATTAGAAACGCCATTTTCCCACCGGTGGGTTTCAAATTGAGTTTGGGCATGCTTAATATTCCACTGCTTTGATACCTATGGGCTGCGTGTGGGTGGTGTGTGACATTATTCATCATTTAAGTACAGAATATTAGATTGTGTCACTCGTTCCAACTTCATAATGCCACACGGCGAGACAGCGGGTCATAAATCTGGAGACAGAACACTGGTAATTTATCACAAACAAGAGTGAGACGGCCGACTTCTTCACAAAGTTGGAAAGATTGAAGCGATTTAGAATTGGAAGATGGGATGTTTTTTCAAGCAGTGGGATAAGTGCATTGGCTCCATTGCCGCGAGATATTCTCAGCTTGGAGTGCTGTGACGCAATTTAACAACTGTGAAACCAACTTTCAAGCACACAGAGCCTCGAGCCATTGTTAGAGGTACCCCCTACTAAAGGAATCACACCTAAGTGCTGTAATATTGTGGATCTGTTTCTCGCCATCAGTGCACATACATCACAGCATTCTCTTGTGTGAAATGCTTTAGGTTCTAAGAAGCATGTAGGGAAAAATAAAACTGAGGCTGCAACAAAAATCTGCATCATCTTGCAATGCAGGGCTTCAAAAAGTCCTGGACGTTTCATCTTTCAAAACTGACCCAATTGGTAACATCTATAGAAGTCTGATTTAGAGTCAAGGCTCAACAGCTCAAAGCTCAGAGGAAGGAAATCCACAGGTGCTCAACAGCATGTCATAACAGCCACTTAGGAAGGAGGTAATTGAACATAAAATGGTAGTTCAGCGCTCATTCATTCAGTGATAAGGAGTTTTGTGAGAAGTACTGCGCTACTAAATTGTTGACTCTATTCACTTCAATCAAGCTCAGTGTTCAGTCATTATACCTTATGCAAACACTGAATGTTATATTAGCTATGAGGTTCTGGAACAGGGCCAAGGACTCAGCTCGCAAAATGATGATGAGCAGGCGGCAACAGGTGGAATATGTGGCTCAGTCGACACGCAGTCCATGAGGAGCAGAGCAGGTACTTAATGTCACTACTTACTGTTAGACTGCAATCATGTTTTAATTGTGTTCAGTGTTTATCTCTGTCACCTTGCTCCCTATCAGTCTTTATCCATTCAAATGTAAGGCATCCATACTATGATTTTATTGGTACTGTTTCTGTTATGAATTGTGACATATTTTAATAATTAATTTTTACCAGTGTGGTTTATCTGCATTACAAGACTCAACTGGATCTATGCTCAAACATACTATAACTGTGCAGAATATAAAATATCAATGAAATTCAGATTTCTCATTCCAACCCAGTGTGCGAACCCCCAACTTATTTCATACCTTTTGCTCTTTTGTTTAATCTTGTTAAAATTAGACACATGGTTCGTTTCTTATATTACTCTCTGTCAAAGCAATAAGAAAGCTGAGAGGAAAACGAGGCATTAAAAACACAAGAGAGAAAGTTTTGTTCTCCGGGGCGAGATGCAGTACAAAAGGTCGAGCCACACAGAAATAACAAAAGAAAGATCTTTAACCACCTCTGGGAAAAGTTCCTCATTTTCTCATTTTGAGCTACCAGGCAAAGGATTACATGTGAGTGTGCGGTTGCAGTGTCACTGTTGAACAGACAAAATAACACATTTGCGCTTAAACAGCCCAATTTACACCAGCAGAAAACAAAACGCTTCTTTGTGTGCATACATGAACGCGTGAAACATAACGCTCCGCTCAGCACAACAACAGGGAGGCTGCTTACATTATGATGGCTGCCAGGGCGAGAGCTTTAATTACACTCCACCAGTC
Source organism: Chaetodon auriga (assembly GCF_051107435.1). Lineage (NCBI taxonomy): Eukaryota > Metazoa > Chordata > Actinopteri > Chaetodontiformes > Chaetodontidae > Chaetodon > Chaetodon auriga. The sequence continues at coordinate 11,902,129 of NC_135095.1, read as the reverse complement.
GGCACAGTTTGCAGCATGCAGCCTAATAAACTGGAGTGTCAATCTCAAACTCATTTAGGGGCGAGATGCTGCATCTCTGGTTACATTAATCAATGATACTGAGGCTGAATGGGAACATGACAGTGTGATGGATTCTCCCCCTCAGCAGATAAAGTTAGCAGAGTTTGATGTGGACTAAATCTGATCAGAGTGAGAATGATGAACGTTCTCCTTCAACTTCTACCAAGGTACACTTGAGCAAGGCACCTATACTCTGCTATAAGTGTTAAAAAACCATAAAACCATATATTTACAGCGACTGTGAGTCATACTTCAAGTTTATTCTCACTATGAAATGCATTTACTTCCTTGGATGTGGTGACTATTTCAATATCTAAGCAAGACCACAGTTTTCCTGTCCTTCACCAAGTGCTTTGTGTCGCCTAAACAGAACCACAAAACATTAATCATGGTTTAGTTTATCATAAAAAGTCATCTGAGCGGCATTAGATTTCCTAAACATGCTTCCTGTTGCAAATCAGTGGTGGTAAGTCAAAGTCATTTTTAAGAGACAGGCCCGTCTGACAAAAACAAAACTTACACGTGAAACTGCTTCTTAAACAGCAGCGTCTGAGTTCTGGATCCAGAGAGAGCTGGACTAAGCAGAAAGAGTCAGCAGGTTGCACTGAGTGTCTCATACCTGACTGAGTGATCTGAATTTTCATTTTAACTCTCACCGCATGAGAAGAAGAACAAGCCAGTGAATCCCAAACAGCCTCAGTGTTGATGTTCTGACCTCTGACCTCAGTGTGAAGAAGAACAAGCAGAATTTCAAACAGTATTTCCGCTTATGGGTCTCTATAAAGCACATGTATTATTCCATATACATGTATTAGGATTTTTACTTATTTACTGTATGCACCTATGTTACAAGGTAGAGACAGCAAGTGAGGGAGTCAAGCACTTGTACTTAATGCTCTAGCAGTGATTATCTTAGAGCTGAATGTTTTGAGAAGCAAAAAGCAGCGGCTCATTTACAGACAGTGAGAGAGCGATCAGACTTGAGTCAAGTATTTGTCCTGACAGAAGCATGTTTTTGAAAGTTGGATGAATTTGCAAATGAAGTAAGCATCAGAGGGAGCACGCAGAATGAGAAAAATAATAGTAGCAGATGAAAACTCACCAAGCACACCGACTAAAAATGGCCACCAATCTCCTTGAGGTGTTATTGTGCAGACAGAAATACTTCAGGGCCTGTAGGCTATCAACAGCCCAGTCTTCATCGGTTTGTGCATAATGGGCTTGTTGCCTGAATGCAGAGGAGAGCCCGGTGAATTTTGATCACTCTCTCTATTATCTTACTTGTCATTGTCAATCATGTGTCTCCCTTTTCTCTTCATTTTCCCCCCATTATCTTTTTCTTCCACTCCATAATCCATTATTCATTTGTTCGGAGATTTACATCGCACTCTTCTTTGTGTTCCCACTTTTTTTCAAAGGCTTTTTCACTTGAGATGGGTGACAAATTGATGAACATTTCCAATTAAATGTTCCAGTTTTATTTATTTATTTTTACGGCAGACTTGAGACTTTGTGTTGGCACGCTGTTCATGAATATGTCCCTTGTAGTCTTGTATTTTCTAGCAAATGCTGGCACTCGCACTGCCACATCTGTCATAGTGAGACAGTACAACTTAACAGACTGTAGGTGTGGGAGTGCTCCTGCCCACACACTCTCTGCCTGGTTTAGGGTTCAAGTCAGTGCCAGTTAAACATCAGCTGCTTGAGCCCTCATCGTGGCCTTAGCAGCCCGCTGTAAACCAGGCCAGATGGCATCATCCACCAGGGAACACATGGCACCTCATGACAGGGCCCTCCAAACGGCAGCATCCTCTCTGAATTATGGAGGCATGTGAAATATGGAGAGCTCTCTCTTAAAATTAACACTTCAGTGTTCTTAATGAGATCGGGTATCTATGCAGGCTGCGGCGGCCGCCTCTGCCGGCATCCCGAGGTGGCATTCTCCAAGCTGTATTTTAGCCATCTCTATTGCATTTTGAAACTTTATCAGCGGCACGCAGGCCTCGTCTGTGCTGCTGCGAGGGCACAGTGTGATGCTATCAGAGGGCGTGTTAACTGCTGCGTTAAGCTTTAATGAAGAATAGATTAGGACATTAGGATGCAAAGCGCATACCGTCCCCTCACTGAGGGGAAGGACCGTTATAGGGCCGATAAGAGCTTTTTCTGCTGATCTCACACAAACATGGATGGTCTCCAGGGGGCTGTTTTGGCCCAGCTCAATGTTTACAATGCCATTCATCATTGAGACAAGTTGCGTTTGCCGACTGGGTGTCACAAACAGTTACACGCACATAAGCTGGTGTCCATGCACATGTAAACATGCGCGTGCACACTTATTCCCACACAGTTATACCTTCCTCCGCAAGGAAGTGATGCATCTTGACCTTAGAACCTCACCTTCCCACCCTTGAGATAGGCAGGCTCAGGTTCAAGTCCTCTTTTTGTCCCCTAATTAACTCTCAGAAGTCCCCTTGACCTGGATTTTACACTTGAAACCCTTCAGCATTATACCATGTTCAGACAAAGACTTACGACAGCAGCAGCCCATATGGCAAACCTCAGCTCCCAAGTGCCTTTGCAACTATTGTTTGCACCTTCACTCCACAAGCATTTATTTAAAAATCAGATGACATATAAGACTTCCAGTGAAAAAATAATTAAACGGGCACAAATCACTGATGCCAAAATTGGACATAAATGGGTCTGTCCTCTTCAGGTCTGGCATCACAGTTGGTCGTTTCATCTGCTGGACTTTTCACTTATAAACAACACCATCAATATTACTTCAAAGCACTACAAACATATTCCCAAAACCATTTCTTTTCCATCATTTTCCTCCCGTGGCAATAAAGGCCAAACAAAATCAAACCCACTGCGGCGTTATTTCCTCTCATCTAGGCCCATCATCATTCCAGCCTCCTCTGTTTTCTGCTTTCAAACGTCAAAGGTCACGCTGCACCTTTACAGAGCTGCTCCAATTTGACTGAGACTCGCTTCAGTCCATAAACATACACACATCCTACCAGTGAATGATGACATACATCAAAAGCTGTCCATCACTCACTAATGATCCTGACAGAGCATTAGTTGGAAGGTATGCCAGCTCATAGGAGGAGATAAAATAGAGACAGAGGGGGAGAGACAGACAGAGGCCGAGCGGGTGTGTGTGAAGAGGACATGATATACGAGATGGTGTAGACTGTTGCACCTTTCATCATCTCCTCTATAAAGTCCAGCCAGTCATGAAATGAGGATGTTAAAATCCTACAGCAAACACAACCATCAAACTGTACAGCTAGCTGCCAGACAGCTAACATTTCTGCACGGATGACTGAAACCCTGATTGGGCCACAATTCAAACAAGATTTGCAAATTCAAATACTACAAAAATGAAGATAATGCACAAGGTTGTCATAGCAGGGGGGAAAAAAAAGGATGTGAGGAGGAAAGGTTGTCCGAATCCTGTAAGGACTGTACTGCAAATATATTAAGATCTCAGTTTTTATATCGTGCAGGAAACAGAATCTGAACTCACATTAAGCGTTCGGGCTGCAGCAGAATATTAGACACAGCCCTTAAAAAGAGATTGATTTTGTTTGAGGACAAACTAATCCATATTCTTTTCATCTTTTAAGTATTCATTGCTTTCCGCGCTTCATAGAGGAGAAGGTGTCAACACTGAAGGCACATATTTTCAAGTAATACAAAAAGTTCTTCAGTGTTTCATTTAAACCATTCCGTTAATGTTCTGGTATCCCAAACTTCATTAATAACCCAAAGGGGTGAATGTGACATGTGCATTCCACTGTGATTCATCTTCACTGTTCTGTACTGAGGTAAAAAAGAGGAACTTGTAAGAAAAGGTCAGTGTCTGTGGATGTGGAGCGTGTGCATCTGTGCACGTGTGCAGTGGGTAAGTGGGATTTATGGAGACAGTAAACCCACGGATGCTTGTCGATGCTGCAACACACACACACACGCACGCACACACACACAACACACACACTACTACTCTACTCCCCTAGTTTACTGCAATGCGCCAGCAGTGGTTAGCACATAAGCACTAGGAGACAAAAGAAAGAAAGAAAAAGAGGGAAATAGAGCTACAGAGAGAGACGGAGAGCACAAATAACAGAGCAAGACACACGCTGGTAGTCTACTGCTACAGACTTTCTCCTTGCTCTTCATTGATCCTTCAGATACATTTTTTAATACACCCTCATCAATAGCACTGGTGGTCTGACAAATGCATTTTTCAAACATTTGGTGGTCAATAGTCATTTAGTCTGTATCTTTGTCCCTTGAGTAAAGGGTCTCGATCAATTGAGGTGATGAAAATTCAAATAAATCAGAAACAGGAATGAAGCGGAGTGCTGCTCTGTATCCAGTGGAGCACCAGTGCAAGCGCCTGTATGAAAAACCAATATGTACTGCTATCTCATTCAATGGGAGATCAGTTAGAGCTGTGTGTGTGGTGGAGGAGCTGCAGCTAGCTGGCTTATGTTAAAGCGTCAGAGAGTCAATAGACTATTACAGACACATATTCTTCTGTGCTAAGGCGCCGCTAGAACCAGATAAGGTGTCCACATGTGGTGGAGAGTGATGGAGAGGTAACAGGCGACAGGGGAGCCGCTCAGCATCTGCTCTGCTCAGGCACCGGAAGGTTTAAACCTACCAACTGAAGTGATACGCATATGTTTGAGCATAGCATGCAGAGTGCACGCACGCCCACAAAACATCCACATTACCGTTGTAGACTACTGCGTCAATTTTGTTTTTGTTTTTTCAATTAATCATCAAGAAAAAAAAGCATGTGTTGGCTGTGTAGGTTGGGATGTGTTGTTTAGGTTTCCTGAGACTTTACAGAGAGGCTGGTTTGAAGAACAGATCCATAGGTTTGAAGCTGCAAAGGGGTGAAGGCTCCAGACTAACTTCTTTCACCACCTTCCCAAAAACAATTTTAACCATCCCACAGTGACTGTAAACTATCCCAAAATCAAATGTTGACTTGTTATTATCAGCTTTAGTTGTTATAACATTTATGTAAAAACTGCATTCATTTTATCTTTCATCCTGACCATCGCGAGGTAAACAGCAGAAATACAGTGCATTTAAATACATGCGGGGGCTGAATTTTTCCGTGCTGTTGTCTATGTGAAGCCTCATTGCATAAAATGTCAGAAAATAATGAATATCCATACCATCACAATTTCCAAGAGCCCACGTAGACGTCTCAAATGACTTGTTTTGTCAGATGAACAATCCAAAAGGTCAATATGAGGTCAGTACAGAAAACAACTTTATTGTCGGATCAATTTGCTTCAAGCTTGTGGCCTTCATCTGGGTCACCATGAAACACGTTACAAAGAACATTTAAACAAACATATATATATCAGCCAATGGTGCAGATATACACAGATGGGCTGGGTATATGGTCATGTGGCTTCAGGCCCAATAATAGATATGGATTACGTCATATTTGCCAGAAATCCCTTTTAAACAGAGATCCTACTTTTGTTTGATAAATAAACAACTAATTGAATTCCAATATCTTCATCTCAAAATGTCTTTCATTTCAACACAGAAATGTTGGGTCACTAATGTTTGATTTCAAGTCCACGTCCATCAGATCTGCACAAAAACATCTGGCCCCATCCACTTCTTACCCGTAACAGCCTTAATTAGAGAGGCGAACACCTTCAGTGTGTCTGTGCGTGAAAGCTGCCCTGCTTTCGTCATTGCAGATCCAATTCTGCCATGCCGCCACCATTTAAACTCTAAAACTGCGGGACAATTAGAACCCGTGGAGACCTAATTACAGCCAGGACCAAGGCTCCAGCTTCTTCTAATGGAGCAGCAGCACTCGTCCCCAGGGCGAAATCTTCTTGCCAGTTAATTATGCCATTATTCTATTATTCCAGACTGACAGAGGGGACCGAAGCTCAGCTTGACCTCCAAGACCCAGAGAGCGAAGAGAAGAGATCCCCTGTAGAACCAGGCAGCCCTGTATGACTCCATGACTCCCTGACTGCTCCCTCTCCACCTCTTCCCCTCTTCCCCTACTGCTCACCAATAAACACTGAGGAAGATGAATAATGAGATGTTGGCCCTGGTTCAAATTAAGCCAGTACACTGTCCACACTGGTAATTTCCCCTCCTTGCTCATGCCTAATAAATTTGGTTACTTGCAGATGACAGCAGTGGGTTTTGCAGATGCTGATTGTGAATATGAATGAAGATGGTGTTGAAGAGGTTGTGGAGGGGGCAAAGAAGGGGTTTTTAGTCTCCTCCAAGTCTTAGACAAGAGAAGTGCTGGCTGGATGTAAACCATTCAGAAGCCAAGATGGATTCACTGCCTTCCTAACGGATGCATTCAAAGCTGCTTCACTGACAATACTAGACTGAAATGTCATACTTTTTTGTACAACATACCTTCAACCCTAGATCATCAATCAAAAAACGCTATAACCAAAGACAACACAGGTCATTCATGATAAATCGCACATTTCCTTCTTTCTTCCTGCTCCCTGAGAGAGTGGTGTCACTCAAAGACTATAATGGACCTCTAATGAACTCCAAATCCCATGCCAGTGCATTTACACTGCATTATCGCTTCCTGACCCTTGACCTCCCTGTGGAGTAGAGTGTTGAATGCTCCTGTCTGCAGAGCTCATTCAGTCATTATATATGCATTCACACAGACCACATAGCATGGTGCTAGAGGAGGGGGTATTATATACATAATGGAGTGTGGCAAGTGTGTGTGAATGGCCAATACATCCTCCTGATCCTCCCTCTAACCCACTACCAGAGTTAGTTATTGGGCTCTATACTGTTATGAGGACGTCCATTCATAGTTAAGTGTAATGTTTTTGATATGTAGCCAGAGTTTAGGGTGAAGTGCTAATGCATGTGACCCAGGCCTTAAGAGCAGCAGGGAAAAGAGGAAAGGAAATGTCAGAGACGAGAGCACAAACATCAGGGAGTGGGCACTCACTCTCGCTGTACCTTTCTCTCTCCTGGCTTCTCTCTGACTCACATTGCAAAAAAACAAAAAAACCTCCAGAGAGGAATCCCAATCCTGCTCTTAAAGTCCACCGTTCAAAAAAACAGCAAACCGCTCTGACAAATTTCCTCATCAAACACCGACGAACACTCCATCAAAGGCAAACGTGTCTCTGCATTACGCTCTGTTAACAAACGATGCGCCCGATGCTGTGCCGTGGCCAGAGAGGAATGGGAGAGGAGGGGTGAGGAATGGGAGGCAGAGTTCAACTAATTGCCTGATGATGGAATTTTAGTGTCTCCTTCATTATAAAGCAGCTTCTAAGTGTTATTGATCTTAGGAGGGGTGTCTCAGAGTCATGTGGTATTAGAGAGCCCAACTGCTCTGAGGCCATGCATTATTCAACAGGCATCCTGACACGACGCCTCGCCAGGGCCTGCCAATTCCTCTCAGGTGGCCTGGGAGTAGCCACAACTCTCTATCTACCCTGCACTGCCTCTACCTCATCACACACACACATGCAAAGGCATATGCATCCCTCATGTGAATGCACGGAGATATTAGCTAAAAGTATGTGCGTGCACACACACACACACACAAACACACAGTGAAAACACAGTGTCTCGACTCTTCCCCTCTGAGTGGAGGTTGTAGATTGTTGTTTTGCTCTCTAATCGACCTCACACTCCACTGAGGGGTTAATCTATAATGAACTGACTGATGCTGCTGTCCCCCTCTATTCCCAACAAGTCATTTATGGACATCAACCTTTCCCAGCAAACGCACTGCAGGCTGAGAACAGAGGCCATGAGGGAGCAAATGAGATCAAATACAGAGAAAAAGAGAGGGACACAAAAAGAGACAGACGGAAAGCTTGTCCTGAACTTCAGTCAAGTCAGTAAGGTTTTCATATACTGTACTGTGTGTGTGTATAGTCTGAAATCACATTCTGCAGTACAATCATGCAGTTCAAGGCTTCTTTTATCTTTTGACGATGCAGCTTTTTAAACCAGGAACAGTTTTTTTGTGGTGTTTTTGTTCCTCCCTTTGACTCTAGCATAACAGACCTGACTCTCAGTACAATTAAAACTGCAGTTACAGTATCTTTCTTTACTGCTATAAAAGGCAAAGACAATAATGAGAATGTTGCCCTCATCAAACAGGATTTAGTCAGGAGAAAATTAATTAAGGGAATCTGATGAGCAAATTTTTTTAAAAAGCTTGTCAATCTCAATTTACAAGATAACACCAGACAGTTCATCCGTGCAGGTGAATGCTACTAAGTTGGTTGCTATAAAATATGCCCGCGAGGATGCACAATCAAAAGATGTGCGTAACAAAAGCACTTCTCATCCCTACGTCCATTCATCATAATTTAGCCCAGGTTTCTGGTAAAAGGGGCTTAGTCTCATATAATGTATCTTTGTTTTCACTGATTGCAATTATCTAGGAGATCAATGGGTGTTATCAATACCTTACAGCAATTAACATTTAATATCCTTCCACAGCCACTTACTCCATTAATGGGTGATTGATTATGCGAGGCCTGGGAGCCCCGCGGCTGGGAATGGCATGGATCTATTCTGTCTGTCTGTCAAAGTAAAGGCAGGCTGCTCTGCTGCAGAACCTCTGACTCCAGCTAACACCGTATCGATATGAGGTTACTTCAACCAGAGAGGCAAAGATCAAGAGATCCAGGAATTTCTTTTGTTTGCAGTCTGCCTGTTATTTATTCCTCCCGCTTCCCCTCTCTTCCCACTTGACTGTTAGCACAGTGCGTTTTGCTTGCATTTCACCCTCATATCTGCCACCACTCCAAAACTCCCTCCCTTCCACCTTCATAATCTAATCAGCAGTGATGTATTTTCAGAGCAAGAAGGCACTGCTTTCCATTTCAATCAAATTCAAGCCTTTCAGAAGAACCCATAATGCAATCGTTCCGTACAAAATTCAGGCCCAATTTAAGCCCTATAGACTGCAGATGACTGATAAACACTCCACTCCACTACACGTCACTCTCCTTCTTGTGGCTCTATTTTGCTGCAGTGCATCTCGCAAATAAGAGCTAGCTCTGTGCTCTCTTTTTGGGAACAGTACAGGCCAACTTTAAATTGGCAGTAGAGGTGGACAAGGTAAGGCAGAAGGTGAAGAAATGCAGAAGTTAGGAACCCTGACAGGTGCGACTTTGCTAAAGAAATGTAATTGGAAGACACGACAAGTCTCAGCTGGGTGGACAGGTCCCAGAAACAGGCTCTCCATTACCAAGTGAGGGGGATAGTGGGATGGAGAGAGCTCGGGAGGGGGTAGAAGGAGATTGGGAAGGTTTCGCTTAATAAACACTTTGTTTTCTGCTGACGATCAGAGGGGCAGAGCGAGGGATACGTCGACAAATCGATAGACTGATTTGTTCCGGGCTCTCCATGTTCATCAGACCTACACTTCTCCCTTGGGGTGTGGACAGACTGACTCAAAAAAGAAAAAGAAGAAGGGATGCAGGGAGGGAAGAGGGTTGATTGGAGGGAGGAAACAGACAAGTGAAATCAAGGGAGTAAAGAGAAGGAAAAAAAAGCAGACAGATGATGATGGGAGGGAATAATGGATGGAGAAAATAGCGATGGTGTGGGAGGGAAAGAGACTGCAAATGGTGAGGAGTGGGAGAGGATTTGGATAGGCTGAGGGTCAAGTACGAAGGTAAACGACAGCAGAGATGGTAGGAGGGTATGACTGTGTAGGCGACGCACAGAACAGGAAATCCCTTCAATCTCCGCTGGATCACTGGCTCAAGAACCAGCCCAATACGATTTTCTACCCCCCCCCCAGTTGTGCAGATGTGCAACACACACACACACACACACACACACACACACACACACACACACACACACACACACACCTCTCATCACTCCTCCTGACAACCAGGTTTGTCTAGGTATCTTAAAAAGAAAGAAAAAAAACCTCAGTACTTCTCCACTCCCTGCTTATCTCGCTCTCAGGGCAACTTTATTCAAGAAGAGATGATGAGAGGAGGAGGGGAACGGTTAGATAATAACATAGCAATTTTGTGTCTTCTCCACAAAAGCAAAAGAGGCCCTGGTGCATAATGGCAGCAAGCAATTGTATCTGCAAAGATTTCCATTGCCATTACAGCTTTGTTCGCCATTGTGGGATTTGATGTCAGTCAAAAAGCTATAGCGCTGCAAATCACTCCGCCTGTGCCTCCGAGATTCTCTTGGCAACAAAAAAGATGCATTATTTCTCTACAGTAGATCCAATTTGACTAGTAATTGCACAGTTCATAATTGTTCCTGCCTCAACTCTTGCCAATTAGCAATGGAATTACACCCAGAGAGGGATCGTTTTACAGGTCATGAACCAACAGGAAATTGCAGTGATCTTATCAGTGTCTGATTACAATTCATTCAAAAAAAGGGGCCCCTAATGACCCTTGTTTTTTACAGCGGCTTTATTCTAGACTTTGATCCGTCTTGTGTTAGCGTATCTCAGAGTGGAGGCTCCTCTTCACCTTTACCTCATCATCAAGTTGCAGTTTACTCCACAGCCACAGTTCAGGGCTAACGTGATTCGAGTCACTGTCACAGACACACAATCAATATGTGTTAGACAAAGTGGCCACAGATTAAATAATAAAGAAGCTGAGGTGATGCAAGAATTTAATCTGAACATTAAATCCCATCTTTGTTTGGTGTGTCAACACGATACTGCAATGCAATATCAGAGTTACTGTGCAAATAAAATACTATCTCTGTCTCAGTGAACAGTACAAAAAAAACAAGGAAGTCTTTCAAAAGTTTGCTATTAGGGCCGTCACTTTCTTTTTCTATGCCACCTGCTTCCATCATTAATTCCCTGGAGCTTTTCTCCACAAGGTGAGCAGCGAAAAATGAATATGATAATAGTGAAAGTACACAAAAGGCAAATCTGCCTACATAAATGAGAAACACAGCCAGGGGTGAGTAGATAAGAAGCAACACATAAATGAAAAGTGTAAAGGTATAAATGTTCCACAGACTGCAGGTATAAATATGTATTATGAACCTGCTCCGCTGGAGCATAGCTGTGGGCTTCCATTCTTCCACATGGAAAATAGCCACGGATGCCGTGTTTTAACCAATCAAATTTGCCCCTGGGCAGGTCGGTTTTGATGCAGTGGAGCACAGTAATCTCAGCCAATCCTTTTGCATGACTGCTGGGGCCTCTGGGTCAGAGATGAGGGGAGTGGTATGAGGAGAAAGTCGCCAGGCAACGGCAGTTGTAGCCTGTGGCTACAAATATGCAGTAAACCCCTGAAAACTACTGTTTCCATTCAAGTTCATCATTGCAAAGTTCACCTGATTGTATCGCAAAAGACCTTTTTATATTCCTGCCATGTGAAGGCAATATTTTTCATTTTTGTTTACATGATTTCATACTGCGCTGTCTCACCTTTGGGAATTTTATGAACACCAGTGGGACCTGCAGAATGTGCTGTTGTGGATTAACTTGCTAAACATCTAGCTGGTGTATAGGGTTTAAAAAGGTGTGTGGTTAAGTTTTCACACAAGGGGCTTCTCTTAGTGAACATTTATGTGCTTTCTATCCCTCAGTGTGGCCCCAAACTCTTTGACAAACGCAGAATGCATACCAGGTATGTGAAGTTCCAGTCATGGTCAAAAATCCAATATGATGCTTCGCCCGATTAGAATAAAGGAATGGAAGCAGAGGATGAAATGAGAGGTGGACTGCAACAGAGTCACACTGCAACTCCACACACCAAAACTAATAGATGAGGAAGGCCGGTTTGCACTCTGTCAAAAATAGTGTTTTTGAAGCTCACATTTGCTGTATCTTCATACCTCTGGAATGCAGAACGTAACAAGAGCAGCCGTTTCAGCTAATGCTTTCCTCAGTGTGCAGGCTGAAGGCCGTAGCCAATACGTTTGGGTTTGTTGCTGTTACGCACTACAAAAGAATTACAACACAGCAAACATGAACTTCAAAAGACTGTTTTTGAGTCACAGTGGAACAGTTTACCTCGACATTGGACGCTTCAGATTCTGCTGGTTTACGTGCACAAGGGAGTGAGTGTTGCTGGATTTAGGGTAACCTGGTTAGGGACAGGTTTCTAACCTGTTTTGTAAAACATCATTGAGACAAAAAACACAATTTCCTAAATTTGGGGAAAGGGATGAAGAGAAAGCTCATCAGCACAGCTTGATTTCTGCTGGAGTCACACCATTTCTTGCCCATTTATGTACTTAACAGGATTTCAGGGTTTTTTTGAACATGACACAGGGCATGACACTGCATGTACCGCAGTCAATGTTCCTTTAAAATACAAGGTCAAAGGTTTTTGTGCGTACGTGTGCAAGTTAAGGTTTCCATGTACGTGAATTTGTGTGCGTGCATACACACACGTAACCGCCTGGTTGCATTTGGGAAACACATACACAATGCAGGTCAGCTGGTATGCAAATTACTACAAAATTGTTATCCTGTTAGAGCTTGAAGGACAGAAGTTCAAGCTCTGGGTGCCGCTTGCCAAGCACAATGTTAGTGTTTTTGTCCGCCTGGATGTTTATTCCCCTGCCAAAGTACCTGCTCGCAGCTTCTACATATTTACTTCTGATGAAAGTAAGTAAAATTCCCTGTTAATATGAGGTATTATGCAGCTACATCAAATAGTGCTGGGAGGCCTCGCACTGTCCCATAGAACAAAATGACAGTAATATACCAGCAGGGGTTTGATAAGGTTGCTGCTCAATACTATTAATTCAATGATTACACTGATTATTGTGCAAACAGCACGTTTCATTCTCCAACACAAAAAGCAGTCGATTACTATTATTGCGCACTATGATGAATTCTCTTAACGAACCATTTTGGATGAAGATCTAATTAAATCGCTTATTTATCTCTAAAACATGCCTGGCGCATATTTTTTCTCATTACACACAATAATAATGAGCAATAATAAGTCTTTGGCTGTCCACAGTGGAGAGAACATTACATACCCAATGCTCCTTTACAAAGATCTAATAATAGTATCAGCTGTACTCTCTTAACACTGTGAATAATTCTTACAACAGCAGTTGAAGGCCATAGCTGGATTTGCTTGAGACAGACATTGTTTCATGTCAGCTTCACTCAGATGTCAACATGAACCTCCCTACACCTCTGAGTAGATGAATGCATCGCTGCAGAGCTATTACTGGGCATTGAATTGGATCTTTAACTGGAAAACATGGCCGGCAAATATCGAAGTTAGATGTAGAAGTTTACTTTATACCCACGACACTAAAATAGATGTTGATAAAGTGAAGGAGCCCCCACCCCACCCCACCATGTTGCTGATTGTTCTGGTATGTATGTAGATGGACTCATCCGACTCGCAGCTATTGTCCAAACTGAATAAGCTGATTCACCAGTTCTGGTTTAATTGAGTTTAAAGGGTGAAATGCCTTAATGACTTGGCCGTGTCTCACGTGGCAGCTGTTGGAGGGTTTTAATCTTGTAATGCAGCTTCACAAAAACACTGTCAACATATGGAGTTAGGAGGGGCTAACACAGTTGTTTTGCCTTGGGTTCAGACAAATGCAAACTTTTTCCTGGAGAGCTTGTTCACTGCCATCTTGGGGCACTCTCATAATCAAACTGCCTCTTTCAAGAACACCATTTTGCTCTGATACACACACTACACAGGCACTACTTTTACATACAGCCACAATGTATAAAATATATGAGGCCTGGCCTGATTTTATTCGTTCTGATCAAGGTGGCTCGCAGTGCAGCGGCTTAAAAAACACCATTAGGAAACACCATATCTAACACAATCTTCATGTCTAACAGGGAAAGAGGGGGCTTAATCTTGTCAAACATAGCACAAAGCAATCAGAGGGGCTGATCTTTGATGAGGGAGATGGATTATAATCAAATAGAGGCTCAGCGTCTCTGGCTATCATCCTGTGGAATTAACTATGGCTGTGGCACATTCACAGACCATAGGAGTGTAATGAAAGAACAATATCGCTAATGTGAAAAGGGGGTTTTTGTGGATGAATGTTTTACTTTTTAGGATTGCTTTTGTGCAGTTGGCAGGCACAAGTTTCAAGAGAGGGAAGAGAGAATATGGGCAGACAACTTTCTGGGGATTATAACTCCCAGTAATGCCAGACGGTGGGAAAAGCAAAAGTGATAGCGATTAGATGAGGAGGTTTGTGACCACAAAGACGACGTCAAAATACTCAGGCTTTGTGGGGAGAAGTTGTGAAGGTATTTGCTTTGAAATCTCGAGTGCTGGATTGATTTTCTTTGAACGAATACAGAATTTAGAGAAGCTTTTAAAAACAAATTATCTGTGGCTCACACTGTGAGTGTTCAACAGTTTCCTAAACAACAGCAGCATTGTTTTACACACACGCAAATGTACTGTGCTGTCCACCAGCGATGACAGAGCTGGGCTAAATGCTTCATCCAAACACTGGACAGACATGCAGATAATCTCAGCTGTGGATCAATCAGTATGGTTACACAGCAGGCAGTTTCACTGAGTTAAACCCTGCTGTGTTGCATTATTTATACAGTATTTACCTGTAGAAGCTATTCATTACTCACCTTTCAATAGCTGACACAGACTGATGGATAGATATCTCGTTTGAAGAAAGATTTATTCAATGGGCACATTACACAATTTTAATGGATGGTTAGATAGTGCTGAGCACCTGACTTGTTAGCGAGAGGCTGCCTAATTAACATCAATATCCATCTGATGTGTCCGCAAACTGTGGGACTGTGTGCTGAGTGAGGAGTACTAAACATGCCTTGAAGGAAAAAGACACTAAGCATGCTGAAACATTACAAGACAATATCATATGATAGCATAATGCCAGACATTGTACAGACACTTCTCTAAGTTAATTTGAATAGTGATGCAAATTTGTCATTTTTATCTTAAGATGTGTGTCCTAATTTAATAAATGATTAACAAAAGTCTTGGCAGTGAAACCTTTGAAACTACCATGTGTGTACGTGTGCTGTATGTATGCAGGGCTTGAGCGTATGCATATATTCCGAACTTCATTTGTGCCCTTGCACATGTCCTTTGCATCCTCTCCCCCAGGCCTGAAGTAATTGTCACGGATGTCAAGCTAAGAGAGAAACAAAGCAGAGAAGCGGAGGACCATATCCAGGCAGGACACAGAGGACGAAAGCCCAGTCAGGCGCTGCCTTGTGGGGTTGTGTCGACTATAACGGGGCCCTTCTCCACCAGATGTGAGGAGGAGAGGCCCTCTGTTTTTAGAGGACAGGTCTTGTGGATCATATTGACCCAGACATTAACATTGAAAATCCCTGCTTTCCAAACACGAGCAGATTACATTCGATCGCTAAAATTAATCTGTTATTAAAACAGGGAAAATGCATATTTTCCGAGTGGACCAATCAGATAATTTTGAGCCAAAAACGAATGCACATGATAGCTAGCAACATTAGCTGCCTTCTGTCATAACAGTACAGTAAGCTGCACCATGAATATCGCAGTTTACAGGACTGTGAAGTACGTCTATCTCTGAAAAATCAACGAGAGGGATTCTCCACATTGATCTGGGCTCTCGGTTCGGGTTTATTGAGGAGGTATTTTCTCTGTTTATGAGAGATGGACATAACAGTGTGCAGATTCTAATTTGCTTGGTCTGTCTTTACGACGCTAACACAAACTGGACATTTTAGGATGACGTGTTGCCAAGAAACACAACCAGGAGGAGCAGATGAAATAGTGAGCACAACGTCTGAAACATAAAGTGGACGTCCTTGGTTTACGTTAGTGAAGCATCTCATCGTGATACTCCCATCGATATATAAGATAGCCAGGATCCTTGCTGTAGCCTGGAAGAGCCAAGCTTTTTCAGTCATATGACCAGCTTCACAGACTGATCAGCTACTGGAACACTGGACTCAATACTAACAAAACACACTTGATTTTCTCCTTTTATCTACGGCGCGTAAAGCTCCCCAGGTGCACATAGTGTAAACACACTCCCTCCACAGCCCTGCGGCACAATCATGCACACCCTATACACAAATCTTAACCTATATACACTAAAGCCCTCTTTCCCCCTTCAGTGCACACACCTATGAGTAAATAGGAGATGGAGGACATGTTTGTGAAATTGGCTTTGAGCTTTGAGCCCTTCAATAAGTCATGGGTTGAGTCAAGGAATTTGGGTTTGTGGCAGTAGAGACACTGGAAAAAAGATAAACATGCTCAGCGCTTTCCTTTTAGGGTTCATTACTCTGCCTTCCCGGGTGAGCCAGAGTTGAGAAGAGGAGTTAATTCCTACCGAGTGAGAAAAAACACATTAACTGAGACCTATCCATCTTCCCAGTGCTGACACCTCCATTTAAATCTCTTATTTCTAAAGGATGTGGAGAATCGTCTTCACTATGTATGAGCCTGCACGTGGGGGTGGTGGGGGGGGTGTAAATGTGTGTGATGCCTTTTGCAGTAAAAATCTTTCATTATGATATTTTCAATTTAAAGAGAGGCCAACACTTCCTGCTCTTTTGAAAAATTAAGTGCCGTTTTCTGGGGATTAATTTTAGACATCTGGGAGTATATTCATAATGCTAATGCAGGTTGCTGTGTTTTCATTTGCTCCAGGGATCGAAAACTGCGATTTGGGGGTGGGGCTCTATTAATCTATCCAGGGCCCATATTTTAAACGTGTGCCACATTAAAATTACACTTGACATTTCATCAACAAGAGGTCTATAATACCTTTAGGGCAAACTATATGTAAAGATGAAATATTACATTAATAGTTGCTAAGTCTTGCACATGAGCTCAATCTTCTTATGGAATCTTTTATGAGAAAGTTTTTATCTCCCTTTCAAACTTTTCAGTGCTCCCCCACCCTCTCATTAATCTTTACCTAAATCTCCCTCTACCTGGCTATTATATATGCTAAGTGGTCTTGTCACTGGCTCCCTAGTTGCCCAGTGTAATAAGCAGCCTTAGAAAGGGATCTACTGGCTTTAATCAAATCAGCCGCGGATGTCACCGGCTCCCAAACGAGACCAGCTTTGTGCCAGGGCTGCCAATATTATGCCCCATTAAGAAACAATGGCAAGCGAACACACCAAGAAACACACACACACACACACACACACACACACACACACACACACACACACACACACACACACACTGATTAGCACTAATGAGACAAAGAATTAAGAGTGCTGGGGGGAGCCCTGCACCTACATCATAGGTGCATTAATAGAAGAGAGGCAAAGTGATTGATGGTCTTAGACATACAATATGGCACATTAACACCTGTGGTGGTTTGGGGGTTTGGTTTGAATTGAATTTGAACATTATGGCATTAAATAAAAGTTTAACCTGTTTAATGAACTTGTTATTGTGCTTCTGCTGCACTTGTAGAAATGCATTCGAATCCTTGACAACAAAACAGCCAAAGAGTTTGTCTTCTGAAAAGCTTTTGCGGTCCTTTAGGAGCGGGGTTAGGGTTTGATGTCATTTCACTGAATGCGGTGCCAAATCCACTAATCAAATCCAAATCCTTTTGAGTTCAGAGCCGTATAGTTTTTAGTGGTAGCTGCTAAATTAATCAACATTGGCCTAATTAATTTTCACAACCTGTAGCTACAACCTGAAAATGAGATGAGCCGCAGAAGAAATGAAACGTTGATTGTTGACTGATATAGACTGTTAACAGACGTAACATCACACTGCTTGATCTAAATAACGGGGACTCTTCATTAACTCTCCTCTATCAGATCAGCCAGACCATTGAAGAGGCTCTATAACTTCACTTTAGACACAAGAGTGAACTTTTCTGTAGTTCAACAGAGTGATCTGTCTTTCCACTCGCAAACAATCGTTGGCAGAGTGCGGGCAGCAGCTTGGAGAGAGCACATTAACCATGGAACCAAGTATCAGAACCCACCCCAATTTGGGAGGGGTATCATCAACCGGAAGCCAATCCACGCGACTGAGGCTGGGGCTGATCTAAGCATTTTTTGATGGCTCAACATTGGCTGTACAAAGCCAAATCCATTTCAATCCTTTGTTAATTTGCTCTGGCTACTCCAGCTGTCAAAAAATGCCCCTTTGAGCTCTGTTAAAACACAGGAAGGTCACTGAACACACACTGTTGTCAGCAAGTGAGCTGCACTGCACAAAGCAGCCAGCAGTTTGATTTAATGATGGGTATCGGCAAAGACTAATTTTTAAAAGGGCTCGAGTTGGGAATGGAGTCAAAAGACGTGATCAAGACATCCCTATCAACAATAGTTCATTTTCATGTATAATTCATTCCCAGAGTTTGGAGAACATTTCTGAGAGCTCATCTTAAGTCTCAGCTGAAGTTTCACAGCCAGCGGAGGCGTCATTTATGACCCAGAAGCTTCTCCTGAAATATCAATCTTAAGGGAATGCTAATGTAATTACCAAACTTCTTGGGTTCATAACAATGTAGAACACAACCTGACTAACATACTACGAGGTACCAAGAAGCATAATTCATTTCCCTTTTCTGCTGAGCAAGAATTGAGTACCCATGGTACATTGATTACGACAAATCTACTGTATTTGGCACTGCTCAAACTATACACACGTGCACACACTCCCACTGGACCTAACCTTCAGGGAAGCAAGACTTGCCTTAACAAAGTGGAAAATAATTTCCAATACATATTAATGAAGCAGAGTTGAATCGATGCCCTTGGAACTTTATGAGAGTGTGTGCCAATGCGATGCTGCGACAGCAGCATAGTGTATGTGTGGCTCAGATTTTGGGGGTGGGGTGGGGTGGGGGCAGGGGTGCTATCCAGCTTGGCTCAACAATAAGAGCCCTCATCTATCATGCTGAGCTCAGAGTGTGATGGGGCCTCATAGGTCCATGTGAGTGACCCTGACTATGAAAAAGCCTATCAAGTCTGGATAGACGGGCTAGCAGTGTTTGAGTGCTTCACTACTGTATGTGTAAGCAATTTTAAATGGTGGGTTAATGATTCCAAACACGGAGAGAGATCCCATCAATGTTTCAATGTGCAATCGTTCTTCCATGCACATAGTTGTGTTAACTACTAAATGTGTCTGCACTTGCACATGTACACACACACACACACACACACACACACACACACACACACGTACGCACTATAAAATCCTGCTTCTGCAGCAAATCGGCTGGACCAGCTTGTTCATCAAGAGTGTGTATTGAACAGAGAGAGAGAATTACAACCCTTGCAGCACTCGTGGATGACACAGCCACTTACGGCCTGACCAATAGGCCACTTGCACTCAATGAATCACATATTTAAAGCCATTAATAATGAAGGCCACTGGCTACTGTACAGGGGGGAACAAAAACAGGTGAGGCGACAGGCAATCATGAATGTGCACACACCTGTAATTTAAAACTGGGCCTACAACTACAGAAAGGCAAACATGTAAGCTTCTGCAGGCTTTTCACTAATTAATAATTGTTATTTGACGCAGCAATGTCGACACGTGCAGAGGGTATTTAGAGCCAGTTTACTGGGTCTCACAGGCATGAACTGAAAGACGATGTGCAAGACAATGTTGATTTTCCAGTAAACAAAGGCACTGGACTTTGATTAAAAAGGGTTTAGCTGCAGTAGCAACACACACACACACACACACACACACACACACACACAAACACACAGACACACACACAGAATGCAGCATGGTTAAGCTTGTTGTTATTCCTGTGCTGTGTTGCCACTGCATGATCATGCTGATACCCGGGGGCAATTTGTTATGGACATCAGAGGAGCAGCGAAGGTCACAAGCAAGACAAAGTATCCAGCCAGCCTATCATAGGCACTGCTGATTCAGCACTTTCAAAGACGTCACCTGCCGATGTTGAGAAAAGAGAGAAAGAGAGAGAAAAGGGACCAGGACAGAGTGATGATGAGGGGGGTATAAAGAACTACGTCCATCTTAAATTCAAATCAAGGCCGAGAGAGCTAACTACCATGGGATTTAATTGCCATGATTGACAGAAGTTACACTTTCTGAAAGTTCAAAAAAGCAGTACTTGTTTTGACACCTAAGAAAAAGGAAAAACGAGAAAGCTAAACTTTCTTTATAGAGCACTTTTCTAAACCCACGCTACAAAATGCCTCACACAGAGCCACAGCTTCATAACAAGATGATCATAAAAACAATTTCGCTACAGTAGTAACCAGATAAAACAAATAAAACCAATAAATCCAGCAAAAGGACAGTCAATAACATCAAGTCATATAAAACCAATAAAACCAACAAAAGGGCAGTCAGTAAAAATCAAGTAAAAACAGGAAAAGCTCCACAATAAAAGTGTGTTTTAAGAAGAGATTTAAAAGAGCTCCCTGTCAATTATATGTAAAGGACAAACATATATAGAAAACAATCAGATGGCATTTCATACTCAATAGACAAAAAAAAAAAAAAAAACAGAGCCATCTGACTGATATTGAGCTGGAGCAGCTTCTGCATAATCCATATCTCAATTATCTCAAAGCCTCAAAATCCTCCTCTAACTCGCCTACTTTTTTATTTATAGAAGTTACAGTCGGTAACTCTCGTGGCCTAGCGGATCACTATCGGTGAACTTGTGGCTGTGACAAATTTGTCTTTCCGTTTATCAAACAAAAAGAACATCCTTTTCAAGTATATTAGAAAAAACACACTATGCAAGAACTGATAAGGGCACAAATTCAAAAGCACAAGACGGACATTCCTGCCTGAATCAGGGTATGAAGGATTACAGCCACTGTGGTCCCTTGATCATTCTAATTAACACACACAGCGGTGTCACAACCCCTCGCTACCACTTCAACCGTCAGCCAAAGCTGGGCAGATATCCACAATCTCCACAAGTGGGATTAAATTGGTCTGTCTTGTCATAAACTCGATATTCTCTGACCACTAAAAGGTGCTGGAAGGTTGAGTATGGGCGGAATGATAAAATATTTGACAGTGACAACGTGACCTCTAAAAGGCACTGGATGGATTAAGGCGAACTGAAGCTCTTCGGGGCAAGAATGAGAGAGAGTTTGAAGAGAGATTGAAAGAACTGGAAAGACAGAGCGAAGGCGGGAGTCGGAAAAACTTCCACGACGGAGAGGGAGACAGGAAGGGCTAGGAGTATTTAGGTCTCTTTAGTGCTGAGTTGCAGCCACTACTTGATTGGGTGCTTTGGGAGGAAATGGAAAAGCTCTCCAGCCAGGTGCTTATCTCTGACCAGAGCTTACAGAGTCAACCGACCGCCAAACTGCTTTACCCTGACAGCCAGACACTCACAGGGTAAGTTCCAATCAGCCTGTGAAGAGCAATGTCCAGGAAAGATATTTCCACCAAGCTAGTGTAACTTTTCAGTGGCAGATATGCGCTTTTCTAAACTTCTGTGCGACTTCAGAACACTGACATTTATGTTTCAAGCACCAGGAACTCCTATTTCAACATTTTCCTCGGGTATCAATCGTGCTAGATGGCAGAACAATGTCACACTGGTTATAAAACATCACAGGTAGATGGATCACAAAGGAGTAGCCTATGGGTAGCCACAGCGCCTTCACTCACATCAAAAATATCCCAGCCTATTGTGGTTGGAGGGCTAGCGCAAGCAGGAAGACGTTTAGGGCTTTTCCAATGGCACCATTACCACTTTAAACTTGCCCAGTTGGACCATAACTGGAGCTGGGTCAAAATGCGCCCGACTACAAGCAGACTGTGGCGATGTCAGGTGAGACTGAGGGACGATTCAGCGACTGACGTAGCAGACATAGCAATGATTAAATGATGCTTTTTGATTCAAAATGATGGAAACAACAACATAGTTCACAGACCAAAGGACTAGACAAAGCTAAACATCTAAATTTGTAATTAGTTATTGGCCCAGATCTTCCATTAGCAGTGCTTTCGCTGCTTCTGGACTTCTTTCAAGCTTCTGGTTGGACAGACCAATTTTCGATGATTCACTTATGGGTGATTAAACATGAAAACACTCCAACTAACATCATATAGCAGCATTTCAGTCTACACATCTGCACTTGAATCCACCATTCTGGCAGACTTTTCAATCAATCCACACTTTTAACTATACATCCAAGCCAGATTTTTTAATGGAAGAGATTAAGTACAAAAATGTCAAGGAATCTATTTGGGTGGACTGCCAAAATAAATTCAATATATGAAAACAGAGCTTTAATATTCCTCTCAGTGATGACACAGCTAAACGATGATGTGCATCTGCATTAGAGGATGAGGACTCCTTGGAGTGCTTAATGGAACATGACTTAAATAAAATCAACAATTACGAACATCAATGCATTCTAGCTGTTGCTATCTTTCACAGTCTGACATCTTTTTTTTTCTATGTATACCTGCAGTAAGCTTATGGTGCTCTGCAATGTTATCATCCCTGCATGTATGAAATGTGTTGACAGTCCCAGAGCGAGTCGACAGAGCCGGGGGGTAGCTGGGTGTTTGGGGGGGTCTGCTGATAGTGAAGAAGAAAGCAAAAGGTAGGGTCCAGAGAGAGCAGAGGGGAAAGAAAGGTAGATAGAGAGCGAGATAGAGAGGTGTGGTGTGCAGCGCTACGAGCCTCTGTGTCCTGCAGGGGATTACAGATGGCCCTCAGAATTAAATCAAAACTGTGCTGACTGCCAAGGAATGGGCTCTGCGACACATCGGGTGCCACATGAGAGGGGGGTAAAACTGGCGCAGAGGGAGGAGGCTGAAGGCGAGGGCTGCAGCCATAGAGTGAAAATCGCCTTCAAATGAGTTTTTGAAATATCTAAAAATAAATTGCCTTTGAAAAAGCTCAACAAACTGGATGGGGGCCAAGTGAAAAGTTGCCCTCTCCCTCCATTTCTCCTCATCTCAGCCTCTTCTATACCTTGGCATCATTCATTTTCTCATGTCTCTTTCCCTTCCCCGCTCATAGACACGGGCACCAGCATGCATGCAGGTAACTGTACGAACACACGGGGTTTAAACAAAGGTCAAGTCTCTCATTTAGTTACCAATTAACAACAGTTGGATTAGAAAATGAACAAAGCACCTTCTCCTGGCTGATGATACTTATCTACAAAATACTGTACATGGGGATTCATTCCAAGGGCCCAGCAGATGGTGGGGTCTATTTTTAGAGGAAAAGATTGAATAATGTATAATTGTCTCTGTCTGCTGATGATTTCCTTTGCACACTCCGTGTATCATAGCATACATACTATTAGTCTTTCACCTGGCACATAAAGGTGACTGTTACTGTTGATAACCAAATTAAGACGTTAAAGTTTCAGGTGTGCCATCATAATGCACCTTCATAATGTTGTGTAATTGTTTAACCTAGAAAGTCATGGAGTTTTGTGACTATTTAACAGCTGCAAGTTGCATCTTTTTTCCAGGTAATCACACTTAGACGCTGCCATCTTTGAAGCAAGCGTGATGTCGCTATCTCATTCCCGGCCCTGTGGAGATTAACTTCTAAGTACGGTGTGAAAATGAAAATGTGGCATCTAAAAAATGCAAATGAACATGCAAATGAGTCTGGGGACATTATAAGATTGACTTTTTAAAACACAACTTCCATAAAAGTGCAATGACGGGTGATAATCTGTGTCGGTTAACACATTAGTTAATGTCTGCGAGAAAGAAAGTGCTGAGTCCGTCTGAGATGTCGAGGGCATTGTTACATTTGTGCTTTCATCATCTAATCATCATCTCTCTATAAAAGCTATTACTAAGTCCACAACAGGACATGATTTTCCTTCAAATTAAGTATTGTTTTTATCAAAGAAAACAGATTAGGCTATCTGTATGGTAATTCCTCAAAAAAAAAAAAATACCCAGATCATGCACCTACCTAATGGCCCAACTGTTGGATAGCAGAACCTCAAATTATCCCATTTGTTCAGATTTGTAAACACTTAGTTGTGCACACTCTGTTCATTCCTGAGGCACAAAATTAATTATATGTCCCAAGGCTTACTGTCTCTGTGTTATTGTTTTCCCTTTGTCTTTTCATGGATGCTCTAACGCTATTGTATAAACTAGGTGCTGCCAGGCCCAAGCTAAAAATAATGAATCCCCTGAGGAAAATCACAAAGCTTTCCTCAAAGATACAAAAATAAATGATTTTGTGCCCACACACACACCTTAAAAATCTATAGTGTATCCTTGCAACATGTACACTGTAACCATGTAATAGAAAGAAATACTAATAATTACGTCTTTCAGCAATACATGAGAGGTCTGCTTGCACACACAACTACACTAAGTGAGGAATTTATGCACATGCAGCTTCTTTAATCTGCATTTCATCTCTACTTTTCCATCTGTCAGAGGTGGAAATAAGAGATGAGGTCGTCATCAGCCACAGATTAGGAACACAAAGGCCTGCGTACAATATAAAACCACAGAAACCTTCAATAGTGCAAAGACACACCTGTATGCATCAATACACGATTTAATCAGTCGAATTAAATCAGCTGCACATCAAAGGACGCGGCAACATGCTCTAAGCTAAACCAGCGAACAGCTCGACATTCATGTGCTGGTGACCTTCTCTGGTAAATCATTAAAAAAAAGCTTTCATTTGCCATCCAAACCAGCCTGCCGCGTCTACCAGACCTGAATCACACTAACTGGCACTTGCAATTTACACACAAACTGCCGGCATCACTCACCACTTAGCAAAGCATTGATCACAGAACTCATTAAACCAGCAAGAAACATTAACAGTGGTAATGGTTCCTGTTTTCACCACACTGGGTACGGTTGGAGTGCAACCTGAAATCTGTCTTCTCTCCAGAACAGGTTTTTTGTTCACCATGTTTGCGTTCATCTGTCCTGATAATCAGACTGAATTGCTCTTTCGTTTCACTTCATGACTTATTTATAAAAAAAAAAAACAAGTTATCCCTTTGAATCGCAGCAAAAATCGGAGCGATTTATATGCGCAAATGAGCTGTCGAAGGAAGAGTAATAGCATGGGGATAAGAAGCTCACAGTAAACAGGCTATATGCACCGAGGAAGGAATACAGCATGCACTTTGTCCATTTTGTTCTCCGCTTATATACATAGTTTTTATAAATGAAACATTGCCATTAAGAAATAATTTCAGCCTTATGGCATTCACTCTCCAATAAATGCCATTTTCAATAGGATGGATGGAGGTTTTACCCACTAGCACTGTCCACGGTACCAATATACTTTATTGGCCTCAGTGGAAGCCCCTTATTACTCCCCCTCTACCCCGACGGTTACTCTCGTCTTCAAACTAAATCTGCTCCCATAGCGCTGCCAAGGAGCTCCGTCTCTCAGCGTTCTCCCACCTCTGACCTGACAAATGGTAATGCTTCATTATTTGTTATTCACATTGCTTCTTTTTATGCTCCTCAAAAAAAGGTGTTGCATTTTTGGCATGCAAGCCTCCTATGCTTTGTCTAACATTTGACTACAGGCTGTTGAAGGTCACCCATTTTCAGGTTTGAGAAGTGACTACAGAAACTGTATACATTTTTAACTCAAGCAGTGCATGCGGTGGAAAAAAAAGGTACATCATCTGTTAACAAAGTTGATTATTCTCACGGAACACAACAGAGGATTACTTTGCAAAGGCACAGTGTGTCTTTTATACATAAGACGTACCTTCCTACCATAGTGAGGCTCAGGGGAGCATGGGACAGCCAAGGAATGAACAATAACAAACAAGGTTTCAGTTTTTCTGCAGTGTGGATTTATATTAATAAGGATAGCGTGACAAGATAACACTAAGAATGAGTCTCACTGGTCAGAGTGTGGTATAGACCGACCACATCTACCATGTCTGACAGTCGGCTTGTTTCCCAAAGGCACCTTTCTTTAAAGAAAAACAAGGCAAAAAACATCAAGATCTATTAACACGCTAACCAGATCAGCATCGCAACCAGCTTCAGAGGTCTAAAATAACTGTGTGGGGAGGGGAGACGACGAGAGCAGAAAATATTCAAAATTGAATGCTTTTTGTCTGTCTGGGACGATGATGATGATGACAGTGAGTGTTGGAGGATCCAAGCAGTTTATGCGCCACTTTAAGCTGTTTCTTAATGTGCCCCACTTCGATGCGGCTCCCCAGCAAAATAGCCTATTAAAGCTGATCATGAAGGCATGTCTGCCATCAAAATGGTCTCTTTTTGTGGTATTTGCCTGTGAGGGAGTTTTCCCCCTTCATTAAAATGACAACAATGATTCATCCTATGCATATGCAAATAGACAGAAATCTAGATAAAATGCAGCAGGCGTCTTTACACTTGCACCCTGTGTCTGCATGAAACAGACCCGGGGTTCACAAAAGGTGGGATTTGGGTTCTATCCTTCAGACAGTCCAGATGTACTTGAGGACTCAAACCAAACAGAATTCAGATTTATCTAAGACCGAGCCTCCTTCTGTGGATTAATTCTAACTTGCGAGAAGGCAGACGCCTTGGCACGGACAGAAAGCAGATTTACAATGGCCTCAAAGGAGACAGTGATCAACACTATACTCTCAAAACTAATGTACATTGTTCAAGGGCAGCACACAATTGCTCCAAATCCCTTTGGCACCATTTGGCTCCACTGATAGCCATAAAGAGAAAGAAAAGGAGAGCCTGAGGCACAGATGCGTTGAAGTGCACGTGGCCCAATAGGGCTGGCCTAATCACAAGATTAGCCATTTTAATTTAGATTATTCGAGACTTGTTGGCATGTAGGGACGCCGCTGTCGCGCTGACTAGTACAAAGGCATAGTGAGAAGATCAAAAAGATGAAAGAGTGACATGCTGTTTTCCAGTGGCGCTTTATTAAGCCCAACAGCTGGGGAAAACACTTGGAGCTGGCACAGCCCCCTCTGAGGAAGACAAATGGAAAAAGGTCACTCATTTGGCACCTGATCACACATGTTTTAGGGAGGTTACATGAAAGCAGACAAACACAGTTATCAACTCTAAACATTAGGATACAAATCTTGGTATTTGACAGGAGGTGTAGTGGTAGTAGGTACACAGGCCCCAGAGGGCGGTGCGGTGGCAAGAAGAAGAAAGACGGTGGTATTTCTCATGCACGCAACGTTCATTTTTCGTGAACCTAAGCAAAATCAACACACTAATCATCAGTCTGCTGGAGTTCTGTACAATTTATCACACTTTCAAGTGACAGGATTCATTCAAACACACCTCTGCCCTCTCAGCAGAAGCATGGGGACTTTATGTCTGGAATAAGAAATTATTCTGAAAATAAGCACCTAAAAACTCACAGGATTGTGAAGTAAGGTTCAAGTAGGAGCCAGTTATTTGATTCTACAGAACATAAACATCTATATCTTTAAGTCACTTAACTATTAGATCTTAATCTGTGAGTACACAGTCATTTACTAACACGTCAGCCTGTTCTAACATTATAATATCACAGGTGCTCAGGAGCTTGGTGAATTTTCATAAAGCAGACTGAGGAAATCCCAGGGTGCTGATCAATCTAACATGACCTTAGGCCTCGTCATAACATTGTCACAGGAACCAACGAGCACAAGGGCTAGTGTCCACAAGTCATAAAAGCTGACACCATCTCAATCTCTGCAATTACGTAAACACAGACTCGCACCACCTCTGGCAGTAGTAACATTAATACCACATTACGGCTGCGTTTTGGAGACATTATGAATAAGCAGTGATTCACAGCAGCTGCATTCATTACACAAACGTGATTAAAGTGGCAGACCCCTCGGGCGTCCGGGAGCCTAATGATCCCACACTGCCTTTTGTTATTCACGTCGGCTGAGGGCACGCCACTAAGCAGCAGCCCTGGGTGTCCACTCGCGCCGAATGAGCCCTCATTAATAACAGGCCATTCACAAACCTTGCGTTCATGCTCAGCACCCTGCCATGGATAAATGAAAGAGACGGAGCCCCTCGGATGCCCGGGTCTACCCCTGGTGCAGATGGGTCTACTCGCTCTCCTGCATGATGATGCTGATGTCCACTTGTGTGTGTGACAAGCTGACATATGTTGGTGGGCATTCATCGCTGGCTGTTAAATTGACCTCTTTGGATGCTCTATTCAGCCCCATCGGCACACTCTCCCTCCAGAGACTGGCAATGCACATATTTACATAATGCTGTAATGCAATAAAACAAATGAATACAGTCCTGTCTGTGTGCTGGGAGAGGGGATGGGTTGGACAAAATTAACCTGCCCACACTATTTGTACACTGCAGCTGCACATTTAATGTTCGCCTTAAAATCAGAACTGAAACTGTCACATGACTAAGTAACTAGTTCGTAGTTATTTTGACCAAATTTGTATCATGCAATCCACGAAAATAACAAATAGATGAGCCACCATTTCTGATGACTATGCTGCCATAGCTCATGCTACATGGAAAGAGACTCTGTATCGACTTGACCTATAGTACACATAATGCTACTACATGCATTTTCATGCCCACTCAAACTTCCTGAGCTGGATATACCCCCTGTACTCTTTCTGCCCATCAGATGGATTCTGGATCAACCCCTGCTGCTGACCATGCACTAAATTATTCAGTTGAAAATAAGTCCACATTAAAAATGCATTGACTCGCAGGAGTAAGACACTGTAGAACAAACTTCAGTGCTAAACGTGTAGGAAGGGGATCAGTGCATCACAGTTTTTGTCATTTGCGACGTTAATTTCCATCAAGTGCTTTCAGAACACAGGTGACAGAAACACTTCCAGTGTGTAAGGATTTAGTCGGGCACAAAGTGGACACTTGAATCTAATGTAAAGAGAGAATGAGTGAGGTATCAAACCACATTATTTCTTTAAGTGGAAGTTATTGGTCCATGAATGCCGCTGGCTATACGTTTCCACATGTGCAAATATGCATTAAGTGCATATTCAAGGACGTCTAGAGGCTGAGAAATGTACACATTTAGCGCATTTTTGCATCACAAGAGAAAGCCATACTCTCTCACACCAGAAATCCTTAAGGCACAGACGTTAGGCTACACAGGATGATGACACACATTCTCACACACATAAGCACAACACAATTAACAGCTCAAAGTCTGCACCAAAGCAAACTGACCAACCAATATTCTCAAGCCTCGACACCTCCGTGTAGCTTACAGGAAGACTGGAGGATACAACAATCTCTAAACTACATCACAATAAAAACCTGTGTCAACAATGATGATACGACTAGGTTTGTGTTTGATATTGTTTTTGGTGTCTGGTTTACAAAATCCACCCAATTAGGCTGCAGGTTGTGCGATGCTGCCAATCTGGCCACTGTTTGCTGGCACACAGCAGCTGAAAAACAAAGTGGAAGTACTGGTATGAAACGAAGAGAATGAACAACTAGCAGAACTGAAGAAAGTCAACTTAGCAGTCATCCTGAACTCCCAATTTATTGGCACAGAAAAGGTCAAACATCAATTGTGCTGAAGAGTTTGTCCTAAAAGTGATGAGAACCAGACATGGGCAATTTCCAAAAGGACAACTGAAATCTTGTGCTATCAGAGGTAAAATCCCAGACACAAATAAAACCAATTTAACACAAACATACCCGAAAAAAAGTTTTTTCAAATACATAACTGCACATCAATAAGGATCAGCGTGTATCCTTCATGACGAAGATGAAGGTGCTACAGAGACGCACCGCTCCAGCCATCTCTGAAGGTTGCTGACAGGACCAGACTCTGACTTTGCTGACTCTGGACCTGTGGGGGGTGGGCATAGGGGGTCTCAGAAGCTTATTAAGCCAGGTTTAATGGCCTTGACCCTGGCCCACAACCCCGAAGAAGAGTCCTGGAGGAAGAAAGGTCAAAGTTCGTATAATATTATAGAGCAGGAGAAACTCAGAGGTGCGGGATGTTTGGCAGGGTTCCATCTTTACATCGACTAGAAAACGGACAGAATTCTGCGAACCAGGATTTTCCAAAGTTCCTCCCCTTGCTAGCCAAGTTTAAAGTACCACATTCAGCGACCTTATCCCACAGCTAAAGGTAGTTCTAATTTCATTTGTTTTAAAAGGTTTTCTTTCTTTTTTTTTTTGTTTTTTTTAAAGGCACAAGACATTAGGAACAAGAGCGATAACAAAGGTTTTCGGCCAGATTCAAACTCAGACCACGAGGTTATGCAGCCTGCATTTCAGACTCCCAGGCAGCCCTACAATTATATATTTTAAACGACACATTAATGTACTCCACTTAGCCTATATTACTGTCACCGAATGTGACATTCGAGAAATGTGGGAACATTTACATTTTAATAACTGCAAACTGTGGGCCATTTTTCTGCATGCTGCTTTTATCATTGGAAATCTTTCGGAATTCATTTGTGCAGGTATCGGTTTATTGATTCCTGCACACTGCATCAAGTAGGTTCCTGAAGCAGAATTTGGTCTATATAATATCGCATTTAATCTGCAGTGTGAACTGTTCTTGTAAGGGATTGGGATTCATAACGTGACAAAA
This sequence comes from Chaetodon auriga, assembly GCF_051107435.1. Lineage (NCBI taxonomy): Eukaryota > Metazoa > Chordata > Actinopteri > Chaetodontiformes > Chaetodontidae > Chaetodon > Chaetodon auriga. The sequence goes on along the minus strand of NC_135095.1, from coordinate 11,871,553 downwards.
ACACACCCATTTTGCCTTCCCTCATCATCTATTCCCGAGCTGACTTTCTGCGTCCTCCTATATCTCACTCTCTCCTACACTTCCCTCCCTCACTCTGCAATCACAGTCCCCACCATTTCCTTCTCTCCTCCTCAGAGGTGTTACGGACGGCTGGAACGGAGAGTACAAGCAAAGCAATAAGGCCTGTTGTGAAACGGCCATGGGATCAATGGGGGTTTTAAGGAGGCAGAGCACGTAGCCACAGCTGGTCAATTAGAGAAAGGACAGCGCAAGCACACACACATATACACACAGTGAAAGTGGCTGGCCTTTAAAAACAGAGTTACTTTTCGCCTCTCGTCAGCTCTTTTTCTTCAGCTTCACATGGATCAGCATCAGGGAATCTTGGCTGAGATAAGGCCATTGGTTTTGGTGTGAAGCTGATTTGACTGTCAGGAAAAGTGGCTTGGGAGACACTGTAAAAACATGAAAGACTATTTTGATGGCAAAAGTTGTTCCAGCACATACGTGTGGAGGAAGGTTCTGGATTGCATTGTGATAATCAGTCTTTACTATGGACCACACGCGTGTACATGGAGAATCTAACAATGTCCTACACTATAAGCACTCTACATGAGAGCAGCAGTCCTTGAATTACCATTAAAAAAAAATGGATCGAGAACTTAATGAAGCTCATTCAGTTACACAGAAAACACTGTGCCATTAAGTATGACAGAGTGACTCACAGGCCTCAAAATATGCACTTCTTCCAAGCCTTTAACCATGGGTTATTTGAGTTTAAACAGGTGAGTCTATTACCACGTTTTATATTACAGCTTGACAAGAATTAAGGTCACGGTGTTAGTGCACAGTTTGTAACTAATAGAATTTCATGCTGAGTATTTGTTGCGTAAATGGAATTTCACCTTGACTTACCAGCAAATGAAAAACCTAACTGGTTGAGTTGGAAGTGGACTGCTGAAGCTGAAGATACTCTTGTAATTATGCGGATGTGATGCCAGGCTATGCACACAGAGTCAGAGACAATAACTACCTAAAATATGGACAAAGACACAAACCTGAACCTTTTTTCAGTTGGAAACAGAGTGTTTCTGTTCTCACTCCTCTTTGCTAACAACATGGGTGTCTGGCTAGTCGGGATTCAAGGACCACAGGTGCTGGAATAACAATAACTATGAAAAAAACATCATCATCATGATAAGCTGACCATGTCACTCCCTGCAGGCATGCACTTAGCTCAGCATAGCAGAGATCCAGAGGTGACAACAAGCTCATCTCACGTATATTTTCTCTGTTGTTGTCAGTCCTTAGAGTTAAAATGTCACCTTTCTCTAGAAGATAGTGGTGGCTTTTACAAGGTGCCTTGTCACCCTTAGCCTCGTAACACGAGCTCGCAATTTCTGCTTTGCTCATGGTTTTAATCGTGACGTAAATACCTGAGCTTGCAAAATGTACAGTAGCCCTCCTTTATGAGACTACATTCCCCTCTTGGGCAGGTGTTGAAACAAGCACTCATGGCACAACACAGGCCCACAGGGGCCCAATTATCACGGTCACAACAATCAGCATGTGTGAAGAGACATCAATGTACACCTGCGATATATCTTCTTACATCAAAGTACACAGATTCATGATAATCATTCTCCCCTCTATGAATTGTCCTTCTCTGTGTATCACTTTCCTTCTGTTCTCTGCACAGCTATTTTCCTGGATGTCCATCATAACTTGGGCTAATGCTGAATATTGCAGTAATGAGTCTATAAACAGGTTCATTACCTACACTTCATTTCCTATTAGGCAGGGGAACACATTGTGAAGGAGTAAAGAGACAGACACTTGACAGAGAGACAGCTCACTGATAGCTGTTTCACTCTGTCGTCCTTTTACAATTTCTGCTTGCTTTCCACTTTATCTTGTTTTTCTTAGCCTGCACTATCACCCCCTCTACTCTCTTGTTTCTACTGACAACAGGCTGTGTTTGGAGAATAAAGGCAAAGCCTTGGCTTGATTATCTGTAATGAATAACACTACTCTTCTTCCTCTCTTCCCAACTCATATATAGTAGCACACTCGCTCCCTTTCAAACTTACATTTATTCTGTTTTGAACTATTGTATTCATCTTTCATTGACTCGCTGATAGTGAAAGGACATGACAAGAAAAGAGAGAGGGAGAGTGGAGGAGAGTGGGAGAGCAGATGGTGGGAGCGAGACGGAAACATGAAGAAACATGTGTCCAGCAGCAGGTACACACCGAAAAACTAGAGCCAAATTATGGAATCAATACCAAGAGCCTCACTGGTTTCCAAGAATGTGAGCTACTCTAAATGCTCTCCATCTATTCACATTCCCTTCCAGCCGAATGGTAACTTACAGAGAAATATAACAAGAGCACTTCCAATGTAATATCCAGTTAAATTGCAAGAAGCATTCATCACTGACAACATCCTTCAGTGAATCCTCCGGGGAGTGGGATCTACATGGAGGAACGCAGGGGCGGCTACTTCTGAGCCTGCCAATGACAGGAAAGCTGTGAAGTTGTGCGATCACCTGGAAACCTTTGGCTGCGACATCAAAGCGGGTGATTGATGTTGTATCAATGGATTCGCAGCTATCACCTAAAATTTCTCACGCTTAGTTTGTCAGTCCCACCAGCGCCCTCATTCACCTGCAGAGTCCTTGTGTTCTCTTCACATGCTCTTTGCAGACTATATGATGATTTGTAAGACTAAAACAAAGTGCGGTATTAAGTTGCTGATATTGACTGTTACTGTATTCTGGTCCTCATGCAACAACTAAAAAAAATGGAAAAAAAAAAAAACCCACAAAGCTGTCAATTAAGAGTTTTCATAACTACATAGTTTGTGCAGCAGACGTTTGTTTGTGCAACTCTGCAGTAAGTTGGTTAAGTAACATTTTACAGGTAAGCAGATGGTGGTGCTGAGTTAAAAATACAAAGTGTACCATTCAACGGCAAAATATTTTTGCCTCTAGTTTGCATTTGAGCAAATAATTGGAAGGACAACATTTCTCCAAACTTTGGACTAAAAACACTTCAGTATACAGAGAGTGCTCAGCTCACTCAAATTGACTTCCTGTATCCGAATTCTTCTTCTGTTTTTCAGTCCATACAGTAAAGTCAAAGAAAGCTATGCTGTTGCTGCAATGTTGATACTCTAACATAGCGTACAACAAAGCAATGTACTTTCAAGGTTACACAAGATACATCTTCTCATTTATTTACTGCTTACACAAAATAAATTTATTTTCCACGACTGAAAGTACATTCAACTGCAAAATGCACCCTAAGTTCGATATCAAGCACAAAAAGATAACGTAGCATAGATCTCGGATTAATTTTGCTCCAAGCCACTGGATGGAAGTAATCTCTGAATGTTCTCGAGTGAAATATGAATGAACGTGTCATATCATTCAGCGGGCATGACTCTGCAGAGCAGCAGGAAAGTTTCTCCAGCAGTTCAGTTTTCATTCAATGCACAGTCCTGCAGTGCCCCCTGCTGATCAAGCAGAATATTTCACCTGTTGTATGCACTCCTGGACAGTCCAACAACCTTGGTGAGAGGAATATACTTGATAATCAAAGAAATGTACTCCATCAGTATTCTTTGTGCTCTTTAGACTGCACACACAGCATCGATCTAAGACAGGTACACATCACCAAAGGAACACCGAGTATGCCAGGTACTGTTAACACACACACTTCGACTTCAAGCTTTGCACCCTGGTGGCTATAGCTTTAAACTGTTGCCTGTTTTAATCTTGTCTGGCTGAAATGAATTGGACAAATGAGTGTATGCATTAAACTGCACGCTCCCATATGTACCACTGTTGAGGTGCCCTTAAGGAAGGCAGGTATCCAACCACTGCTGCCATGCAACTCCATGATGGCCAGCAGCACAATGCTATGGTTTTACTAATGAGACCGAAAAACAGCAATGCATGAATTGAACAGCCACATAATTTTCAAGCAGGCAAACACTTAAAAAAATGACTGAAGGTGATAAACAAAATACTGAAGGAGTTGTACTGGGGTGGAGTTTGACTGGGAACCCAGGAGACTTAACACAGATGGAATTACAAACTTCAGACAAGCTTTTCAATTAATGTGGCGCAACAGAGCTCCAAATGACAGCAACTCATTTGAACATTTTAAACTTTGAAATATGGAAATCATGAGATGAGACATCTGTAAGCTGTATACAACATGCTCATGTTTACCAACCCAGGTGATACTGATGGGACAGAAAAGGCAAAAGGTTTAGCTTAATATCTGTGATCTCCATCGCTGCTGATTTCAACTTGAAGAAGTAACCACACACAACACCAGAACTTCATTCAAGCAAATACAATAAATGCACAGTATGTTGAAGGGGAAGTTGAATACTTCAGTTTCTGGTTTAGGTTGATAAATCTTGCATTATTTCCCCCAAAAATAGTGTCTTGTTGCAGCTTTAAAGGGGAACATGTTAACAAGACAGAGGGGCAGGTATCATGGAGATGTTACACACAGCAGGTACAGGCAGACTAGAGAATCATTTTCTACCGTGTCTCCACCACCTTCTACTTCTCTTCGTTGTCTTGACCTCTCTCAAAGCCTTGTGACGGTCCACACAATTACCTTCAATTATCCTCACTTCCACCTCACCAATTACAGCCATTATTGATTCCGGACCCCCAGGCTGTAAGCCTTATCTACACCCAAGCACAGCCCTCGGAGTCTGGAGGAAGCAGAATAGGACCAAATAATAAGACCTTGGTTCATTAACACTCTCCAGCTTTTCACTCCATCTACGTCACACCGTCACCTACCCAACAGAAATGGCTCTGCACTGCTGTGCCCTTGAGAAATAAATTAAACAAATGCAAGATCAGCCCTTTTGAAGTAGCTGCGACTCTGCTCGGGGTTATCTACAGACCAGGATGCAAGTTAGTTACCAACACATTTAATCCTTAAATTGTCCCCACAGTCAGAAAGATGAATATAAAAGCAGCACCAACAATCCAAAAGCTGGATTTTTGCAGAGAGAACTCAACAAATACATCTTCAACTCTCCATCGCAGTTTGTCAATCATGTAGGAGACACGGAGACAGAGGCATCGCACTGAGACAGTCTAGTATGAAGGTCAGTTACACAGTATGGAGGCTGTAAAATATGGAGTCAAACTCTGCGGCTCTCCTGCCAGATTTTTTGAATATGATACTTGCTGACATTTAGTGAGACACAAACATAAGCTGCTGTCACCACACACTAATGTAAAACATCCATCATCTTGAATATACGCCAGGGCACCTGCAGAGAGCCGCATCAACGATGCCTCACTGCCATCTCCTGTTTCAACAAACTTGAGCGCTCAGAGCTCCAAGTGCGATTTGTAAAGCAACACTGCCCCCTAGTGGTGTGGTTCGAGTTGTGGCTGCTGGTGTGTGGCGTGCACTAGCGCTTGTACAGTTTAGTCTACATTAGGAAAACAGCGCAAAGGAAAGCTAAAATCATCAGAAACTTACCTTTCTATGCTTTCATACAGCTTTTCCATGGATTTTGTCTCCGTGCAGCATCACCGGAAGTTGTCCAGAACACCTTGCGTACCTGTTTGAAGTACAAAACAAGTGATTTTTATAGCATCCAGGCAGTCAGGCAAACTTTAAAGTTACAGTGCTGCCACCAGTATTTAATCCTTCAAGAATAATGACACAGAGACACGTTACTTTTAAATGATATCATGCAGGGTAGAGAAGAAGTTAGTGGAGGCCTGAGTTAGTGTTTCCGTTTAACTGTACTGCATTATACTGGCAGGTATATAACACGGGGTATATAACACTTGTGCAATATCTTTTTGTCTTTTTGTCCTCTGACTTCTTGCACTCTGTCTTCTTGCTGCTGTAACATGTGAATTTCCCCTATTGTGGGATAAATAAAGTCTATCTTATCTTATCTTATCTTATCTTATCTTATCTTAAGTGTTTCCAATGTTTGGTGAACGTGCATTTATTGGCCTTTACATCGTTAAACTATTAATATGTTTGCACAAACACGGGCCCCAGAAAAAGCAAACGTGTCCTAGTAATTGTTTAAATGATGTGTCCGAACAAAAATGTAAAAAGTAGAAGTATTCGACCAACCTCTTGGGAAAATCAACGTGTTCATACAAACATTAGCCCAGTTAGCTTGAATGACACAGGTGTTACTAAATTGGAAAGCTTATTTTGGTCGAGCGCCAGTTGTTTTTGCTGCCAGTGACGTTTCCCCAAATTAAAACATGAACTTTTGTAACACCACATAACTAAAGTCCACTAATTAATTGTTTGTTTGTTTGTTTGTTAATTCGTTCGTTCGTTTTCCGGCGTTTTCCGTGCAATAGATAACCTTACCTGAGGGCCGGTGAGACGCTCTGCAGCAGCAGCGTTCAGACGGAGAGGAAAGGGGCGTGGTTTGCCAGGTCTAATGTGGCGTTCATGAACTGTCGGAAATATTACTAGAATGAATTATAGATCTCATTTCAGTAAAAACGCTCAATCGCTGTATTTGTGATTTGAGAATCTGAAGAGCAGATGTACGCAAGTGTTGTCGTGTAAATGAGTTCATCCTTATGTACAGCATTTCTTTTTGAATGTTTTAAGTGCATTGTGTAAAACGCGTAAAAATGAAATATACCTTACAAAAACCCACACACATTTATGGTTCATATTTTCGATGTTGCTTTTCTATATCGTTTTTCTTTATCTTTACTTTATGAATATCGGGCTGGCTTTGCAACATTTGCAAATACTTTATAAGATAGAGTTTGTTCATAATGTATCTAAAGATTTGCAACCATTGTGAAAACAATAGGCAGTCAAAACACGATTTACATTTGCTGGCACGTCATAATATATAAACAGCACCGCTAAACAATACGATAAACAATAACCACCTACTCAAGTGCTTTTGTGCTCATCTTTTGACCGAAAAAACTTGTATGCTTTGTGACTCTGAGTGGCACCTGAAGGCATCACTAGTGCAGATCAGTGTTGTGTGCGGTCTGCTCGCTGTGTTTGCTGTGTTTGCTGCTGGCTCCCCTCTGTCCTCCATTAGAGCTCGGCTCCATCCCCGCTGTACGGCGCAGGCCCGAAGTAGCGCAGCCGCTCTGAGGTTAGTGCCCTACCGCGCAATCTCCATTTATTTCAGCCCCGGCGCAGCCGCATCATCGAACCCGGCAGCGTTGGGGTGAAAGATGCAGATTGTTTAGATGCTGACTGGAGCAGCGTTATGATGCATATATGGCTTTTTGTGAGGAATCGTGTTTCGGGCGCGTATCGACAACAAGCTCGGAGAGACTAGAATAGCTGTGGATGAGACGCAGGCCGCTGGGCCTGTTGTAGCGCTCTGTTTTGTTTCATATTGCGCGGGTTTCATGCTAGCTGCAGCGTTACCGAGCTTTGCCTTTCGCTGCACACACAATTAATTCACGCTCAGTCTGCCAACATCAACAAAAGCGTTGCTGATCTCGATCGTAGCCAGTTTTCATTCAGATCGCCGAAGCTACATCGCCAAATGGTTAGCAAGCTAGCTTATTAGCTAAATGTAGGACATTGCTAGCTTAGCTCGGTTTGGCAGTCGCTGTCAACCGACCCGGCAAGCCGGCTAACATTACAGCACCGTGACGCTTCAGCAATAACCTTACCTGTTTAGTGCAGTTAAGTAAGCCTGTTAACTACGTGTTATGGAAATCAGCCTTATTGTTGGCCATGATTGTGATTAGACATCAGTGTTGTCGAGTCGTGCACCGGTTCGTTTACCATCCCATTGATCCTGTCAGCAGCTACAGTCCGTGTTGTTGGTACAGGAGCAAATCAGCATCTCTGTCTGCAGCTGATCACAGAATTTTGTCTCCCCCAAACAACAGTCCAAGTCTCGTTCACAGAAAAAACAAGTGTGTATTGGAAAGATCTGTTCAAATACATATCCATGTATCAGCTGTCCAGCATGAGTCAAGTGAGCAGCTTATCCCCATTAAACTCCTCAGTGGTTGGTTTCACTCAAACAGCCTGTCAACATGTCTGCATCCATCTACTGATGCTGTTTATAAGTTAACAAAAGCACGTTGTGTGTGTGTGAGATTTGGTTGATTGTGAGTGACTGTCACCCCTCTATAACACCGTAATATCACTCCAGTGCAGTTCACCAACGAATACACACACACACACACACACACACACACACACACACACACTGCCTTAAACTGTGAATGCATTTAAACTTTCTTACATTTTTACTATCAGGAATTTCCTTTCATTCAGTTTGAGATGAAACCGTGACATGCATCTAGATGGAGTCAAGGGACATTTATTAATGTGTTGAATAAATGAATATCTTTCTAATCTATTTCTTTTCAGACCTATGATTTAACACATAATAGATGGGAAAATAAAACTTTTCCATGCTTTGACCACAGTGGTTTTATTCAAAATGAAACTATTAGAACAGCGTAAAGCCCCCTAGAGGCTGATTAGCAATGGTGCAATAATTGCACCATTTTTTTCAGTGGAAATTCATGATTACTGTGACAGCTGTGCATGGGAGCAGTTTGTCCTAAATTTCTTGAGTTTGAAGGTCTTAACAATTCCATGAACGTGCATTTATGCTGCGCAGGAGTTCACAAATATGTACAAAATACATGCAGACGAACACATCAGGGAATATTTCAGATTAGTTTGCTTTAGCTTTCAGTCCAATACATGTTGTATTTTTAGCATGATGAGCCTGAGCTTGTTTCTGCTGGTAGTACATGTGACACATGGGGCCATGTGGGGGTAAAACCATCCCTGTCATTATCTTATGCTGCGTCTCTCCTTTTCGTCTGCTCTCCTCAGTCATTGTACGGTGGATCCAGCTGTTTGGACCAGGTGGCCGATAATGGACGAGCACGTCGTTCACCAGACGGAACACATGACCACCATCGAGGCCAGCGCCGTCAGCCAGCAGGTCCAGCAGGTGCATGTAGGCATAATACCTTAACAGTGGAAACCAGGAGTGATGAAGAGGCATTTCCAAGTCCCATTGTTTTGCAAGCCAGTTAGGATTTTAGTCAGTCAGATATGGGTGCCGTGATTTTTTTCTTTGAAGGTTTCAACCCATTCTGCTTGGATCATTACTGTGAATAGGTGCACGTGGCCACCTTTACTGAAGCATCCATGATGAGCGCAGAGGAAGACTCAACGTCCTCACCGGATGACGATCCTTACGATGACACAGACATCCTCAACTCGGCTGGCACGGATGAGGTCACCGCACACCTGGCTGCCGCAGGTACGTCTACCCAGGAGGGAGAAGCTGAGCATTTAGTGGTTTTAGGCAATAAGAAGCATCCAGCCAATGTGTGACAGTACCTGAATGAGTTGGTGAAGCTGCGTCCTTTTGGCTCAAAGACCTTCAGGTTTTTCTTTCCCTCATATCTGGCATTTCCAATGAATTCTACTAATCCAGTAAAACGTGCCTGGAGTTCAGTGTAATGCTTGTGATTGAACAACAGGTGGTGCCAGTGGACTATTTTATGGCGCTGCTGCAAAATATTGCCTCCTGTCAAGCTCCTGACAGCACCTTTTTGTCTTTTCCCTTTTAAGTCATTGATGTACCAAACGGGGCCAGAGAGCCGCATTTGCAGCTCGGCTCTGTTTGAAACTTTTCTCCTCGTTTTCTCGGATCAAATCAAAAAAGAAGATTGAATAAAAGTAACGAAGTCTGCCATACATTCAAGATAGATCAAATCTGAGAGGAAAAACAGTGCTCAGATCTACTGAATGTTGTTTATTGTGATTGTCGTCATCTTCTTTTACACTTTTCTGACTGTCAAACTTGATCTCTCTCTCTCTCTCTCTCTCTCTGTCTTTCTCTCTCACTCACTCACTCTCTCTCTCTCTCTCTCAGGTCCAGTAGGCATGGCAGCGGCTGCTGCTGTGGCAACTGGTAAGAAAAGAAAGAGGCCTCACATCTTTGAATCGAACCCCTCCATCCGTAAGAGGCAGCAGACTCGTCTGCTCAGGTGAGCTTAATGAGACAGCAGGCCAGCTTTGCCATGTGTTTTCCCTCATCAGTTCCCATTAGAAAAGTGATATTTTCAGCACCTGAATGCAGGCCGAGCTGGTGTTGTACTTTATGGTTTTATTCTGAGGGTGGCGTGTGTTTACAGGAAACTGCGAGCCACCCTGGATGAGTACACCACCAGAGTGGGCCAACAGGCCATCGTGCTGTGCATCTCCCCCTCCAAACCCAACCCTGTGTTCAAGGTGTTCGGTGCTGCTCCTCTGGAGAATGTGGTGAGTGTTACAGTCAGCCGGTTAAACTTAGAGGTACATTGAACCGTGCATCTTCAGTGAACTGCATTTGCTATGTCGCTGCTCTTTCTTGATTCTCTCTTTGCATGCAAATCATTCATGCGATAAGTTTCACATCTCTTTTTTTCTAATAATAATTTACTTTCTATGTCCAAAAATAGTGAGAGGTCCATCACAAGGAGAGATCATAGACATGATTAAACAATTAAATGATCATTTTCTGTTTATCTAACCAATAGTTCGCAGTTCCAGCACTAAACTGAAACACTGTCTTTCTGTCCTCCAGGTGAGGAAGTATAAGGGCATGATGTTGGAGGATCTGGAGAACGCTCTGGCTGAACATGCCCCCGCTGGTGGCGAGCTGGCCTCAGAGCTGCCCCCTCTCACCATTGACGGCATCCCTGTGTCTGTGGACAAGATGACCCAGGTCGGGCTCAATCCTGTGTCTGTTTATCTTTTGTGGGCCAAACCTCCCAAGTAAAAAGTGTTTATCAAACACAGACAAACACAATGTCGGCGTTCCCAGCAGGGGGCACCAGTTGGCAACAAATCAGGGTTACAGATCGTGTTTTATGTGTGCTGTGTGCAAGAGCTTAGCCATTATATGTATCAAGGTCAAAGCCTCAATTTTAGCACGTTCTCGCATGTCAGTGTCACTTGATGAGTTTGATTCATGTATTTTTAACCAGCAATTGTTTGCGACATACCTGCATTTTCATGGTAAAGGGCGACTTCGGCAGTGTTATTCAGGCATATACATGATGCATACGTGGTGTCTACATCTGAAGACAAGCCTCCTCCCTTTGCGAGACAGGCTGTGGTACCAGTGAGAGGATGAGCAGAGTAGACTGCTGGAAAGCCTTTTACTGCACCGAGTCCTCTCTTCACCCGAGGGAACCCAGCTTGTTTACTCTGCCATCTCAGTGCTGCTGACGCGCTCTCTGGATCATCGTCAGAGTAGCCAGCATGTCAGTGGCCCTCAGAGACGGTCCTCAACCCTGGGAGCACGGTAGCCAATTGCAGGGCCAGATGTGTCCTCGGAGGGCAGGTGTTAGTTGGTGCTTGTTTTTCTGGAGGTTGTAGGATGAGATTATCATGAGTAACCTGTTGCCTCACTCAGCTTGGCCAAGTCAGGTGGAAAGGTGTGGGGGTTGGTGTTTTTAGAGGTATGTGTGTGCTAAGCGTTGGAGACGGGATGTTGTCAAGTCCCTCTGGGAAAGGTCAAGTAACCTTAGAGAGGGCAAGTATGAAAATGAGAACATGCGATGAAAGGGAGCTGATGCAGATTTAGCACGCCTGATCCATATCAGGCAGGCCTTAGTGTTTTCTATGCAGACATCCGCAGTAAGTTTTGCGCCGCTGAAGAAATCCCAAGTAAGGTTTAGTGACGCAGGCAGACGCCCTGGCCAGTATGGAGCATCTGTAGCAGGTGATCCCGGGTCTAGCCTGAGCCCATAATTACCCCCTAGCCTTGTTAGGGCCAGGGACCCGGCAACATAGCCGCCTTCTTAAATGCTGATTGGACCATTGCTCGGAGGATTAGGATTGGGGGTGGGGTGGGGTGGTGGGTGCAAGGACAACATGCCACTTAACTCACTAGCCACTGTAATTAGGCCATCTGGCCTAGCACACATGCATCCACATACATCCACACATTGACCAGCCACAGGTGGAAACACGGACATCTTTTTGCTACTAAGTCCTTTTTTCTGGTGCTAATCCAACTTGTTCTGTCAGTGGGCTGAGTGTTGGCTCCTGTGAAGCCCCTTTACTGCGGCCACTTGGATGGTCACACCAGGTTTTTCCAAAGCTGGTGTGACCATCCATTTTCTATCCAGATCCATTTTGCTGTATCTCTTTGTGTGATGCCCTCAGGAACCAAGTATAGGTGGTTTGTGAGTTAGAAACGGGGGTCTAAGGGGGGGAGGAGGGAGGGATTTATTTCTCCCGGAACCAAATTTAGCCTGTGATGTCAAGGCAGGCAGACGCTGCAGTGCCTCATTGTGCAATATAATCCCCCGGTGATGCTTGCATATTACCAGGACACTGAGGACATTGGCACTAAACCCCACCCCTGCCTGTCGGCGAGTGTGAGTGTACGCTCCTGGAAATGTTGATGTGACGCATGCTGCTCACTGCCGCATGTGAAGCATGCATGTTGATTGATGATCAATAGCACACAAATGAGATTAGATTAAGACCCTCACTCTGCCTGCTTTGGGGCAGAGTGCAAACCTCTGCAGGCCTCTCATGCAACACGGCAGACAAAGCAGTCAGTACAGGAAAACAAGCACGCCTAAACTAAACATTACAACCTTCATGAAGGCAGCATTTATTGCATCGCTGTTGTATTATCTTAAGCTTGGTGCACAGATGGCACCAACATGTTTATTTTTTCAACTGTGAAATGTCCTGAGCACATGTCTTGGTCACAGTTCTTTAAAAAATAAATTCAAGGATTCCACACAGAAGATGTTTATGTTACTGTAGTCCAGGTGATCGGGCTCTGCTGATTACTCTCCACTTTTACAATAAGTGAAAATAACAAGTTCTACCTCTGCAGCATCAAGAATGGACGTGCTATGTGAGTGCTGGTCTCTTAACTCCAGGACAAAGCAATCAGCCCACAATTACAGCAGCTTTTTCACTTCTAACGACCTGCACTACAGAAGCTTGGCTCCTTTTGCTTCACTGTTTGTGAATGGCACACTCAATATAGTTTACAAGCACTCATTGACACAATCAATCCACAATAATGAAATAATGACTTGAGTCTCCACACAAGTCCATAAAATGGCACACGCCACCAGTGATCAAAGTTAATCTAATGTTTTTGTTTGACATTGAGTGTCTTTTTTAACAAGATCAAGCAGCTTGTCCTTGTTCATGCTACGCTGAGTGTACTGGAGCCTTCGCTAGGACAGTTTGACTGTGTTGGATCACCCCTGATGTTCCATCAGGCTGGAGCCACAGCCATAGATTGGTCTGTTAATAAACATGATCGCGTTGTTCTCCTTTTTAGAAAGCCTGTTTCTATTTGCAGGCCTTGACCACCTCAGCACCCGGCAGCAGGTACCCGATCAATACGCGCCTCCTGCTGCCTGCTCAAGGGCGTGTTTGCTTATGTATGTGTGTGTGTGAGAGAGAGAGAGACAGTGCAGCTCTCCACTTCAGAGTTTTAGTGACTGTATCATCTCTTTGCGGCATGCATCTGTCCTTTTGCTTCAGGCCCAGCTGCGAGCGTTCATCCCAGAGATGCTGAAGTACTCAACGGGCCGAGGGAAGCCTGGCTGGGGTAAGGAGAGCTGCAAGCCGGTGTGGTGGCCTGAGGACATCCCGTGGGCCAACGTCCGCAGTGACGTTCGCACAGAAGAGCAGAAACAGAGGGTGAGGGAAATACTGTTGTAATGACGTTTGCTTTGTTGATTTTGCCCCTCCTTCCAATAGCAGTTCTTTTTAAGCCTCAATTTCTGCACGATACAGATGGTGCAAAGTGGATAACAGGCATATTCCAAGAGATGCCACATCTCTTTTCATATGATAGGTCCCAAAGTGGCTTTAAACTACTCAAGTTCCTGACTTGGTTAGTCATAAGTGGTATTTGAAGACCTCAAGCTGCAGAATTGTTTGCCATATTAACTTCTATTTGTGTTTCCCAAGGTGTCGTGGACGCAAGCGTTGCGGACCATCGTTAAAAACTGCTACAAGCAGCACGGCCGCGAGGATCTGCTGTACGCTTTTGAGGACCAACAGGTAACCACGGCAGCCCCCACCCAGCACCACCTGACCACCGCGCAGAGCATCGCTCACCTTGTGCCCTCACAAACGGTGGTACAGACCATCAACAACCCCGACGGAACGGTCTCGCTCATCCAGGTGCGTTTCAGTGGCTGTTATGTTCAGATCAGAATCTCATTCAGTAAATCTGAGGTTTAATGTGTTCACTGTTTGTTTTCTGTGACTGCACCACCTTTCTCTCAGGTTGGCACAGGACACACAGTTGCCACTCTGGCAGATGCTTCAGAGCTGCCCGGTGTGACGGTGGCGCAGGTCAACTACTCCACTGTGACTGATGGAGAGGTAACACCGACGTTCTGCGCCATGAAGCTAGAAGACCAGCAATCCAGAAACAGTCTTTATTGCTGCACTGCTGATCTTCATTTGCATGAAATTGTCTTGTTCTTCTCCAGGTGGAGCAGAACTGGGCCACCCTCCAGGGCAACGAGATGACAATCCAAACCACTCAGGCCTCAGAGGCCACGCAGGCGGTGGCATCCCTGGCTGAGGCCGCCGTCGCTGCCAGTCAGGAGATTCAGCCCGGAGCCACTGTCACAATGGCTCTGAACAGGTGAGGATGGGAGACGTGACTAAGATATGTTTTGGCCTAACAGCTGGATGAGTACGGGACAGCTGTCAGGGCCGGGGTCCCCTGGAGATGAGAGTCAACTGCCTCTCATCCTGCTTCAGCATCAAACTAATTAGCCTGTAGCTTTTATAGAGGCAGCGTGCATGGTACACAAGCATTAAATGGGTTGTTAGCTGCATATTTCCGTGTGCTAATGGCTCAGTAGAATTTCGTTTATTGTATAAACATATGTGCAGGTGTTAAATGATTGATTGCTTTGTAGTGCAAGTCAGTAAAGGTTTGAAATAAAAAAATCACTCATAGCATAGCATTTAGAACCTGTAATTAAAATATGTGAGAGGGTACAGTACTGACCCTTAGTAAAAGGCTGTCTGCAGATTCTAGAAAGAGTCCTGTTTTCATATTACTATCAACTGTCTGTAACTGCAGCCACTCTGGTAGTAAAACATGTCCAAAGGTGGTGTTTGTAATGTTTCTCTGGTGGGAAATCAGCCACACACGACTGTATTCAGATGGGATCTACAACAGGATCTTAAATCATGTCCCATGGATGGCTCGAGTGTCGCAGGATCTGATGACAGTGCAAGAACGCATTAACCAAAGAGTTAGCAGTCTTTGGTTGCAGCTACGGCGTTAAATCTCATGATCTTTCTTTCTCGTGTTCTTTAAAAGTCTTTAACTTGCCAAATTCACCAGTCAGGCTTGCCGAGATGCTGACATGTTCGTTGTTTTTTTCACTGCGGTGGTGTCAAGGCAATAATTTCAGATGTGTATGGGTATGTCCCATTGGGGCTTGTTACCTGCACCCACCTGTGTCCTCCTTCCTCCCCCCTCCCCTGCCCTGTTTACCTGAGCGAAGCTACTCTGGGCTCTCTGCTCCACAGGCTCTGGAACATTTTGTCTCTGTTTTCCAGCTCCAGTGGGAGAATATCGTGGTACAAAATTTATCAGCCGTGGCGAACTGTTAAACGCAATTAGTGAAGCCTTAATCTGCACTGATGGCACAAAATGTTTACTGCTAAACAGAAAAACCACCTCGGATTGATCAATATCTGTCAGCAAGACTTGATAAGAAGCATTTTACTGCCAGTGTTGGCAAACTTTCCTGCCGTCTAGTTTGTCCTAACTAGACAGCATCCAGTCGAGTGTCATCCACATACAGCCGCAGTGTGAGTGAACCATCACCGCTTACAGTCTGTACTCTCTCAGCTCCTCCTCCTCCTCCTTATGAGTCCATCTGTAGTTCAATCTCAGATGTGATTATCAATCAAGCTGCGAACCGTTCCATTAGTTCATAACGAAGCTGCTGTGGTAATAGGCTCGTGGTAATTCCACTGGATAGATCTGGTTGATAAAACTGCTTTGTTAGACCAGCAGCACCTGGCCTTCAGGGAGATGTGACAGATTCCCCATAAGTCCAGACTAGAAAAGCCTCTTATAGCTCATACACTCCTGCCTCTTCACCCCACATCTCTCTAATAACCTCTTGTGTTTGTGAGCAGACCGTGCGTGTGTGTGTGTATGTGTGTGTGCTTTGCAGCTTTGTACCAATGATTGTGTATGAAAGCCTAATATATGAATATGTGTTTTGTTGAGTTGTGTGCACAAAAAAAATGTTTTAATGCCCAGTTTTTACATATTGTACACTGTATCCAATGTGTGTGTGTGTGTTGCAGCGAGGCAGCAGCCCATGCCGTGGCGACGTTGGCTGAGGCCACTCTACAAGGCGGAGGGCAGATTGTGCTGGCAGAGACAGCAGCTGCTGTTGGGGCGCTGGCAGGGGTTCAAGATGCTACAGGTACATTTTCATCCATCACGTTATCAACAGCAACATGGAAAACACACTTCAAATGACAGAATATACATAGAGTCATATAGTATGTGGTGTAGTGTAAGGCAGGGGTTCTCCTCCTAATTGGTGCCTGTGTGTGTGTGTGTGTGTGTGTGTGTGTTCCCCAGCCAATGGCATTTCTAATTAGTCTTACTAAGTGTAAGCTTCCCTTCAGTAGCACTACGGTGAGACCTCTGAGCTCCTACACTCTAATCTACTCTGTGCTGATGTGACAGATGGTGTGTGTGCATGTGCATGGGCGCTGTGTGTGTGTGTGTCTGTCTTGTAGCAGGAGGGTTAAGGTTAGGGCTAACCCTAACCCTTTTAATTATACGTTAGCTCAGTGACCCTATCGTCAGTGTCCTTACATGCATGCACTGCTGTGCCAGTGTGTGTCTGCTGGGATTGGACCACTTTCTTATGACGTCCTTTTTAGCATATGTTCAGTCAGTATCCTGAGGGTGGAACGTAAAGCTGCTTCTTGTCAATGATTAACATCGAGGAGACGCGCTGCTGATCTGAGATTGATGACCCGATGTAGAAATGTCAGGGGCCTATTGCACGTACCTGCAGGATCACAAGTGAAACTACGCAGTCGCACTCTTGGCTTTCTCATTCTTGAATTTCAATTAAGACTTAATGCCTTTGTAATTAGGTGTGTCGATCACTGGCTTAGTAGCGCTTTGATTGTTCAAGTTGTGAGCTAATGGTATCTTTCTCTCTCTCTCAGTCCCATTTTGGAAACCATGATTTGATGCATTATTGTTTGTTGGTTGATACTTTGAATTATGGTAATTTATAATCGACGTAATGATACAACCCATGATTGACAGGAAGTTCTGCCCACACACACATCTCGTCGAGCTGTCAATCTTTTTTTCCGTTCTTCTAATCAGAACCATCCCACAGTGGGATTAACACACACATACACGCACATTCACCGAAAGTACACTTGTCCAGGGGCATGACCGGGTCCCTCAGGGGCCCTCCTTAAGAGGGCCGATCCACTCCATTATCAGTCCATGGTCTAATCACTGGGCCAGCTGTCAGCACTCTATCCCAGGTTCTCTTGCTGGACTGCATACATGCACACACACAATCACAGGTGGCATGAGTACAAGGTTAGTCCACATGAAACTGAATTTCATCAGAGAAAGTATCATAAAATACTTCAATAAAATATGCACAGCGTGTATATTTGCACATTTGTAGTGCAGCCTTTGTAGTTTGACGTCTTGCGTCCTAAACCGTAAGGAGCCATTTGGCTGCAAAGGCTCACTCAAACAACTAATGGAGCTGCCAGAGCCAGTCCTTCTCCCCACTATTGACCTTTGCTAATCACTGTAGTGCTACACAGGAGTGCAGAGCGCCGTTTGAAGTGCGCTGGCCCAGACGCCGCTGATTGGCTTGCGTAGCGCCCCTTCACTGACACAGGCATGCAGACACTCACACACACTAATACATACACACGGCAACACCAAGCACGGCCCTTCATGTCTAAGTAACTATGTTTGAGTGGCTGAATTAGGCACTTCACTCAGTGCTGTGTGCGTACATCACCGTGCCAGGCCAATGCCCTGTTCCCTAAGCCCTCCACCATAATCACTGCCAGCACAATTACCTGCATCAGCAAAACTTAACCCTGTCACAAATCACTGGTGAGTGGGCTTAGCAAGGGCCCGCATTAAGAAGACCAGCAATTACAAGCTAACCTGACAAAAGAGGCTCAAGTTTTTATTTTGGGCAACTCGAAAGATGTGAATGCAGCCCTGCATCATCTCAGTTATGTGTTTGAAAGGGATTTATGGTTAGTGTCTGTTTGCTGCGTTTAATGTCCAGTGTCTTAGCTCAGAGTAATGGGAGCGGGCGTGAGCCACTGCCATCCCCTACACTGACCTTCTTGCCTGCCTGTGACACCGTGACAGCTTGCAGGGTGGGGCAGAGGCCCACGTGACTGCAGCAATAATCCCTGCAGGCAGAGACACACACACAGCTGGGCATGGGGGAAGCGAGCTGAGAACGTTCAATCGGACCATTGTTCAGAAATGCCGTCTCTGTAACATGGCCGCCTCCTGTCACACACAACTACCTGGCCTCCCAAGCACAGTGTCAGACCGAAACTCCAGTGACGAGATTACCGCCGAACGGCTGCAGCTCGTGATTTTCATCATCAATTAACAGTTAAGGCTCAGGGTTAAGCGATGTGTTTTCATCCAAACCACAGCAGAAAAAACAATTTACAGCTGAATAATTAACCTGAATGATTGATGGATTTGATTAATTTCCTGTCAATGGACTCCAATAATTCAGATAACCAACTGATCGTATCAGTAGTGTTTTTTTTTCTGACTGGGATAGATTAACCAATTACTTCCGGGCTAATTGCAGCTACTGGGGTAAAACAGATCAAGTAGACGGACACATACAAAGTGATATTGTTCGTTGTGCTGTGTGTCTAATGCCGAATATCTTTGCCTCAGGTCTGGTCCAGATCCCAGTCAGCATGTACCAGACTGTCGTGACCAGCCTCGCCCAGGGCAACCGGCCCGTCCAGGTCGCAATGGCACCTGTGGCCACACGCATAGATAACACTGTCACGCTGGACGGCCAGGCGGTGGAGGTTGTGACCCTGGAGCAGTGACATTTACCACCCTGGAAGGAGTAGAAGGCACTGAATGGCCACCGCGGAGATTTGTTTATCCTACTGTTTTCCAAGACATCATGCTGTGTACAATGTCAAATATATTTTTAAATGTACATCTGCAGGGGAAGTAAAGTGAGTTACCAATGCATTGTGTTTATTATGTAAAGATATTGCTTTTACTAGTGTTTTTTTTTTCTTTTCTTTTGCTTCATGGGTTTTTTTGTTTTTGTTTTTGTTTTTTTGTTTTTTTTTTTTAGCTTTGTGATGTTGAGTATTTAGTATTTATTTCTTTACAATTAACCTTTACTTAAAACAAAGATGAACCAAAAAGCCTGGGAGGAAAGCCACCACTGCTTCACCCAGAGTGTGTAACTGTCACCGTTCTGGATTCTCATTGTCGTCTCTGTGTTTGACTGTTTCGTTTTTAGGATGCATTTACAATTCAGTGCCATAGTCAGAAAGCACGCCTCTCTGTTTCCCATAGATCACTATTCTGAATTTTTCTCTTCCCGCCTCAACTCACCTAAAACTCTCTTAGTGTACAGAAACAGCATCAGTGTAGACACTCCCAGACATTTCTCGCGTTAGATGTTGAAATGTTGCGTTCGAATGCCGTCTTGCCGTGTGCTTTCCTCTGTGTTGTTTAACTGCAGTCCACGCACATGCCAAGATTTGTGAAGACTCAGGATATACATCAAGGTGTTTTTTACTGCTGGACGGCTGAGCTGACTTTCCGAAGCAGCCATTTTGTCTACCAAACCTTTTTATTTACATTGCATGGATAGGAGCACCCCTTGGTTTGTTGTTTTTGTTTTTTTTTTAAACATGTACTCCTTTGTATGTCACTTAGGACTTGGTGGTCTTTATTTATTTATACAGCTTAAAGTCACAGGGACGCTGAACATTAAAGGACCAGTGTGCAGGATTTAGTGACATCTAGTGGTGGGGTTGCAGATTGCAACCAATGGAGTACACCTGGCCTCACCCTTCATGTAGGAGAACCTCTGGTGGCTGCAAACTCATGAAAAATGCAAAAAAGGTGCTCTGTTTGGTTTGTTCATTGCGGGCTACTGTATAAACATGGTGGACTCTTTGGAAGAGGACCTGCCCCTTTACAGATTTAGAAGAGCTCATTCCAAGGTAACAGAAACACAATGATTCTTGTTTTCGGGTGATTGTACAGTAATGAAAACATACTTCTGAATTTTATTTTCTATTCCTTCCATATTCTGCAAACAGATCCCCCTAAATCTTACACACTGGTCCTTTAATTGACATCTGTGTAAATGTGCCACTTTAGCCATCATGGCGTATTTTCAGCTGCAGTCCCTGGACAGGTGTAATGACAGCGACACACAAAACACATTCAAGCAGGAGCAGCAATACTGTACATACAGCAGAGCACACGTCATCAGAACACATGAAACACTTCACAACAATACACAAAACAAAGCACGCTTCGGGTGATCACATGGTCACACACTTGATTGTCTTTTAACCATGACTTTGAATTGATTTTTAAACGAACAATAGGAGCATCATTTTGTAAACCACAGGAAGTTAGTCGTGCTTGGACAGGCGCTGCAGTATTTGTGATGCAGATATCAAAAAGGCATTTCTTTGAATCTTGCAACAAATAAAAATTGCTTGCCAGGAATCAACGTTGTTCAATGCAGCTGTAGCATTTTGGTTCAACTTTCATCATTGTTTAAGGCGTAAAGTCCAATAAACTGGCTGCTGTTCACCCTTCATTCTATTTCTCTCTTGGTTTTTAGCACACTGTTCATAATAAAGCGTAATTATCAATGGATACATAAAATGTTAAAGCTAAAAAAGTCACTGTTTTCATACAAACATTAAATAAAATTAATACAAGGGGCAGCTCTACAAAGCCTTTTAGCATCTTTTAGCTAATTGCTCTGGGTTGCTATATTGCAGGTTTACTGTATAGTTAAGTCTCTCATGGATGCAGGCAGCTGTATTCAGCAAATAAGCTATTAAACACACTGTACTAAACCTGTCAAACATCAAACACTGCCGTTTCCAAATCTGATGGTTACAGACTCCTTGACAAAAACAGAAAAGCCTTTTCAATTTGGATGACATGATACCTCTGTAAATGTGTAAAATGAAGCTGTCAAAAAGTGCGCAACATATCAGCTCTATGTGTTAGATAGTAAAGAAAATATGCAGGAAAAACAGATAAAGATGCAAATATTTCCAGCTGCAGTCAGTTTGCTGTTGCACAGCTGAGTGCGTTGAAGGTCATGTAATAGTCAGCTTGCTAAAAGCTAAATATCTTTGTTAACACAAACCCCAGACACAAACAGCCACCACATTTTAATTTTTACTAATGGCTATATAGTAAAAATGCAACACAGCTACATTTACACCATTATCACTGCAAGAGACAGAATTTATTTGTGTGAAAGAGACTGCTGTGGGGGGGCAGGCAATGATCTTGTCCCACCTCTTCCATTAGAGCAAAATACACACACACATCCAGGAAGCTTTATGTTTAACTTTGTGTTCTTCATAGTTGAGGACTTTTTTAAGAAAAGCCACATTTCTCTGCATTTTGTCCCTTAATGATCGAGCTGCCACCAAACCCGATAACCACACTCTCCTCTGCAGCACCCCCACCTTCCCTGCCGTGACAGACAGGGCCATGATTACATCATAAGCTGCCTGAACCTCCTCTTGCTTTAAAGCCTGGGATTTGCTTGCCGGGCCCTTCTGTTGCAGAGTGGAACAGAGAGAGAAGCGTTCAGGCCTTAATCTATCAGGCGTCAGTGTATATCCCGCTCTTCCTCCAGATTAAAGCTGAACCAGGTTGCATTCACACAGATGAAAAGATCCCATTTGCCTTTCTTGTTTTATGTTTTCTTCTCCCTCCTGTCACGTTTAGGTTGGGCCCCTTGTGTGAGCTAAAAAACACTCGTAGGAAAAGAGAAAACTTTGTGCATTGTTCAAGTCATTGTAGGTGTGTGGCACGCGTGCACATCAAACCATCAGTGCAGATTAAGAAGGCCTTATTAGTTGTAGCATGCTTTCTTGGAAAAAGGCCTACACCTCATGCTACCTAAGCCTCTCCCTCTTCCATCTCTGTACCATCCATCCACTCAGCCACACTTACACAAAGTGCACTGAAACCTTTCAACTGTATCATTAAAGCTGAACCCAGCTGAGTTATGAAATGGCACGGGGTCAGTAAGGATGGAACTTGTCTCAAAGTGATGCTGTCGTCTCAACTCCAGTCTTAAGAAACCTTCAGCTTAGTTATTATAAATGTTTAAATTTCTAAAATCCGAGATGTTTTAGTTTTATTTGCAGCATTTTGTACAAAATGAGAAAAGGAATTTTGTATTTTAAAAAAGGAAACCCATAGTTTATATAGCTGACTTATGTATTATATTTTACCCAGCTTGGGTCTGCAGTATAATATTTGGGGATCAAGCTGGAGTAAGACCTATTTCCTAAGATCCAGCACTGGGAAAATCATTTTCACAGTCCAAACACAATGAAAAATAAATGTTATCAAATATAAGACACTATTGTTCACACATTTTGTGCTTTGGGCCAAACTAAAATCAAGTTATACTTTCCTTGTTCCATAAATGCTCCTCATCCATGTCATTTTATCATTATTTAATGGCAAATATGTATATTCTTTAAGAATGGTGTTATGGAAATTACAGAATTGGGCTTAAATGTGTCCCAGAAATCTGGAAATGTTCCTGGTGAACATACATTGTTGAGGCCCACCTAGGCCTCGGCCTCAGAGTCATGTTTTGCAAGGAGCCTGTGCTGCTGCATTGCGTGACACTATTACAGGTTACATCATCGTGCACCACACCGCAATGCACTCTTCCAATCATCACATCCATCTGACTGACTTTGAACCTGATTGGATGCCATTAAAACCATCCAATCTAGGCAGTCAACTGGGGTGTGAGTGCTTGCGCTCCATCCTGGGGGCAATAATGTTTAGTGGTGGAAGATCACTGGTGCAGAGGGAAGGCGTGCGATTGATTCTCCGCAGCCTGTGGACGAGGATGCAGCCAAGGCTTCAGTGGCCCGGCTCCACAGGGGTCACTGCAGGGTAAGAAGGGAGGGGTTGGTCATTCTTGTTGCCCGGAGTCGTGCAGGCAGACTCTAGGGCAGAGCTTTAATCTCCACTAATCGTTTCTTAATACGTGCATCCCGGGCCCTACGCCCCCGTACAAATGCACACACGCACTCCCACACGGACACACACACATATGTACAAACTGCTCGCGGTCCAAGCCCCCGCTTGCTCTAACAAGAGATAATCTCCTACCCCTCGTCCTGAGCACAGGGTTGGGTCACAACTTAAAAAAAAAAAAACACCCTTCTCATACAAGGAAATGGACTCTGTGACCTGCAAATTTGAAATTCTGCTCCTTGAAGATGAATACTTGTATATCTGTGGGTGCCAAACCATTCAGAAAAATAAATTCCCATGTCTGACCCATCAGCCTGAGATAGAAAGTTTTCTCATCTGTGCGGAAATACTGTAACATAAATCCTTTCTTCAAGCAAAAAACAACCAAAATCGATCTCTGTACGCATCTGGGCCTCGTGCAGAGTTTACCCTGAAGCCTGAGCACCAGCAGACATGTTGCTGATGAAGTGTCTTCCCCGTAATGTAGTCTAATAGTCTAATAATGGCATCCTCACCTTCTCAGCTCACACCTCTGTCCACCTCCAGCCCAGACACTGCGTAAGAACGATGATAATCTCATTTCACTAATGCTCTGCAGCCTGCATTAG
Source organism: Chaetodon auriga (assembly GCF_051107435.1). Taxonomy (NCBI): domain Eukaryota; kingdom Metazoa; phylum Chordata; class Actinopteri; order Chaetodontiformes; family Chaetodontidae; genus Chaetodon; species Chaetodon auriga. The sequence continues at coordinate 11,847,587 of NC_135095.1, read as the reverse complement.
AACACAGGCGAAGCACTGTCTCAGCCTGACTCTACCCACCCAGGAAACTGTGAGAGAGAGAGAGAGATGGAGAAAGGGGCCAGGGGGGCTGTGGGATAGAGGGGGCACTGAAAAATGCGGCGTAACCTGAGCTGCTCGGCCCATCTGGAGAAGGCCTCGCATTGACAAGGGTTATCCCACAATGCACTTTGCTGCAGAGAAGATCGTTAGAGGGAGTCTGACACAGGGATCAGTCTTTTGAAAGTATTTATTTGCATCACAGACAATAAGCGAACTGGTATGACTAACAAAAAAGAGGAGAAAAGTCAGCAGGTGCGTAACAGACTGAGAACATGTTGACTAAGACTGTGGTCAAACACACACCCTATACATGTCATATGTGCGTGATATGTTCTGTAACATGAGACACAACCACAGTTAACCTGAATCAGTTGTCCTCTGAATAACAGCTTGAGCTGAGCCCTTTCATGTCAACCGGTCTGTGCATCACCACAACCTCCGCACTTACCCACTCTCTTTCCGTTTTAATGGCCGACTCGCACAAAAGCAACAGAGCCTCCGCACAGGTCCGATGACGACGTCCACGTAGATCAAATATAGCTAGCCTGCAGCCAAACTGGTAACAATACAAATCATATTAGCTAAAGCTGAAGTGTAGGCTATAAAGCAGGATTTATGCAAAGGCAGATAAAGAGGTTTTAATCCCCAGATCCCCCTGTCACCTACATTAGCAGCCCCTGACCCAGATATATGGAGCTCAGTATGCAGCAGCTTTTTCGAGCCGGGCCGTTCAACGGACTGTTGCAGAAAACCCAACCAGCATCGGAGAAAGACTCCCTCACTCTCCACCCTTTTCGTTTGGGAAGGGAGGAGGGGAAAAAGGCCGCATTGAAAGAGAGGGGTAAGATGACACCGCACGGTTTGCCAATTATGCCACGGAGCTAAGAGAGGAACCCCCTGATGGTTGGCTGAAGGCAGAATAGCTAAACCTTTATACGGCCGGCAAGTCCCTCGTGCTGCAGAGCTGCACTCAATTGATCTAACTGTGCTGGTAAAACCTGTAGACAAGACTGATGAGCAAAGGAATCCAGTGCCATCATCATCATCATTAAATGCATGCAAGGATGCAGCTAATGTGTATCTGCATTATTGATTATTCAGGAGATTATTTTTTAAAATAAAACATAAATCATTCTAGTCTACAAAGACTGGATTGTGGTAAAACGTCCTTGAAAGGGTCCTGGAGACCAAGCGGACGGGTCAGATTTCTTGTTTTGTCCGTCTGTCCTCAACCCAAAGATACTGAAAATAAAGAAATATAAAACATATAATAGTAGCAAATCCTCACATTAGAGAACATGGAAACTTGCTCAGTGATTGACTGACCGATTAATCCATGATCAAACTAGTTGAAGTGCTTATGGAGATATCTTGGTCTGGGGTAGAAGACGGCATCATCTGAGAAAGCGATACAAGCGAATGTTTTGGCATGTGCTGATAGACGTTTTTGCATTGATCGTAATGGAAACTCTTGTTTCACGAAACACTTATATTGATTTTCACTCCAGGTTTCATTTTCTGTCTTGACTTCAGGGGCATTATCCATCTTCTACAGCCTATTTCTACTTTTTTTTTTACAATACGTTACAGACACCATATACTGGATATCAGATTTACGCAGAACTGACTAAATATAATTAATGTATCCTGTTCTTATTGTTGGAGTTGAGTTGCTGTCCTTCGCACTTCTAAAAGTGTAGATATCCTTTGCCTCCATATTGAAGGTAAACAGCTAATTGTTTTCACCTCATCAGTCTTGAAAAGTGTCCCTAAAATTTTTTGTCCCAGGTCTGGTACATTCTTCGCCCTGTACACTATATACAACCTGTCCTTCAAAGAGTCACTGGAGCTTTGAGGCCGGGGTGTGCAGGGGAGGAACAGAGTTTCACCCCACCCTTCACCACCATCAGCCACTGACTCACTGACTACAACGTCCTCAAGGTGTTTCTCCACTTGGGACTGGAAGGCTGGCTTTGTCTCTGCATCGGTTTCAGCTGGTGGACGCTCTCAAGCGGTAGTTGGCAAGTCTAGAACCACCGGATCCATCTACCTCACCAGTGTGAGTTCTACCATTGCCAAACACCACCAGAGAGCTGCTGGGCCTCTTCAGACCCACGTGAGCAAACATGGGTTCTCGGGATGTAGAGTGATTCAGATTGATATGATTAAGTCACTAAGATGGGATGGCATGAATCTGAATTTAAAATGCTCAACAAGAGGAAGTTAACTTTAATAAGCAGAGAGAGGAAGGTAGGAAAAATCAAAAGATTGCGGTTTTTTTTGGCTTCTTTGAAGCTTCTGGGTCATTTGTGATAAACTGTCTTATAAAAGTCAGCAAAATTTGGGTCCACATCCTCTGAATAATCTTGCACAGTTTGGTAATGAAGACCAATGTACACGCAAGGAAATACAGGGGACAGTGAGGAGAATTCAGGGGTCAGTCATGAGCAATTTATGACACCAAAACATGTACTAATACAGACAAGATTATAATCCACGATTATGCGAAAGCGATGGAAGTCTGTCTTGTCCTATATTGGCACTACACATAATTGCTCAAAGTATATATACAGAAGCAAAAATGTGCTAGTGCCAAAATGGGCAAAGAAGAGGAATGGCTGGGGCATCCAAATGCAAGCAGTTGTTTGTTATAGAAGCATGTCGGAGTATCCAGCGAGACTCAGCTCATGCAACCGCACCAGAGTCATTACATCACATTCATCCCCACCCACAAGCACAGGAGAGGAGAGCCAGAGGCAGCAAGGACGGGCATCATCAAGTGGTTCTTTCTCTGCTCTGTTTATGGCCCTATGGTAATTCACTGATAGTGAGCTCTCACAGTGAATTCTACCAGTGCCATACACAGAACAGGAGTCATTATCACCCCAACACCCAGGCCAGCCAGGCAGCCTGTGAGGACAGTCGGCGCAGAGAAGCAAAACTATGCAAAACGAGACCAGCGACCCTCATGAAGAGAGAAGAAAGAACAGCCTGGAGAGAGAGAAAGAGAGAAAGAGAGAGGAAGGGATAGACATATGAGAGCAAGGGAAGAAATGATGTGAAACAGGAAGGGGAGCATCCACAGCCCACAGTGTTGCAGTGACGCAGCTTAACTGCACTGCAGAGGATGCATCCTCGCATTGAGTAACAGGTCAAAGGCGACTGTGTCTCAAAGTGGGCAACTAAATATAAGTCCAGTCAATCCGAGGAGTGAGAAAAACAACCTCGTCTAATTGTTCACCACTAATCACCTGAACTGCCGCCTTTAGATTTCTAGGAAGGGAGAGTTAAGGTTGACAGCGGATGGAACTACAACGCAGGGCACTATTAAGCATGTGAAATGGTTATCAAGCACGGACTGAATTAATAAATCCTAAGATGAATATTTTGTTTTGTCAAAAGCGCTTCAGGCACAGCAAGACTGATGCACAACACCAACCCTGAAAAATGCCAAGATCCTGCATCAAAACACCCCACTTGATGATCTTTGCACCTTTTAGATTTTGGTGATTAAAGATGCACCGCTGCATCATTTTTTCGCATTGCAATTTGTCGCCGAAGACCAAACTTCCCGCAGTAAAACATGATAAAACAAATCAATGATGCCATTTTTCAGTCAGATGCAATAATTGAAATTGGCTTTTGGCGTGCAAACACTGAATCCGACTGCTAGAATACATGAATCTACTTTAACTACTGCGATTCTGAGAAGACGCCATCAGGAAGGGAACTTTCAAAATTCCAAGTTAAACCCATCAATGACTGAAGGTTGGTGCAATGAGGGCCCTTATAGTTTACAGGTAATCTCTTTACATCCTGGCCATGTCCTCATCCCTTCACCCCCCAACTTGTCCAAAGGTTGACACCCTAAACTTGACCCCTTGATTAACCCTGTAGATTAGCGTTGTTAAATTTTCCCGTCATTGTTCTTCGCGGCTGCATGATGGAGACATGCTGCCACCTCCTCTGCACTCACTGCAGATTACACTGGAATTATGTTATCATATAATATATATAATTATTTCTTTCCAATCAAACAATGTTGTCGTAACACACAAATCTGAGATTAATCTATGGCAAGCTTTTGAAAGTCAGTATCTCCCTCTAAAAGTCAACTAACTGCCAGCAAACAGAATCTATAAGCTCCATCGAAGTTAGGTCATGATTGGTCGTGATGTTTTAGGATTTACAGCAAGCCACTTGCATTTTTTCTCTCATGTCAAACCACAAATCCCGGAAAATGGCTGCCATCAGAGTCAGATGTGGACGTTGCATCAAACTAATGTCAGTCCAAAGAGAATTGTGAGGCTCTTCATCCAAAAAGCACAAAAATTCTACTATCCTGCCACCTTCTCTCTCTTAATTCAGCCCAACATTAACAGCTCGCGATGAAATCCACGCAAATTATGATACACAAATTCTGCAGCCGAGCGATGACCTCCCGTCCATCTCCTGACCTTGGATGTGTTGTCAAAAGCATCTTGGCACTGCGGATAATCCGAATCGCAGAGGCTAGCCGTCCTCAGACGCCCCACCCTTGGTTCAGCCATTAGCTCCCTCACCCTGGGCCCTGCAGTGCACGGAGCTCCCATTGATTCCAGCGATCAAACCATGTACTAAGTGATTCCTCAGACGCCCAAATGGCTCCCTGAACAGGACTCCCATTGCCATTTCCTGAAGAAATCAATACCACTAAAAAGCCGAGTCGAAAAGAACCTGTGTGCTTTGAAGGTTTGCCCATGCCTTCTTTTTCCATCTTAATCAGTTAAGACTGGAGCTTCATTTTTGATTTTTCTAGCATGTTTTTACAGAAGAGGCTCCATGAGCCCTGGCTGCAGCGCAGAATGAATTTCATCTTGTGGCATACAGGAACATATTTACTCTAAGACATTATATTAATGTGGGTTTCTTCATGTAGACCTGAATATCTTCTTCTTCTTTTTTTTATCCTTCTGTAAATTTTCATTTTATTTGGATAGTTATCTGGTTAGGAGGTGACACACAGAGTCAACTTGCTTTGATGTGTCATCACGGCCAGCTGTCAAAATCCAAAACCCATCTGCATTAGCCTATATAAACTGGACCCACCCTTTTCTCATGAAGAAATTACCTGATGGATTCATGTGAAGAAGTGTTAGATTTGGGGGATTTGCAAATTTCCAGGAATTATTTGACTTTTATTCACATTGTCAAGAATTTCCAATTTTAGTCCTTAGCAATCCTTGAACAACAATAATAATAAAATAATTTTTAAAGGCGTTTTGTGCAAGTATGCAGCTTGTTCAGCTCATATCAGACGATTGCACCGAGATTAAAAATGAAAAAGATACTGAGGACAGTAGACACATATTCCTCTATAGTGATGTTTAAAAAGTATTCAACATTTTTCCCTTGTCCATTTAGGAGCGTGTGAATTTACTAACACGCTTTATTCTACTTTAATGTGAACACTGCGCGGCCCGGACTGCCTTTTGTCTCTGCCGTCGTTAATTCAGAGCAGCTCCAAAGCCCCTTCAGTTAATCGCATTTGTCTGAATGGGGAGTCTACAAGTCCTCAACTTCACGGTTATTTCAGGAGGATTTATCACCTCCTCTAAGTCCTGCAGCACGATTTCAAACCCCTGTCAATCATGCAACCTGACGTGTGTGATTGCGTTTAAGGAGAAAGAGGCCTCAAAAACAAGATGTGCGAATTTACAGAGAGATTATAACGATGGTTTTAGGTTTGGCAATATCCTAATTTTAAGAGCCTGCAGATTTGTGGCAATAATGCAACATTTTTTTTCCACGTTGAATTCTTATATATTCTACATCCTGATTATCTTCTGTCGACCAGAATAAAAAAAAATTTACAAGATACCAAACTCAGAGTTAATCCACAGGATTAGGCTGCTAAAACCGTGGTACTGTATTCCCTGGGTATTTACTGCAGTTGGGGAAAAAAGCAGGTGCAATGTGAAAAATAGCAACAAGCTCCAGCATGATCGGAAATAAAGCATTAAAACAGCTGCAAGGTCAGTTAATTTAAAAGCATTAATGGTGCTCATTTTATAACACTATATTTGTTTTCTTTTCTTCTTCTTCTTCTTTTTTTTTTTTTTTTTTTTTAATTCCGGCTAAATCCCACCTGTTTGTGGGTCAAACCAAGAAAAAAAAGAAGAAAAAAAGAGGCTGCATTAGATTAAGCGCATTGAGTTTAAATTTGTTTTCTGCTTTTTAATGATCTAAATCCCCCAAAAACCACAGACATGCGAGGTGTTTTTTCAGGATGAATGTGCTATGGCATCGAGTTTTAATCACAGTAGCATCTCTTTATTTTTGGAGGTTACGTGATCGCTTTTATGGCATTTCACGGCGCAGCTTGCCTCTCTGAAGCGTAACCCTCTCTGGTTTTATTGCTAAAACATTAAACCCTATAATTAAGATTCTAACTGGAGAAAAGGTGTAAAATATAAAATGTAGTTCATACCTTCGTCCGAGTCCACCGTTGTGCGCCATACCTGCAGCCACAAAGTGCCCTGAAGTCGGACCCATCAGACGTTTTCGTCCTTTAAACTAACTAATCTTACGAAGAGTTCCACTAGTAAAGCAGCGTTGAGGCAACACAAGCCTCCGGTCCGCGTTGCCCGCAGCAGGACTGCAGAATTACAATGAAACAAAAGAAATCCAAGCGGCGGTTTGAACTTCCTGAGTATCAAATGTCAGTTTCAGCCCTGTGCTCCTCTCCTCTCCCACCGGCCGCCTCTCTCTCTCCCTCCAAACTCAACCCTCCTCCCTTTTACCTGCGCGTCCCAGCTGCACACTGGCAGGAAGGAAGGTGCGCCGCGCACCTTTTTAAAGGCGCAGACGCACAAAGGAGCAACAGCAGGTTACAGCTTTGTGTGAGAGTAAAAAGACAGGCCTTAAAAAATGCTGCTTTCGTATTCTGTGTCTGAAGTCTTTAAAATGCTGCAGCTGTGGCTGATACACTGACTAGGTTTAACATATTTCATCTTTTTCCGTTAAATTTTGCATTTGTGCGCACTTTTAAATTAGGCCCCAAGTGAGAACCTGCAGTCCATATTTTTAAATATGAGACGGTAAACCCACATTTCAAATTTATTCTCTGTGTAAAAGACTATACACTAGGGCTTTAAAAGTGCATACCCTCTGAGGGTACAAGTCGCACCGGTGTGTACTTGCGTTCATAACAGTGGACGTTTTTCTGGAACGTGACGGACCCAAACGGTTTCCGTCCGATCTCCCTCCACCTGGTTCAGGCTGCGAGTCCAGGGATTTGTCCGGTAGAAAAAGACATTTTCAAGCATCTCACCCGCACCAAAGCAATAGTCCAATCTGCCTCTCCTGCTCTGCGGCATTCATGGCCCGAGGAACCAAAATCTGCCGTCTATTTAAGGTGGATCTCTCTGGAGGCGAGGAGACCTTAAAAGTGGTGCTGTTTTAACCCGGGGACTGCTGCAGTCTGAGCGGATGAGGGTTGGTTTTGTCTCTCCGGATTAAACGATTTCCTGACGAACAATTTGGACCAACCCCCTGTTTAGACTGACAGTCACTTTTCTCCAGATCCCTCTATTTTATTTGATTTATGAGCTTTAGTTTTAGACATTAATTAATGTTTGGTCGCTGAAATAAAAAAGTAAAAAACCTTTAAATTAGCCTGCAGATGAAAGAATAACCACTGAAAATGTAACAGTTTCACAGCTTTTTAATACTGACACACAAATTTAACCATTAGTGGATTTTAGGGAGCTTTTTATGCTTTAATCTAAATGTAGGATAAGATCTAATATTCCCCTCAGACATTTTCTGCATGCTGAAAAACAGCAGTATTTTCAATTGCAATGTATTACAGAGGCCTGATTTTTTTTTTTTTTTTTTTAAATATATATATATATATATATATATATATATATATATATATATATTCCTAAAAGGCCTTTACAGGCAGCAGAGAGGAGGCCTGCAGGCCTGTGGTTGATGTTTAGGTCAATAGTTTACAGTTTACTTTATCAACACCCGCAGACCACATGCTGTCTATATGGAGAGAAAGAGAATGAGAGAGAGAGAGAGAGAGACTAAAAGACCATTTAACCCACAGTTTCTATTCCACGGTTTTATCCTTTACGGGCCTCTGGATTCTACTAGAAAACGAGCAGAACAAACGTTAAACTGACTGCTGTCTAATTGCTGGAGTAAACAAAGATTAAAGAGCTCATTAATGTCCAGCAGGCTACAAACACGGCTTGCGCTGCATTTTCAGATATTAAACCAAGCACACATCACATAGACTATTTGGCGCATCTTTTCCCAGCCCCCCCATCCCGGGATTAGTTTGAGTGGGCTGATGCTGTTGAGGCTGCAGTTCTTGGGTCGAGATGCTGCAGGATCAGATGACCGCGTCCAGATGGCTAATGATTATCAAATACTGCATTTAAAGCCTGCACTAGTGGCTACTGCGTGCAGATTGCATAACATTTCCTGTCGGAGGAAATCAGGAAAAAATACCTTTGCTGGAACACCAAAGAGGGGATATTTTGCTGTCTCCCACCTAGTTTTACTATTTGGTTATCACACATATTGTGGTTATTTTCTGTCTATTTTACCATTAATTTGTCACCAAAAGGCTTCCAGTCAAAACCATACAACCTGGTGTTGGCCTGATGGAGGCCTGGAGTCCTCGCAGGCAGCAGCTCTCCTGGGCCTTCAGGGGCCTCCCTGTTGCTCCTCATCCTCCTCCTTCACGCAGACTTGCTCACCATCAGAGGGGCCCCTGCTGAAGTGAGACCCCAAAGTGTGTCCCTTGTTCATCTCGGGATGCCTAATATATGAGGGCGAGCTCTACCCCGTGCTCCTCTCACATGGCCAACCAGAGTCCATTTACCTGCTGTTGATAATTAGGCAGATAACTACGTGGACAAAACTCGTCTAATATTTAGAGGTGATGGCACAGGGTCTGGTTACACTCCTTTCAGAGTGGACAGCGACTGTGAAATCAATCCGCGGTGGCTCGCCGCCGCCGCTCAGCGTTGACGCGCCGGAGCCCGAAGCCACCCCGAGTCTTGACGTGTTTCCCACCTGGAAAAGATGAAACCGGAGCCGCGGATCATCTGTGCGAGGGGCCGGCGCGTATAGGAGATGAGTAGCCCACCATGAATATTTAAAGGACTCATCTTGGTTTTATGCTGCCGTGCCGGAGCCAGATGAAAACAGGTGCCAGCGGAGGGATCGGGTGGACTCAGCGCGTTTGCGCCGCCACCCGTCTCCCGTGAAGGGATCCAGGGCCATATGATAGGACGCCGGATGAAATAATAATGCGGCAAGATTCAGTCTGCTGCTCCAAAAGAAATACTAACTGGCAACAATAGGGATCACTTTACTGAGAATGGGAGGCAGTGCTCTGGAAAAAAGAAGAGGCAGGGAGCACGCTTCATCATAAATCCCCCCAGAAAAGAAAAAAATATGAACAAGATAGATATTCAACTGAAATTAATAATCTGATGTTGGGATATATGTTATAAGAGAACATGCCGAATTCTATTGGCCAGTTTCATCATAGCAAAACGGTAACTGTTGAGCCAGTTGTAGATTATTCTGAAATTGGGCAGAATAAAATGTTAAAAATCACACAGAAAATCTGTGAAGTTTTCAATAATATTAATCAGGATACAAGTGATGGATACTCATTTCTGTGGGCCATAAAAATGTTAATTCATAACCCTCCGGACATGAAATGATGCATTTTAGCTTCAACTGGCGTTACTTCTGCAGAGGATTACTGAACAGGGGATTATTTACTGCCCCCAGCACGTGCAGCATCATCACTCAGGAAAATAGAAACACTGTAAAAAATAAGGTCATGAAATAAGGCCAACCATTGTACACATCGGACAACTGGCTGTCTTTTTGTAGCCTGGGTTCAAAAATGGCTGACAGAGCACATGTGATCAAACAATTTGATGTTTTATTGATGTTCAGCGCTCCTCTTTCTCTGTATGACACTCTCTTCCCCTCTCCCCCAGTGACTGTCCACACAAACTACCTTCTGCAGGGTCTCCACCACCACTGCGACCACCTGCACCATCTCTGCAGTCCACTCCCGCAGCAGCAAAGGAGTGGATGGTGGTGCCGGTGGGTGGAGGCGTGTTAGTCTGTGGGTCATCGAGGATTACTGTATTGCTTGCTTGCTGCTGGTGCGCCACCACCAGCCTCATCCACCCCCCACTTTGCCAGTGAAACGGAGCTTGTAACCCGAGAGAGGCCGTCGCCTGCCACCCAGCATCAGCTTGAGAAACCCAACACACAGCCTGCGTGTGGTGAGCCTGCAGTTCCAACCATCAGCACCAGAAAAAAAACCAAACATAGCGATGATACAAAACAACATATTTTAAGCATCTCTGGTCATGGCTGCACCACGTGGATCAGCGGTGGCCTCCTGAATCAAGGCACAAATACGCTGACTCTTCTCTGAACACATGAGTTTCACTGGAGAATGCACGCGCACGGTGGATCGACTGCTAAAAGCTCTGCTGAGGAAATGACCGCAGCCAACAATGATTGATCATAACCTGCAGCAGACAGCCCGCCACCCTAATGTGGAGCCTCGGGCCGTCGTAATGCCTTAAAAGGCCACAGCCGGCGCAGGTCAGCTGACCGCCCGTGGCCAATCAGACGCCTGGCATTACGTCATGGAGGCCCAGCGTTTGTCTTGACCAACGCACTGCGGATAAAACAGAAGCTTTAAATATTTCATTGAGATTCTCAGGTTGCTGGACTTCTGGAGGTCAGGACTGTGAAGAGACAGATTGCCTCGACCTCTCCTCCCTCCTCCTCCTCCTCTTTTGATGCAGGAGAAGCGATAGCAGGGCGAAGGCAGAGTCTTGTTTTTCCAGCTCAGAGTCTGCTGTGAACTAAAGTCCTGCACCATGTGGCTTCAAATGAAGCACACCCACAGTTTCAAGGTGCTGCACTGACTTGTGCCTCTTTGCACATTGTTTATTAAACACCAGAAGGGATGCAAAATTGCTGCGGCATGATGGCAGGTGTAGCAGGAAGCATTTGCATGCCTCACTTAAAGGGGAGCTCCTGCAGAAAATGTCCATATCAAAGTAAATTGATGTAATGTCCTCTGTGGCTCTGAGGTCTTGGATGATCGAGCCTATCGTAATTTGTTTTTGAACAAAGAACTGCGGGAGTGCTCCTTTAATTTCTAGCCACAGTCTGGTGATTCAGTAGCATGTGTGCTCTGATGACAGCCATCTTTAATCTGCAGAATCATTTACTTGTTTCGCAGGTCCTTTGTTGGCACACAGACATGTGTCAATCACCCGGGTGACATTCCTGGGCGGGTGATGAACCTCTAGGGGTCTGATGTAGACACGCTGGAGCTTGTGGCCTGCACGGCATAAGATGTACAGTACAGAGAAAGAGGTGTGTGCACAGGAAGAGTACAGGGTGCCTTATGGTATACTGTAAATCAGCTCTATGCAGCATTTTAAAAGGATCAGGGCTCACACAATTTGTGTTTATTCTAGGGGTGTTTGGGGTATTTTGTCTGGCCTTTTTGTGTATAAGATACATAGAAGAGAGAAAGCAACATGGACCAGGCATACTGAACTTTAATTTCCTCAGTTTATCGCAATTATACAACTAAACAAAAAGCAACCAAAACACGAGCACTGCGATCATTCATCCAAGCATCCAAGAAATATCAAACCTGGGGAGTAATTTCATGTCTCAGCACTGCTACAGAAATAAAGACAGACAGGAAGTGAGAGAGAGCAGATTGCTGCGTGACAGAATACATTTTTCAGAGGAGAGGGGATTAAACAGCCTTATGTCACAGCATTTATTTTCCCCTGCTGTGATTATACTGAGGGGGGTTTCAGCTGAGGATGGAGGAGGGTGGATGAGGCGGCGCCCTCGTCTGGCTCTCTTGTGAAAACGCCTCCATCACAGCAAGGTTCATCTCTCACAGTCCAGTGTCCTCTTCAAAATGAAATCCCAGTCAGATGCTTAGCAGATTTGGCACAGATCACTGCAGCATGTAAGTCTTATGCTTATTATAAACCCAGCCTGCACTTTGAAGGCACCGGTCGGCCAATGTCATGGGCTGCAAATAGTAGGATTACCACCAAGAACACTGTTTCACTGTTGTCTTTGAAGGAAAACTCAGCAGCCAGTGTGGTGTGCTTGAATGGCTGCAGACATTCATCATCACCCCATTTCAGACTGGAAGCACTGGGGTTCTGAGCTCACTCTCAAGTTTCACAGCTCTCTCAGATGGATCAGGGCAGACAGAGGCTCACACTGCACAAGCTGACTGAGACATGGAGGTGTGGAGTCGTGACACAGGAGCGTGGCGCCACACTGACATCTTGTGGAAGTGCTGCTATCACAGGCCAGCTTCCTGAAGAACACAAAAAAATCATTTTTTTAACGGATTCAAAATGTGGAAACCTGAGTAGGAGAGGTTTTCTTATCTGCATGGAAGCCAAATTGGGCAGCCTGTTATCAGTCTGGATAATAAATATCTCTAAGGACTCCCTAGTTTTTCAGTGTGAAACTGAAATTTGTATTAAAATGTTGATTTAATGGCTAAAAACTAAGAAAACAGTTCTCACACGAATGTGGTGATCGATGCTTTAAGGAGTGTTATCTGGTTTCATTTTCACTGACAGAAAGTTCCCCACAGAGTCATGGGGGGACATTTAGACATACTCTTATCAGATTATATGAATCCACAGGCTCCAACCTGCAGCCCTGCTGCATAGAGAGCTCAAGATCACAATCTTGAACATGTGCATTATACATGTTTGTTTTCTGCAATGACATCCTGAGGTTCTTCATGAAAGATTTCACAACAGATGGCAATCATGAGCCTCAGACAACAACCATTTATACACATTGAATGTTTTATTAAAAAAGAAGTTATAACAGTTTATTTTATACACAACTATTTATGAGGTTATAGCCTATTAATAGAGAGCACTTTGTCTTTTTGACAAGCATGCCCACTTCACAATGCAAAGAAAAAAACAATAGGAGGGCAAAGAGGGTGGTAAAAATAAGACCAAGGATGGACTTTTCAAAACAAAACAAAACAAAAAAATAAACCTTTTGACTTTTTAACCCTCAAGTATCACACACTAGGTAACAAATACATAGTTTCTATTAAAAAAAAAAAACTGCCATTTTCCATGCTGTGTGTGCCTGCTGGATGCCCTGATGGCAGCAGTAGGCCAGCGCAGGGCACAAATCCGCACGAGCACTAGACAGAATGGGAGGTGTGCACCAAGCGAGCCTCGACTCCACACCAGAAGCATGCAAGTGCACAAGGAGACACGGTCAACACATGGGAGGGGGAGGTGATATTACAGGATCAGGGTGCTGGCTCTCTGCAGCTGTGCTGGGCCCTGGACGTCCTGTCTATGAGTTAATGATAGAACAGTCCATCTGCTAAGCTGAGGCCCCTCGTCCTTATTGTATGTGTGGGGGAGTTTGACTGAACTTTCTTTGCAGTTTTGCAATTTTGAGCCTCCCTCTCTCCCACCATAACTGCCACCAGTCGCTGTTTAAAACTGTGCGTAGTCAGGACATTGCTATCTGTACACCTGTGGTCTTAGAGCAGAGGAGGTGGAGGGGAGAAAGCCAAAAGGGAATTAAATAAAAGCACAATAAACCTCAAAATAAAATAATTTAGAATTTAAGTTCAGCATTCACTGGTTTGAAAATGTCTTTGCTTCTTGAGGTTGTCTTCAACCTGGAACATAAAGGCAGTAATTATTTATCTTGACATCGACCGAGTGAAAAAGAAAAAGAACAGTGGAGGCCGCTGAAAAGATCAAATGGTTGTCATGTTCACCAGAGCAACACCACAGCTGAGTGTATCATCAATTTATTGCCCAGCAGATGCGAATAATGCTGAAAACCAAACCTAAGATTTGACCCAAACACACAAGTGTTGTTTTCGAAAAAGACAAAAAATATCAATAGTTCCCTGTTGCACCACTGCACCATAATGTGCTTTTTTATTACAATTCTCAACTCGGATATACTGTATTTTCAGCACTCAAGTACAATACTGCACAAATGTAAAGTAAAACAAGAATTCCTATCTGGATGACTTTAAAAAAAAAAACAAAAACTGAAGGTCAAGCTGTCATCAGTGTGATCATTTAGCTGAACTTACAACAGTGGCGTCTAATGACCGAGATTAAAAACAACAAAAAAAGGAGGTCTCTTTCATGAATAAATACACATGTATGGGCAGCTTAGGGAGGAAACACAAGCCAACTGTGAGAGAGGGGATACAATTTGCAGGTTTGTTCAGTTTGAGTGGATGTGGCTCACACACTTCACCACAAACACTCTTAACACATGTAAAACATTCACATAGCTTTATACTGCCTTCAACATGTTGAATATCCCAAAAGTTGGCTCTGCGACAGTTAAAACGGCTGCATCCTGCGGGAAGCTAACCCCGAGCTAACATTCAAAACTTCCCCAGGGGCTGGATGAGGGAAAATGATTATCCCATAGCTTTAAACAGTCAAGCTCTTCGGATAATTATTGGAAATTAAAAACAAATCGGCGTTCAAATGAGGCGATAAGTATGAGCGTAGAATTGTGTTTTGGTGAAAATCCAATCTCTTCAACGGGGCTGAACCACACTTTTCACTTCTGTACAGTTAGATCTATCAGGCTCGCTACTGGTCAACCATCAGCCTAGTTTGAAATCACGCACACTCATCTGTACAACTCTGAATCTGCAAGAAGAGGACAAGTAAGCATGTCTATGGAGGATCTTACAAATAACCACACAACAGACACTAACTAAAAATCAGGTGAGCATTGAATGCTTTACCAGGTAAGTATACCAAACTAGCTAAGTCTATCTGTAAAACAGCCATAAAGCATATGTTGTTTTAGTTGACGTCAACATCCAGCAAAGCTAACTATCCTGACATGTCAAAGACACGGTTTAACATATCCATCTTTTCAGTACGTCCCGGGTGAAAACGTGAATCGCAATGCAAGATACGACCAAACTGTATTTCAAACCTGAGCCATAAAAGTCTAACAATCGCACGTTAGCTCAAATCAACCCAACGCCGCACAGCCCTGGCTCATTCCCCTCCTCTGCAACACAGAGTGAAAATGTGGGTGTCAAATCACAAACTGCACAGGATCAAATTGCAGGAAGAGGAGAATGTAAGTAGGATGAGTAGGAAAAAAATGTGCTTTTCTAGTTACTTTTGACCTTCATGGCTTTTTGGAAACATGATTTGGGGGTTTCTTCGGTGGTCACCTTTCCTTTTACGATGAGGCACAGAAGTCGAGATCGGAGGTGACACAGTGATCTCCCGAGTAGGATTCAGCCTCGAATCTCCCGCTCAGGATCCACGATCTGCCACAAAGCAACCAGTGATTCTTACTGCAAGGTCTTCTAGGTAGTTTGACTGCCACGTTAGCCTCAACAAGCGACGCTCGGCCAGTGTTTCTGGGATCAACACTGAGTTTTAAGGAGGCTACAGAGAGGTGTCTTATCACTGTACAAGGTAGATGCTGTACATTAAAAAAAGAAACAAAAATCAAACGTGTTGACCCCCCCATCGGGCAAACAAAAAAAAAAAAAGAAGAAGAAGAAATAAAAGAAGGAACAGCCAAAAATCAAAGCTGCAGTTGCAGTCTCTTTCCACACATCATGGATTTACATCTCAACTCTCCACACTGAATCAACAATGAACAGTTGTCTTTTCTCCTTTAGTTAAGAAGCCAAATCTGTACACGTTAAATGAATTCCACTCGACAAACTCTCACTTTCAGCTCTCTTATTTTGCAATCTGCTTCAAACTAGTGATCCAAACAGAGATCCTGGTGGACAGACATAAAGTGTGGGGGTCCAGTTGATGCAGTCGGGTTACATACCACAGGTCAGACCAATATGAAGGGCATGCATTGGAGCGAACTCCAGGTAACAGTGGAATGTGAGGAGGACCGATACTACACAAACCTGAATCTTCAATAAATCACACTTTTTTTTTCCCCTCAGATCCACTCCATAACCATTTGACCATTTTTGTTGCTTTTCACTAAAATCAAAACAGACTTTGGTGGCGGTTTTATAAATTCACCAGAAACAGGTGATAATTACATTCTTTCTCGACCTGGAAGGTTGCTCTTGACCATCAATCCCAATAGAAATTTGCAGAAGCACATTGGCATCCTGCACAATGACAACGTTTGGCGCTCGTGTGTTTGAAGAGCCTCCTGACAGCAAACGTGTGCAAGCTGCATGAAGTATGAAACTCATACATGGTCAGATGGTTAAAGGGTAGCTCTGGTTTGTTTTCTGTTCCCATCATACCAAGTGAGTCTGACCAGAATCTCCACAGAAGCATCAGAGCAAAGCCGCTTTCGTCTCCACTGCCTTCGCCGTGCAGATTATGCAGCTCGTGTACGTTCCACAAATCAACACCAAACGCACCCAGCGCGTCTTTTTCACCACATTGTCACTGACCCGCGCTGAGACGTGTTTAATTAATTTGTTTTCCAAGACTTGACCTCATTAAGCATTCATTTTGCACTGCACAGCGGCTCGTGTATGCAGCTGCAGCAGGTCAACAAAGTAACAAAAAGTGAAGTAACATGTCGACATGGCATCCAAACCGAAGGATAAAGAAAGGCTTTTTTTTTTTTTTTTTTTTTTACTGACATGTCTCAATCAATGTGTTAAAAAAGACATGCTTAGGAAGCATTCAGGGTTGATTCATGAGTGTCTATTGGCACTGCACTTTTTGTATTTTTCTGTAAAGGTGTGCTCATGTGTGATTGTGCGCCTTAAAAATACTGTCTTGACTACAGAATAATATTATAGAGCTGTGCAACCAGGAAAGCCAAGACCTAATCAGCTCTGTAGTGGAGCGACTAACAGAATGTTGGTCAGAATCAATTAGCACTGTGGAAAAAGAAAGGAACTTAGGATTCAGGTCAAACTAGAAAGCATATATTATAGTATATATTTTAAAAAGTGAAATTTGAGGAAAGAAATGAGATGTTCACGGGGACATTTCCTGCCTACGACTACATGACACACCTTCAAAATGCGGTGACGGCAGGGAGAGAACGTGAAAGCAATCGCGACATCTGTGTAGGGAGAAACAGCTACAGAATGGGAGGGGTGTCAAACACACCAAAGGCTAGATATCCATAAAAATCCTTGTTTAGTAGTAATAATAATAATAAAAAAATCAACTTGTTTAAATATGAATATTATAAGTCTGCTTTCTCATGGTTAGGAAATCAAATATAGTCTCTGTGGGGGTTAAAGGTGGGGGCGGGATGGGGGAGCCCTCCTATCACTACAACTCCATGTCCTGGGCCTCGTCTTCTGAGAAATCAGACATGGAGCTTTCAGATGAAGAGTCGCCTGCCCCCTCTTCCTGCTCCTTCAGAGCCTCCTCTGTTGCATATTTCTGGATGTACTCTGCGGAGGGAAAGACAGAGGGCATGGTCAGACAGGAAAAACTTAACAAGTATTTCTGTTTTTTCAAGTTTTTCCAAGATTTTGATGAGGCTGAACCTTTGATTTTCTGCTTGTACTCCTCTGGCCGGTGAAGGTACATGGCAGCTGCATCTCCATTCAGGGGGTCGATGGGGTTTGGGTACGCCAGCAGCTGGGGCAGGAACGACTCAAAGATGTTGGTCAGATCTGGGGAAGAAGACGACAGATTTTACCAGCTGACAGAAATGATCAAACAGTCAATGACATGATCTGCTGAGCATTTAATAGCAGTTGCCGTCAGGCTTCTCCCAAATCTAACCATTAAAGGGGAGACGCTGGAGAAATGCTCAACCAATATTCCGCCAATTACATGCCTAATATAAAAGTGCTGCCTCTGTTAACTGGCCATAGGAAAGCCCATAATCATTTTACACACATGTCAGTCAGTGATGACCGCACAAGAGGATTAAAGACGTATAGTGTATGTGCTGGCAACAAGGCCATAACTGTAAAATCCTCAGCCTGGCCCACAGAGACTAGAACCACACTAATCCCTTTCACTAGCTCCCTGCTAGCAGGCCTCAGCTTTCTCTCAGAGCTGAGGCCTGCGAGGAACGCCTGCAGTTCTGCTCTCATCCCCTAGGTGTCACTGCTGAGTCCATTCAAGTTGGGAAAACACTTCCTAACAGTCTATTGTACAGCATTATCATGTTTAGCCAATTTAATCAGCTGCTTTTGTTCCCTCTTGCTTTGTAGAGACTCTTTGCAGACAATGCTCGGTTGATTGGCCTGTTCTTCCCACGTCTCGCCCAATCTGATTTTCTTCCCTCAAACACTCGACACAACAGAGTGTGCAGCATTTTACAAGCACACAGACAAAGATAAAATAACACAAATGTGATTCTCACAATTGATCTAGAAAAAAACACTTGATCTAGAGAAAAACAGGCCAATCCATCTCATTTGGTCACATTAACTGCATTCGCATCAATTAGCAAATCTTTTCCTCTTTCCATCAAAACACTGGAAGCTGAGTTAATTCTGTATCAATTTGCTTAAACCATGTGGGTCCTTGAAATTCTCCTTGGAGTCATATCCAGAACACCAGTGAAAATAAATATGGACGGATGCTCAAACATCTGCTAGGGGTATTACTGTAAAGCCATTTATATTGCTCAACAGCTATCTTAGCCCGCGGAGGGGCTGCAATGAGAAATTAATGGGGAAATGAGGAGAAGGGCACAGGGGCATGGAGGGCAGTGTAAAGAGACACAGTGACACTGAGAGGAGCGGCCGGGTGAGAAACAGCAAGTACAATCGCTGCCATCGAGATTATGTGAGCACGTCCCTGTCTCGCAGCTGACAGCCAGTAAATCATTCCTCTCGCAGGTCAATGTTTCTGACCTTGCTGGGTGAGGGTATTACCTCGTTAGAGTTCACTTCTCCCCTCACTAAGTAGATTAGGGACAATTGTGCACCACAGTCAAGTGTGCCCACGCTTGCTAGCAAGGGGCCCGCAGTCACCTTTTTGGTGTTGATGGCACTGTGTCAAGTTCTTCGCACATAATCACAGAGACCCCGGTGAGGAAACTTAATATGGGCACGTAGGCAGTGGGACTACTCACCATAAAGGGCTGTCCATGTCTGGTTGATGACATCTAAGCACACCGTCCCTGACCTGGGAAACCAAGAACAAAACAGTGTTAGAGAGGGAAGGCCAAAGCTCGGCAAAAGCTCGAGCAAGGCTCATCGCTTTGCAAATGAGGCTGAGAAATGCACAATGGTGATATATCCCTTACAGCTCTTTATATCGTATATCACTAGTGTGGCAGTCAATTGTTCCAGTTCAGGGGATTCATGTCAAGCTGTGAAATGACGTGTGACCAGTTCAGACAAAGCAGGTAGTTAAATTCAAGTGGCTGACAGTCACAGATAAACATAACTATGTCCTGGTGATAGATATAAAACTTTCTGAGGGGAACCACCTGAATGCATCATTATTTTCTACCTGTGCGAGTCATGACTGGCCCATTTTGGGGAGGAGGCACAGGTTCAGCCTGTCCATCAGGTCCCCCCAGAGACCAACCTCCACAGACCATGTCCTTCAGAGGATCTGGCCTCTAAGTAGTGGATTAACAGGCTCAGTGAAACAAAGAGCTTGGCCAGCTTCAATATTTGTGTGATTTGCTGTAGCTCATATCAAGATCTAGTTATTTCATGGCCTAGAATTTATGGAAGCCAGTTCCTGACAAAATAACAGGCAAATATATTTAGATGAGCTTTATATGAGTGTTAAGGTCTACACTGCCACTGCAGTCTCAGAGACCAATCAAAAACACCGACACTTTAAACACATGATAAATCAACTTACGCTTCGTCAATGTTGGGATGAAAAATCTTGTTCATGAATCCTGAAAAGGCAAAGGTAGAGATGAAGACAGAGTAAAAAAAGTGAAGTGGAACTCAGAAATGGGCTTTTAAAATCCATCATGACATAGCAGAGCCCGTACCTATTGATGGTGATTTGAAAGGGTATTTGTCAGGAAGATCTACTCGCACCTTCCACACGCCTCCCTCATACGGTGCTGTACATGAGGAGGAGACACAAAAAATAATGACGGAGGTCAGAGGAGAGACTTTCATTCCATTGAACATCATACTCTATCCTTCCTGCACTCCAATGGACTTAGACACTGTAGGGCTACATCAATTTTCTGCACTCCTTTCTCCTCTGCACACACAACAACAGAGCCGGAGCCGCTTGAGAAACGAGCTACACATTCCGCTTTTCCCTTCACCATTTTCTTTTATTTTATGCAGTAATGTATTTCAGCCCTGGAGAATTCTCTACTTCCAAATCGCTTCATATAATACACTGACATCAAAGAGGAAGAGATTGTGCGAGTGTGTGATGCTCTCCCAGAATAGCTGTGTGTAACAGGAACCTTATGTGCCGCTCTGACACTGAGCAGCACCATAGATGACTGAAAACACACTTGCTGGGGATGAATGGTCGGGAACGTGTGCATACGTACGTGGACGTACAACAGCGCCGCTTTATTTGGCACGGTTTCAATGCATCATAAACAGGGTCAAACACCCACATCCTCTCTTTACTGATGCATAAGTGGCAGTGGTTTCAGCGTGACAGATGTTGCGAACAGCATATGAAAGGAGTATTTCCTGCTGATGAGGCCACTCTCCTCATCCAAATTCCCCTCAAGCCTGGCTCCTCTCTTTAACACTTTGTGGCCTCAGGCCTGGTTTCAATCCATTTTATGTTCCTGGCCTGCTGTGACGAACCTCTCTTTATGCACCTAACAAGAGAATGACTGAGATTCCTGTGCTGGCAGCCCCGAGGACAACATTCATCGCCACTTCATGCTCTGTTTAGAGTTTAACTAAACATGAGATGTGGTCAGATTATCAGTTTTGCACAGCAATGTTAATCTGGTTTTACAACCAGCTTTAAAAAGGTAAAGCATTTGGTCAGAGGTGAATGAATGACGGGTTAACATTAAAGATCCCACACAAATAAATGCGTCTTAATTTGTTTCATATCTAAATCATACGGTCTCTTTCTGAAACAATTAGCCTGTATGAGGATTCATGAAGAGAAGACTTACTTCCTTGTGGTCCGAAAAACTTCACTACAAATTCATTGAGTCCACTGAGGATGGTGACTTCATGCTTACTCTCAATGCTGTAAGGCTGTTAAGGACAAAGGCTTCACATGACTGCATACACATAAACAAACAAGCACAATCTGAGGGACAACAATAATGAACAATTCTTCAGTAACATTCAGGGTCACTCACAGTCTAGCGTAACATATCATCACGTGCTTTGTTTGTATGGGAGACACGAGCAGACTCTGACCTTTCTCCTCTCTGCAGCATTCTTTCATATCATACAGAGCTATGAGAACTAAAGGGAGAAATGATAGCTTTTGACAGATAATGAAAACAAATCAATGCAGGAAAATTACACTGGGATTCTGTTCTGACGCTGAGCCCGGGAGACTCACTTTCAATGACAATCGATAGCTTTGTGCCAATTTGTCATTCTGCACGTTGACTTAATATCCCCCAACTGAATGTGAAGTATGCGGGTCAGTGATTCCACAAACAACAAAAACAAAAACAAAAAATCATGCACACTCACACCAGCCAGCAGTGGATCATATTCACCCATGCTTCAGGACCATGCAGGCCTCCTTCCACCTGTCACTCTCTAATTAACTTCCTGGACATAAAGCACAAGTGAAACACAGTACAGAAGGCTATTACCCTTTAAAGAGGGCCTGAGATGTGTATGTTACCACCTATACTGCCTATCACACCCAGTGTACTTAGTTTACGGGTCACATTTCAATATTAAACTAAAGAGAAAAAAAAAGATATATAAAAACAACTTAGTTACATTTGTGGAGATAATAGAGAGAGTGGCATGCAAACAACTTAACCGAGATGTCCATTTGTCAAGCCGTAAAGCAGCCAAGCATAAGGTTACAGTCCTTTTCGTATTTAGTAGTTGTGCAGGCTTCTTTGAAGAGCCCAATTTCATCTTTCGGGTTATTAATTTCTGACAGTTTCCAGACAAGCAGAAACCCTCAAAATGATCTGAATCTGACCTTCTCCATGCAACAGACTGCAGATAATGTAGATTCTGCAAACATTCAGGTGTACAGATGCTTGGATGTCAACTGTAGTGTGAGAGATGAATAATAATCATAACAACACCACACTCGCTCATGACCCACTGTACAGTCCAATGCAGCGCAAGAAATCTGGTACTCAAAAACACTGCTTGAGCTGTTTAACGTGTGATTACTACCGTATTTATGTTTTAATGTTTTTCACCTCCAAACCTATTAATAGGCTGAGATTCTGAGATGTAGAAAACCTGTATGTATACCCACATCATCTACGACAGAAGAAGTTTATTATGGTGAGTGAAGGCAATAATCACCCAGTGTTTTCCTCTGTAACTCCAGTTACAGATATAATTACAATAATAACAAACCAAAGAACGTTCGCTTATTTTCATTCAGAGCATCATACGGCAAATCCAACATTACAGCTACATAATATATGCACGCTCTGATCATTTTTGATCTCCACGCAGACACAAAATTGTCACAGAGAAATGATTTCCCTTTCATGTGAGCACAGGGAAGAAGCACAGGAAATAAAACTGAAGCTGAGACAGACTTAGAGAGAAAATAAACAAGTGTAAAAGAAAGAGAGGGAAATGATCACAGAATGAGAGAGAAAGACATTGGAGGTGTACGTTACAAGAGATGGGAAAAAAATGAAGTTTTCCATGCCACACAGTAGCAGCTGGCTTGTCAATCCTGATTGAGTGCATATCCCATTAGTGGTAACACTGACCCCCAAAGGGTTAAATCAAACTGGAGGTTATTTTAAGCTCTGGTTGAGTCTGCGAAGAGCAGACTGAATCCCTGGCTTCGGCAAGGAAATGTGTCATTGTCAGACAGAAGAGGAACCTCTCTGTTCTGACTGTTGGAGTCGAGGAGGCTCTTTGATTCAAAGTCCGAGGCAGAATAAATGACCACTAAAACCATGAGGACAATACTCATCTAGAGCATGCTAGCAGCAACTAGCCATATGCAATGAGGAGACACCGGTCAGACTAGCATGTCAGACTACTGTGCATGCAGCATTATGTTTACACTCTGCAGCTCACCAGGACATCTATGCACCTAAGTGAAACTACTGGTGTGTACCACCACATGAGAGAGGGAAGCAGTGCCGAGGAGGGGGATGGTATTGGACTGTGTGCATTATGTTATAGAAGAGGGCAGTGAGGCAGGGTGAAGGATAAGCTATTAATGGGGGTTGAATCAACGCTGATTATGCCGCAGGCTAATTGACATTGGCCATACAGACTGAGAAGCCAGGGAGGATCTGGTTTGACTGTGCAAAATGTGACAAAAATTTACCTTTTAGACGTTCAGTTGACACTTGTGGGTACAGGTTTACGTGGTACTGTGTCGCAGGAGTTCACTTTACAAGACTGCAACATTACAAGCAAGCAGAAATGCAAAGGTCGGGGTCTTAGTGATCTCTAAACATTCCTGTAACCATAGCAAGACCATGTGAGAGAGGGATGAGGAAAGGAAAGGGAGTAGCTCATATTGCACTGACTGACTTCTCACATTCTGCTACACTCACACGATAATGATGTGAACAGAAGTGACTTACACACACTGAAAAAAAATTACTCATAAGTTCATTTAAGTGCAGTCGAGGGTCACAAATAACTATGCACCTACCATCTATCCCCACCATCACAAATACAATCACCCACCAACCCTGCCCTCCTTAAAAAACCCTCGGTTATTCATAACCCTGGTGTGGTCTTTGTTGATGTGTCTGGTTAAAAACCGCTGCAGCAACCTGCACACACATTAGTCACAACCTTAATCTTAAGAACAATCTCAGGCTTTGACGTCAACACTCTCACTGTCTCCTCTCATCTGTGTCTTAAATAAAGCCAATCCCAAAACTATGAATTCTCTTTGATGGGATGCTGGCCATCTTCCATGTCATCATGACACAATGGTCTAATCCAATGGTCTTTTGTTTAATACCGTGAGACCCACAGCTCCAAGCACTCATTCCTTCCACCCAGTAAATAACT
Source organism: Chaetodon auriga (assembly GCF_051107435.1). NCBI lineage: Eukaryota > Metazoa > Chordata > Actinopteri > Chaetodontiformes > Chaetodontidae > Chaetodon > Chaetodon auriga. The sequence continues at coordinate 11,823,358 of NC_135095.1, read as the reverse complement.
GCAAGTCACTGTTAACAACAGCTCCCTCCCCCTTATGAAGGAGTTTGGCAGGTCTGTTAAAACAGAAGGGAGTTCCTGGTAGAGCCTGCAAATTCCCAGCTGTTTGATTGGGTAGACGATGTTCTGAGAGTGGAGTTGACAAACAGCCACTCAACCAGCCAAACAATGAGAGGAAGATAAGTGGATGGCAACAAAACTAGATAGGCAGGATGTACAGAATATACCATTTAACTACATGTGCTGCAGTGTTTATGTACACATTAATATTACTTTTATATTTGGGGCATTAATATATTTTAAGTGCACGTGTCCAGTCAAGTGAAGTCATTAAGTTACACTAACACTGTAAACAAAGCAGCTGAGAATGATACATTCTACAATGATCACACCTACTAATTAATTTTTAATTAATTAACTCCTAACAACAGCCTTTTAATCAAGGTTATGCATTTATTTGTTCCTCATTCCCAGCATAACGTCTATCTGTCCATCCCTTCACCTTGGATTAGTATAGATAAGTCATAATCTGTGGATAGCACTGGGTCAATATCCTTTTACACACACTTATAATCTGACACACAGAGCCCAATCAATCCAGAAGAACATACACACGCGTCCTCATCACCAGATCTCTGACAACCCTGAAAGCTCTGAACTGTAACAACACGGTCTCCTGTGTTAACATCATCTCACTGTGAGACCTCCTTCATATAACAGCATGGTGGCTTGAAAACACTCACACTCAAAATCACTATGTAGAAAGAAGAGGTCTAAAAGAACTACTTTCACACTACCAATTAGCCTCTTTAAAACGTTTCAATGTTTATCCAAGCACTAAATTCAATGCTATCGTGATTTAGAACTTAAGAAAGCACATTTAAAGGCCCAAGTGTAAAAATATGCAGGGAATAGCATTTATGGTCTTGGTCTAGACAGGCCTTGTTTTCTTTCTGGTCCATTCAGGCCACTATCCCTGTCTGACCCTAGATCAAAATATCCAATCCTGACCAACCCCTTTCTAAGTATGGAAAACAAACATGATGGGGAATCATAAACAGCACTCTGTCAAACAATGCGGTGTCAACTGCACTCGAGTATTTCCCTTTTTGGAGCCAGAAGTTGTTGGTCTGGTAAAAGGGAGGCACTGGCTGGTTTCAAAGCAGCTCCTTTCCCATCCTTCTTTTGAGGAGCAGAAGGGAAGGAAAAGCTTGCACTATCCTTTCGTCCAAGGGTGATGTAATTAATCTAAAAAATGTATAAGTAACTTCTTATTTTCACTCTTCTCAAATATTAAGAAACAAAACAAGGAAGCGCCAAAATGCCTCACAGCAACAAAATCAGCACCAAAAGAACACATGCCTTCAAATATTGTATATCTTGTTCAACACAGGCATGTACAGTCAGATCTAAAAGACCAAACTGGCTCCTCAGGCCAGTTTAGACTATTTACATTTCAGCATACAATACTCTGACCACCTGCTGACACCCACAGCTTCAAATAATCCCTTTACTTGGAGCCTCTGGGCAGACCACACTGAAATAACAGGAAAGGCAGCAAATCAAATAATCCCAAAGACATGAGGAGAGAGCTAAGTTACTGAATAACAGAAGGGACACCATGCAGAATTTCCAGTTATTAAAAGGCACTGACCAGAGAGGAAGACTGTCAAAGGCTGAACATAAGAAGCAGTGCTTGTGTTTCAGACTGGGAAAGCAAAGCTAAGACATCTGCCTGAAAGACACTAATAGTCTGCAACCCCCCAGAAGACAGCGGGGAAGAGGAACATAAAAAGAGAAGGTAGAATAAGGTCAGCCAACAGAGCAGAGGGCTGAAACGGGGGAGAAACGAGTGAGAGAAGATGATACAGCGAGCTGTTGAAGAATAAAATGAAAGAAATATGCAAAGAGTGATGCCAAAGGAGAGGCAGAGGGATGGTGATGCAGAGATAATGAGAGAAAAGAGTTCAGCCTGGTGAATGCTGATCTAGCCTGGCAGGCAGATATGTGGATGTGAATGACATCATTGCTGTGGATTGCAGGCTCATGATGATGATGATGATGATTTTGCCTGTGTCTATACAGAAAATGAGCAAAACCCATGTCTGGACATCACGAGGAAAATGTATGCTGTAATAGTTAAGATACAATTCAGATTCCCAGGTTATCGACAGGTCAATATTGGCAGGAGATTCTTCATTGGAAAAATGCAAAAACTTAAGCACCATCATGCAGTTTTCTTCTGAAAAGCTTTTGCTTGGAACCAGGTGAAAGCTAAGCTGAAGAGGTGAAAGAGCATAAATCTGTGTCATCTGTATAGACAACACATCAGAAATAAAACCGGAGACATTATTAATAAAAATAGAGAATACCATGGGACCATGTTAAGAGCCCTGTGGAACACCTCTATTGATAACCTGTGACTGAGAAGACAGCTTTGCATGATCACATTTTAAATAAGAATTAGGGGCGGGTGGTATGCTGATTTTTGTCATTATCACTAGTGCCATGTTCTGCCACGTGGATTTTGCAATACTGTGACAAATGTTTTTGCATATTAAAAATAACATGCTTCACTTTGGCTGCCATAACCTGCAGGTACAGAGCTACACACACACTCAGAGAACAAGATTTACACCCAGTGACACTATTTAACTACTATTTTCCTCGCTACAACACCCACTCTGATACCACAAAGATGTTGGTGGTAACATTATGAGTAGAGCATGCCAATTTCTCTGCTGCTGGCTGCATGAAGCAAAGAGTAAAGAAATGAACATCAGTGGATTAACTTGATGGAAATGTCTACAACAACTGGAAAACTCTTCGGTTATATGTGTAGGCTGATCATTTTACCTCAGACTGCTCTGAGGGCAAATACAGAGCAGGATTCACTAAAAAAGTGAAGCTCGGGGATGGACTGATATCGACTTCTAACTCAGACCATGTTAGTTTTGCTATTTAATTTAATATTTAAGTTGCTTTATGTTTGCTTATTCTGGAGCAATGTTGGCATATTGAATGCAAAGGGACAGTCAAAAGAAGCTGTGCAAACATTAAGCCTAATTTGAAGGCAATTAAAAAAGCAGAGTAGCAGGTTAGATGTGGGAAACTGTTTCTCAGGTTTCTTTTTGTGCAGTCCCACAAAGCCAGACCTTACGTTATCTCCACACTTCATACTGCAACACAAGCTCAGCTGGATTTGTCACTACAGGAAAGCCCCCTATGCTGCGTGCCACATCATAAAGTGTGTCTGCTGTACGTAAATGTCCTTATTGACACAACCCCCTGTCAAACTCTGAGCATGAACCACATTACATTTATTAACTGTAGATACAGACTGTGTATGTTGGCACGTAATCACTCCAAAAGACTGCCTACTGCAGAATTTGGGCGCATATAACAAATATACCAAGTATATTCAGAGGACTGAGGCTATAAATTACCATGTATCAGAAGCAAGGCAAATTCTTATGTCATATCCTGCCACTAGGGAGTACAGCCTCAGTTTCAGTTTCAGACCAGTGAAACGCCTTGCTGCGTATCTACATAAGATGAAATTCATGCTGACAGCATGTAAGTTTTTGTTTGCTCTGAACATTTGGCATTGCCTTGAAAAGAGAGAACATACATAGTGATTGGATGATGTTCATTTGTCAATTCAGTTGTTTTAAACGGCAGAAGACACACTATAACCTTCACAGAGACTAACGTGTTTGAGAGCACATCTTTCTTCAGAGATGAGGAACTCTGAGGCAGCGGCCTCTCTTTTGTTTTCTCTCCCTCACACACAGATTGTAGCGACAATGTACAATCAAAGGCCTTGCAGATGAAAGGCAGGAAACATAGCAGCTGTCCTCAGGGTGTAAGCAATGTGTAGGCTTCCTCCACCAGAAGAGATACAAGTATCGACTACCAAAAGAAATGTACAAGCTAATATTCATTACCTACACAAGAAAGGAAAAAGAGGAAAACAACAGGCTACATTTTGCAATAAGAACAGAAAGCAGCATTGTACAACTGAAGAACAATAATGAAACAGGCAACAAAGTCAATAGCAACATTACACAAACAACAAAGCTGTTCCTTCTTCTTCCTCAAAATATGGGCTCAATGCCCACTCTCTGATATGAGGCCTTATTCAAAGAGACCCAGAGGAGAATGAATTTTGCATGTGTGAGTGAGAGACTGAGCGTAAGAAAGTATGCTCATTTCCAGTCTCTGCCAGCGTAAGTCTTTATCTATGCATGTGCATCGTCTCTTCCAAAATCCTTGTCAGTGTGTAAATGTGCCTGTGTTCGTGCATTAAACTTTCTAGTATGTATTAGTGCACTGCAACCAGCAAAGCAGGATTACGGCGTGACCTCCACAACACTCAGCGGCCTGAAAACAGAGGCAGCTACTGTAGCACAGCAGCCGTCCTGCCACAGCAGGCAGAGCGAGTGATAGCCACGGTCCTACCGTGAGAGCGATTTAATCAGTTCAACACCAAACAAACACCGTTCTCCTCTACAGCCGTCTCCAGCCAAACCCACTGACCCACTCCTCCACTCTCTCTCTCACACTGGGCTAACATTTTCCCCCTGCTGTTTACTTTCTTTTATTGCTCATTAAGTCGAATTCTCTCGACTCAATTTGCATGCAGATTTGGAGCCTAACCATTTCAACCATCAGAAACCCCATGAAACCCCAGCTCATTGACTGAGTACATAGACAATACTGTGAATACATGGTGAGCTAAAACGGGATGAAAATGAGAATGAGCCAGACTACAGATGGTGCACCACAACTTCTTCATTTACAACACTGATATTATGACAATACCAATCTGGGATTGTAGATTTTTATACCTAAAAAGCTGTTAATTATCAATCAATATGCAACTTGCCTGCTGCACCACTGATTTGGTTTAAGTGAGAAGCCCTTTAGGGCTCCATCAAAGTGAAGCCAACAAGCAATCAGTAAGTTTAGCTGGCTATATTTGACTAAATGCTAAAAAGAAGAGGTGTGGGATGGAAAAAACGAGAGCAACAGATGCCTCGATACTCATTTTCACAAAGAGAGTTTTAATTTGAGTACAGCTGAAAAGCTAGTAATCAACAAGTCGGCTTGACCGAACTCAAAGGTCACAAACACTGGCTTAGGGTTCTTCACATTATGAACAAATGGTGCAATAAGGAGTTAACAAGCGTTTGCGTGTTTGCTTGGCTGATTTGTAAATTGTGGTGCCCACAACTGTAAGGGGCTCATACAAGCTAATGCTATGCATACTGCCACTTATTCATGGTCCGAAATCTGATTTAGAAGAGCTCTGCAACAAGCACAGCTCCTTCGCCCTGTTTGTTCAAGGTAAATGTATGGCCTGGTTGTTCTAAGCTCTCCTATGAGGCAAGGGGGTCTTGGCTGTTCATGATTGCCCCAGCTGGCTCTGATAACTGAACAGAGGTGTACTGATATGATAGCAACAGGCCTGCAGTCCTCCCAGTTATTCTCACTTCCCCCTTTTCCTGCCCATGTCCCACAAGAGATATGAGAGATCTCCTTTTCAGCTGGGTAGATCTGCCAACGGGAACTAAGGTCTTAATAATCTTACTACAACATACTTACAAACCGATTCCACACATGATTGTTGCTCAATATGGAAGGAGAACTAATGAATTAGCAACAAGAAATGATCTAATCCTTCAAATGCTAGGCTAAAATAACTGATAAAGCTCATGATCACGTTATAAAAACACAATATATTCTGTTGTAAACAATGCTGCCGACAAAGAAACTTATGAAGGGATCGGGGGGATGAGACAACCAGCTTTCTTTAGGTCCAGATTTTAATTGCATGACATGAGGCACATCAACTTACTTTAACCTCTGCATATCAGTAAAAACACAAAAAAAGCTCCACTGATCTCTGACAGGAAGCTGGTTACACATCTGATCAACTTAAACTCTGAACAAAACAGGCCTGTTATCCTCGCATTTATTCTTTACTTTGCCAACTACTGCTGCCTCACGAATTATCTTAGGAAATCAAATAGACAGCAGTAAAATCAAATAAAACATTCTGGTCAGAGGGTCAGTTTTCAAATTCTTATGCTCGGTCATAAGGCTTAAGCTAATAATAAGAAATGTGCCACAGCACTTGGTATGCACTCTAACTCAGTTCAGTGACAATCACTCCAAAACTGACAGGGCATAGGAACCTAAACTGTGAGTAAAAAGGCTTAAGCTATGCTGCTGATACTCTTTTTCTCCCGACCAGCCTCTCTCACAGGTTACAGTATGTGTTGTTGTGGTTATGTTTATGGAACTCCTGACAACTGGGTCACTTATATGGAATCAAACCTCTTTATCTGCTGCTTTCCAACTCTGCACTTCAGTCAGGTCACGGGTTTGGTTGCGTTACAGAAGAACAAAGAAGCATTCCCCATTTCTGCCCTTAAATCTGGTTCAAAACGTCAAATCGAAATTAACAACTATCCTTTCAACATCTCAAGTGTGGTGTTATCAGCAGAGCTCGACTTAAACTGTGCTCTCGGCGCGCTCAGCTCATTCTAACACATAAAGTATTTAAATAGTGATGAGCACTTGGAGGCAGAATGTGCAGTCTGTGTTAAAGAAAAACCTTGCAGCAGGTTTTACATATCAATGGACATCGGGCCCCAAAGGCCAGACTCACTGAAATCCACATGTAAATGTCTGGTAGCTGTGAAGTGCTTCACTCACTGGATGGTGGATGGACAATAAACCAACTCTGAATACTACAGTTCCACTTCTGCTTTGAAAATTAAAGGCTCAACATGTAGAATTTTAACACATTTAACGTATGATAAGACAAGGGATCACACCTCCAACTGTAGGCAGTCACTGCGAAGAAAAAAAAGTCCACAAAAAACTTGATATGCGATTACATAAAAGGTTGACCAGCACGTTGAACTTGTTTACACTTCACCGGGTCTCATTCATAAGTGTTGATAATGTTTTCTCAGCTCAGCTAGACATGAGGCTTTGAGAGCTGCTTGGAAAATTCACATAAATGTAAAAGCTGTCTTCACAATCCACAATTTGCACATGCAGCAAAACAGTATAAACTACTTTTTATTTTAGCGCCAAGAAATAAACAAATACATAAAAATTAAATTAAATTAATATCAAGCTCAATATTCAAGAGCAAACCTGAGATATTACAATTATTTTGCAAAGCAGATTTGGTTTCCATTAAATACAAGCCTGGGTATACTCTGTTAGCTGATGGCTACCTCCCTGTGTGAGAGCTGGAGCGGCACAGCATTGCACAGGCTAAGTTCTTTGTCTTCTCTGGTGAGAGATGAGAGCCCACCCACTGCAATCAAACGTGAACCCTTCAGCTGCTCCTCCTCTCAGCCCTTGACTAAATCAACAGTCTATTTACAGGAATAGCACAGTGCCTCCGTGTGTATGCATGCGTGCGATCCCCGTGCATGTACACACAAACAAAATGATTATTAATGATCACAAAACTGAGGGACAGGAGCAACAATGGCCTGAGTCTGAGGCAACTGTTTAATGAGCACATCTACGTACAGACTGCTGTTTGTTGTAAAGGCAAAAAACCTTGAATTTCAACACTGACATGTTGAGGAAACTGCTAAGAAATCTAAATTTCACCACAGTGAGAGACAGACCCATGGCTAATTTTATCAACTTGATACAGACGCACAGAGGCAGATTACCAGATAGAGGCAAGTATAGGGTGTGGATACTGTAGGATGCACTTTTTTGATAAGGCTTCATAGATAGAACACAACTGGGTTCAGCATCACTGACCCATATGCCAATATACAACCAAACATGAAGCTAGCCTACCGTCACTCCTTCGATTTTCCACATTAAAGCAGGAGTGCACGCGAGTAGCAGAGGCAGACTGAGCTTCCCAGTGCCAGAAAAAAAAAAATCATGCGAAACAAAGAGAGGAACTTCAGTCCATCTGTTTTTTTAAGGGAACTCAGCCATGCGTGCAGGAAGCGTTACTGTTTGCACTGTCGGATTAACAGTGAGGGCCTCAAATCTCCTACTGCTGGAGATGCCTTGCTCCTGGACCCCCAAAACAGGACTGTCAATCAAGGTGGGGGCCCCTGGGCTAGAGGGGGCCTCATCCACAATGTACTAGGCTACCTTATGTTCACTCATGAAGAAATAAAGAGGAAAAAAGAGCAGGAGCATAGTTAGGGCTGGATGATGGAGCGTACTTTCAAGAACACCTGCATGGATGCAGACAAAGCTGTACACTCAGCGATCACAAACAGAGGAGATGTAGATAGAGAGATGCAGAAAATAAGTGGTATTTCTGAGCTTTCAGACTGACAGAAAGAGATGATCAAGGCACAACACAAAAGGGAATAGAAGAAAAATGTTTTCGGTCCTATACAATTATATTCTTTTCCTGAATTTCCACACGCTCACAGCCCAAGAACCACAGCATATAAATCTTAAGACATGAACTATATTTGACTATATACAAAACAACACCATTTGAAGTTAGTTGTTATTTTTTCAGCTTTCCCAGGACTTGAAGACACCGTAAGTTCATTCTTTTTAATTCCATACCATCACAGGCTGAGTATGCACATGGATGGGCCCTCCCCTACACAGTTTTTGTCTGTGTTTGAGCTTCTTACTACAGATTAAATATTAACCTGGAGCCACAATAAACATGGTCTTCAAAGTGATAACTGGGCTTTGAGGTTAGCAGTATGGTCATGCCTACTGAAGCAAGCCTAAGTAGAGGAAAAATCATGGCTGCGGTTATCTCCCATCACCAAACATATTGTACATTCCCATCCAAACGACATATAATTTGACTGTGTATAAATTGCCACATCTGTTTTGTGTTTCTGTTAGTCATGTGCTTTTATATCTAGAGCACATGCCATTTTTGTTGTCACCATAAAGCAAAATGGTACTACTGCTTCCGCGATTTCGGTAACCGTCTTAGCTTCTTTGTGTGTACTGCTGTAAAGTTATTGCTAATAAAACCTAATTACAAATCACATTGTTCATCATCACACCAGAGCTTTCCCCATTCTCGTCATGGGTTCATCATTCCTCTGTTCATTCAGCTAATCTCTCAGTCAGGAACAGGCAGAAAACTGCTGGCTCCTTCCCTACAGTAAACTGCGTCTAGTTGGTTCAGTGCCGCAATAATAGCGCCGCAGATTAGCTGCCCGTGACTGTGTGACATGGTCTGACACAGCAGCGGGTGGTGGAGGTCACAGGGTCTTCTGTAAACGGGAAAACACAAAAGACTCCGCTGCTGATGCTGTCCGGATGTCATGTTACAAGGGCACAATGGGGCTGAAACACCAATCGGAGAGCACGTAAAGCTCAGGATTGCTATTCCACTCAGGGAGGGTGGAGGGATATGGTGGGTTAGGAATTGGGGGAGGACATTAAAATAAAAAAAATGGAGGAGGAGGAAGTCGACACTGCCTCTCGAAGCCTACCCCCTGACTGTGGACAAGTGAATAAATCAGGATTACTGAAGGCCAAATGCTGCTTCAACAGTCACTTCAGGGAAAAAAGGAATCCTTGAAATAAATCTGGAAATGCAAACTCACCACCTAAGGTGAAAGATGAAACACAACTCAACAGATGATCTGGAGTGAAATGATGAAGACCTATACACACCGGTACTGATGCCAGGTATCATGATGAATACTGGGGCCGGTGAAGCATGCAACACCCCTCCCAGCAACTCCCCACAGTCTCAAATATAATTCACTAGTGGCCATGCTTCGCAGAACTCCAATCCAATCACTTTCAGACCTTCTAGCAGCAATTGAAAGGTTGAAAGGTGCAGCGGAGACGCAGTTTTGTTTACATGAAAATGTCCCAGCATCCCCTCTGATGTAATGAGATTTCATATATGAACAAATATACACCTCAGGCCTTCAGGCTCATGCTATCATAAAGATAAACATGCCATAAGGACAATGCAGCAGTGACTCAGGAAGTGCCTTTTCAAAGAGCTGACCAAAGTGAGCTTTACTGATTTGAGAGAGAGTCTCAAAATCTGCTGCTTCCTAGTAAGAACCCATTCGGTTCCTTACATCTTTACTCATTGAATTCCATTACTTTCATATCACAGAAATTGTGCAATATGTTTGTTTACCTGAACATCCAGTAGCTATTTAGTCTGATCTATCAGATGACAAGCAAGAGAAGCTTAATAAGTAACAGCCTTGTTAAGGGGGAAAAAAATCAATATATTTCACTGAAAAACCTGACAGTCTATTACATGTGTATCCTCTTTTGTGACCACAGAAACACATACACATTTGAACAAACATGCCTTGTCTTCCTCAGGTCATAATATAAACTGGTGTACAGATAATTCCACACATTTCCGTTCCCATCCCATTCACTGCATTAGCATCCATAGGCCAGACACGACAAGAGCTTGTGCTAGCATTCAAAAAAGGCTTAGCCCTTTGTAATCTACCTGTGCTCAAATTCCAGCAGCTTACTGCTTGAAAGCATTTGTAAAGCGAGTAGGCCAACGATGAACACATGCAAATAATAGCACAACTACCTACACAGTATGTGAAGTCAACCCCACACAACAAGCTGAATGTAAAGCGCTTTGAAATGACGTGCTCTGAGACTCTGGTTCAAGAACACAGTGTTCCAAAATTAAAGCAACATGTCCAAGAGCGAGGCTAAATAGCCAGTGGCCAAGAGTTATACAGGTCATTGGAGAACACTAATTTAAGGTTTAGGACTACAATTTGGCAAGAACTGGACAATAAACAAGCTGTCTCTTGCCACTCAAGACTATAAGTTTACAAAGGAGGGGTGTGAAAGAGCACGGGACACAAAAAATACAATGCAAAGTCATCTTCTCCATGACCATATATCATTAAATAGTACAGAGAGTTCAAGCTACAAGCATGCCAACACAAATACTGTACATTTGGTGCTAAAAGCGAGCTGGCTTCCATCGGTGTGGCTTAGAACAAAGCTTAAAGCCAGAGATACTACATGCTGAGGTCATTCTGACATTCATTTTCACGAATCCCCTAATGGCCTCCGCTCTAGATTCGCAGCTCTCCGGTGGCCGCAGCAAATTAATGCGTGAGGGCTCTCAGTGTCAGCCCATAAGAAAGAAGCTGCTCCTGTCTAAAAGGCGGTGTGAGTTTCGGGTTTTGGTTACACCAGGGGGGGACGCAGGGATAGGGAGCACAGAGAAGTGGTTGTTACAGCTAGTTTTGCTCTGGGGACACAAACAGAAGGACGGAACTGTTTCCCATACCAGTAACCTGGAGCCCTCCCTATTTTAACCCAACAAGACGGCCTAGTCAGCAGTGAACCACGTGCCATGTGAGCCAGTAAATGTCAATTCCATAGATCTACGTTTAAACACACATGGCTGTCTCCCTTAACATTTGCTGACCACTGCATAACCACAGTATCGCAAAACACACACAGGTCATTGTATGGAATTGAGCAGGTGGCATACAGCAAACCTGCTCTTGCCTGTCAGTCAAGTAGCTCAAGAAAGAGGGGGGTGTACTGTGACTGCAAGGCAGCATGTGTGGTGCAATCCTTAAAAACTCTTGTTCTGTCTGCTTCACTACTCTGTCATGGCTGCAACAGCCTACACAAATGAGGAGTCGAGTTGGGGGGAGCATAAACTTGCTCAAACAAGCACTGTTGATAGCTGGAAGCTGCAACAAAATGCCAAAGGCAGCAGGACAAAATAACAAGAGAAATTCAGCTAGCTGCAGCCCCCTTGTTGAGGTGTATTCACTTATAGCAGCCCCATGCAGTTTCAAATGTATAGTCCACTGATATTCCAACTCTAATGTGATGAAATAAGGCTGTGTGTGTTATGAAATGCAGCATCAGCATTGTGCAAGTCATATGGTACAGCACTTTATAAGCAAAAATAACTACAGTGCAGCAATTCTTCAATTTAATAAAAAAAAATGAAAAGATCAAAGTCCCAGGCCTTTCAAACTTTTCCTTTTTAATCATCATGTCGACCCTGCTGGGACAAGTTTACTTCCCTTGTTTTTGGTTTGTTTTGACCAGCCCAGTTCTAACCCCATATTTGACTAAGCTGTACTGCCATCCCATCAGCTGTTCTAAGTCCCTCCCTCTTGTGGTTTCCGGCTAGTAACAGGCGACCCAATCATTAAGCTGGTTTCCACTGTGTTGGGACAAAAAACAAAACTCCTTATTCACACTGTTCTTCTGGAACATCGTATGGACTGGAAACATGTAGTTCTGGTTCATCTTTAGAGCCAGCACTATCAGCCCTAAAGCGAAGTTGTCCACATAAATCAGCAGTACAAAAGTAAACATGGTGACAACGACTTGAAAAACAGCACACACTGGATGCTGGCTAAAAGTTCAAGCATTCCACAGTGACAACGGCTGCAGGCTCATGACACCTGCTGTACCACTTAAAACAGCCGCCATGCTCCACTTCCAATTCAAATATCTCGAAAAACAACCCACGGCGACCACTCTGAAATGATACAAGTTGGGCTTCCATATATTTGCCTGCAGACACTGAAGTACAGTGAGACACACAGATCAGGTGGCCATTTTGATGTTGAAATTAACCCAGCAGACTAGCTCGCCAGCTCAGTGGCGTTACAAGGTAGCATTTCAAGTGGCAGATGCAATAACACAATTAGAAAGCCCTGAGCAGCGTTACGAAGCGAAGCTAATGAGACCCTGAATGCTACACATGCTGTAACAACGCCAACGTTTTTACGAGAGCAGAACAAAAGACAGCAGCATTTTCAGTTGACGTTAGCCTTACGTTATGTAAACAAGCTCCTGTGTCAACGTGTAAAGGGGCAGTTTGACTTAACTCCCCTGACAACAACAGGCTGGACAAAGAAACCAAATTGCCATAAGGTGTTTTATAAAGTCTACCGCTGCCAGGTCTATTGGTGGTGCAACAAGATGAAAGACATTCCTGGAAAATGAGAACAACGTTAGCGCCTGTTCGGCTGTTACAATTATTTTCAAATCACGTTATTAGCTAGCTATGGCTTAAGATACAAATATATAGAACTGGAGAAATGCTAGCCGGACATGGGACCGATCTGATTAGCTGGTGTCCCGATAAGCGACTGAAGGTTCGCAGGACAGAAATAGCTAACACTTGGCTTTGCTAGCAAAATGTTGTTTACACAAAAACACCAGTCATTCACAATGAAGGCTCTTTCAGCTTTGGGTTACCAAGACAAACAAGCAGCATCAATAAACAGGGTTTACTCATATCACATTTCCACATACATCAGGATATAGCTGACTAAACAGCGATTGAGAGGCTGTTGTTTATGTTCAGAAAGGATACAGTTTCACCACATCGGTATCCATTCGCCTTTTACCCGGACTTGGAGACGACATTTTTGCTATTTCCACCGCAAAGCACCAGTAAGTAAACTGAAAGCTAGCCCCCGAAACGCTAGACAGTCTAGCAAACTGTACTATCCGAAAGTTAACATTTGCTTTCAGAAATGTTCACCGCAAAACGTCTTCACAGTTCAATGTCTCCCTGTCCTAATGACTAGCTGTGCTAACGTTAGACCTCTGCTGTTCACTGCCTCTCAGCGTTCTGACCATGGTTCTGACAAGCTAGGATCACTCCGCGGACTACGTCATATGTGTGCGACCACACGTCAGTATAAATGGCGGTCTTTGTAGTTTTATTTGTGAACACCTTTGGTTTTGTTGCTTGAATTTCATGTTAAAATGCCGTTTCACATCACATATTTTGCCATTTTCTATTTAGGAAAATAAAAAGTAATACAGAAATATCAACACATAGACAAAACATAACTATTAAGGCAGTCTTCATGGTTTTTGTTATTCAGAAGGTTGCTCTTGTTGCTGTGGCACTGGTTCTGTGGTTTTCTTCCATGTTCTCCACCAGAGGTAAGTGACACACCCAAGTGCTGGTTGCCAGAATATATACCTCAAAATGTCTGACCACAGCTGACAATCCTTAGAGGAAAACATTCTCCCAAAGGTACAAACAGTGGGAGAACATTGCTGCAAATAGATCTTTGTATTTTTTGGAGGAGGAGGACGTGAATTAAATCAGCTAATTCCTGCTTTTTCCTACTAAATGGCCAAACCCAAATATACAGCATTACAAGGACACACAAGAGACCTAATCAAGAAAATGTTTTCAAGAGTACAACTGTGGCTATAAATGTACCATTACTCCAAGGACAGCCTCATACTTGCCATAAGAGCATTTTTTTCCACAAATGATGAAAATCACAAGGCTATCTTTGAATAAAATAAACATACAAGTCATTTGTGTAAAACAGAGAAGTGCAAGCAACATACAGTGTGTCTGCCAACCTCCAAGCCAAAGAGGTTCATACAGTTCATATATTACAGGCAACAAAATGGCTGCCAGTGAGTGAGTACTGAAAGGCAACATATGGCAGCAAATATAGATGAGCCAATAACCGAAAATCACATGCACATGAAAACACTGAGAAACCTTTCAGAAGTCAGTCACTGTGTAAGATGCAACAGCAGATACTCAAGTATTTTCCCTGTATTTACAATAACATCATTTCTAATCCATCTATTGTTTAACTGAATTCTCAGAGGGACATCGTGCAATGAAACAAACTTTCAGAAGAGCATTTTATTAAACATCTTTAAGAAATTCTATGGAGATAAAGCACATGCAGAATAGAGAGGACTGGATTAGCAATGAGAATTCACAGAAAGGCAAATAGGAAGTACAAGCATCCTGATTCTAATTAAAAATAGGTTGGAAGATCATGGCACATGGTTCTACCTGCCTGTAAAAAGCAGGATTTTATCATTGACTAAATCATAACAAACATTTCACTACCAAAAAAATGATTCTGTTCTTTTCAAAGAAAACTCAAATCCACAACAGTAAACACACACAAATAACTTCCTCACAGTTTTTTTTTTCTTTTTTCTTTTTTCTTCTAATCTCAAGTTAATGTTTACCACTCTCTCACTTGACTCACCATACATTGAAGGTAAACATTGCCTTTCCAGTGTCAAGCCATTTGGCCCTTTCTCACGATCACAGACTTCTTGTCACTTCTATTCCACAGAAATCCAGCCCACCATAAGTTCATGAAGGACTACTGGAGCACACTTCATATGACATTAATTGTAGACGGCTTGCCCATGGCCAATTTATATGCCGAGATGTGTTCTATTACTTGATGACTACTTCTGTGTACCTGTGATACAAGGCCTATTATAGGCCCCCATTTCATGAGACAGAATTCAACTTTAATGCCACACAGGCATCCTTCACATATTTCACTGTTCACAGAGAGGACACTCATTCATTTGCCTAAAGACAGAATCAACTTCCTTTCTCCCCAGGAACACTTTGAATGTAAACACGACTCTACGGGATGGCATACATTGATATGATGTGACACTCCTGTCATTAATACTATTAGACTGTACCACAAACAGAGGGCAGGTCAGTTCATCAGTTCAGTGTTGTGATGCTGTTTGGATGGACACAGTCTACTGAGATGGAGAGGAGGATACCTGCCACTGACGGAATATAGCAAACACCCTTTTAGACTTGTCCCGAGGACCCTGGAAGGAAACAGAGAACAGAATAATGTCAGATGTTTGAATCTAAGCTTCATACCCCACTGGCCCAGCACGTATGTTGCAACTTGCCTGTGCTGGACTGCCTCCTACTGTAGAGTTCTTCTTCATGGGCACAAGGAGGTCAAGAGCAGCCTTCCAGCCCTGCTGATGAAGTGCTGCACCTCCTTCCACAATGGGGATCGCCCCCGGATCCACATTCTCCTTTCCCACAGAAATCCACGGACACCAGTCTCTGTGCTGTGCAAGGGGGTCAAATGCATTCTTATGCAGAAGCCCATCCTGAAATAACAGAGAAGTAGGTTAAAAAAGATGTTTGTAAGAGCTCATTAAAAATAAGTAATGCAAAAGCCTTCTGGATAAGGATCTAGGTTCTACAGCCTTGCTTGCAAACTTGGTGCTTTTGACAGTATTTGTCACTTTGGAGTCATTTCTGCCCCCTCTACCTGTGCACAATTCATCATCATCATTGCAATTTGCAGTGGCTATTTTTAAAGAAACTGGGAACACTGACTTTAATGTAATGGATCCACTTGCTAATGCAAATGTGGCACAATATATCATGCAAGAATTTGATTGCAATAGAGCTAGAAATTCAAAATCTGATTGTGATCTGCTGAATTGTGCATCTTGAACACAAGTGTGCCATAATAAAACTGCACAACAATCCGGGTGTGAAGTCAGCAGTAATGTTAGTTCTTACTGGACCACAAACTGACGACAGGCACAGGCGTTTAGGTGGGTGTTGCAGGCCGGCAGTGCCATCAGCCCCAGAGTTGTCTCCTTGTCCTCGACTGCGAGTTGCTGTCCTTTTGCCCCTTGTCAAAGGACTCGGAAGCTCTTCACTGGGGCTTGGTGAGTCTCTGCTTCGGGCACGCAATGCCACAGGGGAGGAAGTTCCCTCGCCCTGTAACACACACCAGGGCATTGGAAAAGGTCTTGCATGACATAGATTTCGACTGCCATTTTTGTACATAAATTTTGCTTTAAATTGATATGTGCATCTAGATTATTTAGCCCGTAAACATTAATTTGCTTAAAGCTTGCCTGGTCAGAGCGGGTGGAGTCCTGGCTCCTCAGCTTCATACGACATGGAGTTGTAGCAGGAGTGGATGAGGCAGAAGTGGGCTGGTCAACTTGGCCCTCGTGTGTGGCTACTGAGGCAGGACCTGCTGCTTGAGAAGACGGGCCTACAGTACTTGGTGAGGCATCTCCTTCGCCTCCCGCTCCCTCCATCTGGTGGAAGTTCCACAAGCCCACCTTGCGCATACAGTATGAGCAGGTGAGGATGGGTAGGTTCATGGCGTGCAGAGCTGGGCTAAGATAGAGAAATCCATGGCTCAGACATCTTCATCAGGAGGAGGAGTGCTAATAAATTTTATGCAATGCTTCTTTCAGTGTCTAAATTACATCTAGTGTCCTTTCATTCTATCTTCTCCCATGCAGCTAGTATATCACTTTAACACTAGAAATTAGCTTCTATGCGTGCTTACTCTAGTTTATGGCATTCAAAAGTGTGTTGAGGAGACAAGCAAAGCAAAACAGGAGTTTCATCTCACCTTGCAGCCCAGCCACAGAGAGAAACAATGCATGCAGCCACCTGCACAGCCAAAGGCTCCGAGCAGAGAGTCCCTCCCTTTCTTTTTTGTTCTTCCTCGATGAGCTGCAGTATAACACTGACAACATCCTCTGTCAGTGACTGCAAGGAAACAGTGCACATAAGTTCCAAGTGAACAACTGAAAATTCCCTCTTTTTTTTTTAAATACATCTATAGATAAAGTTCACATTTTTCATGAATCCAACTATCATTCTATAATCTCCTGGAAACCTTCTAAGTAATTTAGAAGAGCAATGTTCATAATGTTTCAAAGAGTATTTTCTCAGTATCTAAGAAGACTCCTCTCCTTCCTCACCATAGACTTCAGCTGCTCTGGCTTCATGGCTGGCAGCTGCTGGGCAAGGAGACAGGCGCTCTGGAAGCGCTCCAAGAAGGCAGTGAGAAGTGCTGATGGTTCACAGGCTGGGACAAGCCAGAACCGCTCTGAAATGACATCAGCATTCACCTTGACCATAATGTAGGCAATTCTGGGTCCGTTCAGGTAAAATGACACAATCACGTAAAAGCTTATTTTTGTTAGTATATGCATGCAATATGAAAAAGCTTGCTCCTACCTGGGCATGGAAAGTCAGGCCAGGGGCAAAACTTCTCATGCTGCGTCTGAAGCTGCCTCGATATCTCTGCAATGCGGGATTCATCTATTAAAGACACAAGGAGAGTTGCATGACCTTTACTTTTTGGCAGACTGGCAACATCAGCCTAATTTTGCCAAAATAGAGCGTTACATTCTTTTCGGTGGTTTTTACATTTTTCAAAGTCTAAAGTTGGTTGCAGTGATGCACAAAGGAAAGCCTGGCAGCTGGAGCACTTGAGCATATCACAGCCAACGTTGATCCAGCCGTATCTGGCGCACATCAGGGGGGACAGCACACGGGGTTTGCCTGCCCATTTCAAGCAGTGCTATGCTAAGAAAAATTTCAAGTACTGTGGCAGTCATTATTACTTTGTATTAGAAATGACATGGTTAAAAAACCCCGATGCCTCATACTGGGTCAAAAGGTCAAAATGAGAGAAAGGATATTGAATAGGATTCCACTCTTGAGAAAAAGGCTTCTTTGTTCGTTGCCTCGCAAGGTGCTTGAGTGTTGCTTTGTACGTCCAGAACTTTCAAATCTCCTTGTCCACTGAAATCAACACAAAAAGAAAAAAAACAGATCTTCATTTTACAAACACTTGCTTATTATCTGAATGGCAAAAAAGATGCAGCAGATTACATAACTGTGTACATTTAATAAACTTGCATAGACTTTGTCCAGGCCTAACAAACTGAATTAAACAAGTCGTGAATAAGGGGTTAGATAACTGGTGGAGATATGAATTCTAAGAAAACAGACAGCAAACATGACAAGTAGTTGCACAGTTCATCTGAAAGAAAGTTGTTATAACAGAGAGAAAAAAATGGAAAGTAGCTCAAATCTTTACTGCACCTTTGCTCTTTGCTGCACTGAGTGCACACCAGAAAATCTAGCTAAATCTATTCAACCTGGCCTTCATGGCTGGGCATCAAGTGGACAATACTCCAGAAATGAACAGCAAACTAACGGAGCACCGTGTTCCTGCAGAACTTTTGGTTCCCACCCCCTTATCTGTAACTGTGCACGGCGGCAACAGCACGACGACTATTACCACAAACAAGTGAAGTAAATAGACTAAATAATACACACAAGAAATACCAGTGGCGTGCACATTCCCGTCCCTGGCACACAAGCTCCAAAATCTGTGTAGACTTGCCCCCCGCCTTTAAAGCAGGCTGAGTGAGGGCAGCTACAGTAAGTTAGCAGAGCTGACATGCTAAGCGGCTAACCAAACTAGCTACCTGAACTTGCTGTTCGGCCACTGCGAATTAAACAAACAGCGCGCGGTTGTGTGAAAAAAATGTACCTGTTGGATCCGTTATCTGCTGAGGACACTCCATCATTGAGAAGTTCACGAACTTTCTCCGGAGATGCAAGGGAAGACTTTTGGTGATTTGAGTTGCCGAGACGATCCCCACGACTGCCGCCGAGCGTCGCCATGATCGACTCTGATGTCCCCCCGGAAAATAAACCCTGACACCAATCGTTCCGCTTTGTAAGACCCCTAGTGTTCTCTATCTGGTAGCGCATACCCGCCAGAATGTCACTTATCAGTATTGATCAGGTAGGAATTATTTATCAGAATAGAAAACCATAGGCATAAAAAGACTTAAATATGAGGCCGCTCATTTGATCAAGTTTTTTGGCTTATATTTTTCCATTTTACAGAATGAGTTGCCTTATTTAAAACTGGCTTGTATCGTGTTTATTCCTTTTACACAGCATACGGTACCTAACTTTAGTTTTACGCAGCATTAGTTGTTCTTCTTGTTCTAATAAAGTATAACTTAGTTGTCAATTTATACTTTTTATTTTTATTCACATCCTTGAAATTAAAGCAGCAATGTGAAAAATACTTAAAAAAGCACAAAAGTATTGTTATCACATTAGAGTGTTGATAACCAGCGCATAGATCAGTCTCCGAATTCCTCCTCCCTTCACTCTCCCCTTTCCCCTGTCTGACCCCTTTCGGGATTGACTGTTAAAATGTAAATGTGGCATTAAATTCAGCTTTTAACCACTAGCAGCTCCAAACTGCTAACTGAACTGGGTTGTGGGGCTCCCATAATTTTCGACGTAACAAAATATTGTGCAAAAAAAAAAAAAAAAAAAGATAAAAAAAAAAAAAAGGATAAATGTTCTGTATGTTTAATTTGTGGGATAATTCAAAGAGTTGTGGCCAAAAAACACACCATAGTGTGAATCTTGAACCGTCTCTCTGACCACATGACTCATCTCCCTTACAGGTCCATTGACGGCACTCAGAAAAAAAAACCTGTTGTTGTTTTGGAGCACACGCGCAGTCCCGCCCATCCACCCTGACGCAACGTCCTAATAACGAGCCCTCTGATTGGCCAAGGGTGTCACGGCCGGGGGCATAGCGTTTGTGAATGGCCTCACAGTGATCGAAATGTGGGATGATTTATAATGTTTTATCGGCACTTTAGCAGATGTTGCTTTTATTCGATGTGACATTCTTCGGGACTGGATTGTAACCGGAAACGATGTCGGACGCTGAAGGTGCTCGCAGTCCTGACCAGCTGAATAAATTCGAGAAACTGACAGGCAGGCCGCCGCACGGGGAGACGTTAGCAGGTCGGTCAACAACATTAGCAAGAGATGCTAACGAAAGGTTTGACTCAACGTTTGTACATTTTTGCCAGTCGAACCAACAGTGTGAGAGAGATCAGCTGCTCCACGTACGACGGCACCATCACGGGTTTGGAGCTGAAACGGTTCCCTTACTGTTGATATTACTAAGCATAGCATTCAAGCTATCAGCATCCAATAATTCTGCTTGTTTATCTTCCAGGAGCTTGTTAGCAATCATTTCTAAGATGATATGTTTTATAAAATGAATACTGGTTGTCATACTGTTTCGCCTTTTGTAAATCCTGTTTTCTACCTGCACAGCCAGCGTCGTACATGCTCTAACATACAATCATTGATTACTAGAATTTGCTGGCCCGCAGACACCTAAATGCCAAAGGCTGTGTTTTAAAGAGATGCAGGGCTGTAAACGGTATATTAGTCACTCAGTTTGTTCACCATACCTTGCAGAACGCAGTACTTAATAGTCCGACCTGATTGAGATGATCCATGATGTGTGGAAAAAAGCCAGGAAGGATTGACTCCTCTCATTGCCAACATTCTTCATTTAGCTGTTCGTATTAGATTGCAGTGTTATGTGAAGTCCTCAGTTCAGATCCTGGTCTTGGTCTCTTTTCATTTTTGTGTGTCACTGTGCAGTCTTACAGTTGCAAGGCCAGGCACACCCATGGCCCAGTAATGTGCAGCACGCAGTGCAACTCAGGTCCCTCTGACTGATCTTGACATGCAGCTGCAAAGCATTTGCCAAATGGAAGTAATGTCTTGATAGAAGCACCTGGACAAAAGTGTGCCAGTGAATCGTGGTCTGCTCAGATTCTGCAGCGTTGTGATTAGGTGTGAGTTTCATCCTGTGAAACTTTGTTCCTCCCTCTCCAGGTCATCGTACTCCCCCTGCTCGCAGTGGGCATCGCTGTGTTGCTGACAACACTAATCTGTATGTGTTTGGAGGGTATAACCCTGACTATGATGAGTCAGGAGGCTCAGAGAATGAAGACTATCCACTGTTCAGGGAGCTTTGGAGGTACCACTTTGCCACAGGCTGCTGGCAGCAGATTCGAACAGAGGGCTATATGCCCACAGAGCTGGCGTCTATGTCAGGTGAAATATTGGATATCTAATTCCACATTTTGGTAATTGTGCATGCAAAATCCAGTTTTCTGTGAAGAAACTGGGCATGAAAATTGAGTTTGATGTTGCTGTGCTTCTCCAGCTGTTTTGCACGGCAACAACCTCCTGGTGTTTGGCGGCACTGGGATCCCCTTTGGTGAAAATAACGGCAATGACGTACACGTTTGTAACGTGAAGTACAAGCGATGGTCGCTGCTCAACTGTCGGGGGAAGAAGCCCAACAGAATCTACGGACAGGTAACCTCATAAACCACCCTGCCAGTCGATGTATGGATATAGAAACTTTAAACTCTGATTTCTTTGTTTTAGCTGCTTCTTCCTGAGCTGTTATCTCATATCTTTCCTCCTTCAGGCAATGGTTATTATAAACGGTTTCCTGTACGTGTTTGGAGGGACGACGGGTTACATCTACAGCACAGACCTGCACAGGCTGGACCTGACCACCAGGGAGTGGATCCACCTCAAACCCAACAACCCTCCTGACGACCTACCTGAGGAACGGTACACCTGTGCTGTTGGATCAAACCAAGCTAGAGATCTTTCTTGTGGTGTAAAACTACCTGACATGGCGTGCTCTTGTGTGTCACAGGTACAGGCATGAAATAGCACATGACGGACAGAGGATCTACATTCTGGGAGGAGGAACTTCCTGGACATCTTACCCTCTGGACAAGGTACGACACCACGTAGGGTAGACTCATCAAACATGTTTAATTTATCACCAAAACTGTGTGCCGGTTAAAAATGTGTCAAGTGAAAATCTCTGAATGAGTTCATATCTGATACAGAATATGGTGTTTTTTTCTCCTCAGCGTCTGTTAGTGAGCTGAGGAAGAGATTTGAGTGAAAATAGATCATCTACCTTGTCTTAGTACTCAGACTTGTATGAATATTGTCTCTTTTGAATAGATACATGCTTACAATCTGGAGACCAATTCCTGGGAGGAGATTACGACTAAACCTCATGACAAAATAGGTCTGTGGTCTGCACTCCATCATTAACTAAGCCTGTTTAGCTCTCATTCGCTCCATTCTAAAAAAGTCTGTGCTTCTGACAGGGTATCCTGCTCCTAGGAGGTGCCATAGCTGTGTACAAATACGAAATGGTGAGAAGTCTGTTGTTCAGCTTCAAAGATAAACCAGCGCTACGCAAACAGTGTCTGATCGTCCTTCTTTCTCTGTTGTAGATGTATTTATCTGTGGAGGCTACAACGGGGAATTGATATTAGCTGATTTGTGGAAGATCAACCTGCAGACTTTTCAGTGGAGTAAGCTACCAGCAGTGATGCCCGAGCCGGCCTACTTCCACTGTGCCGCCGTCACCCCAGTCAGTACAACACAACCCTTCCTGGTCACTGTCTATATACATTGAATTCAGTAATTGTAGTTTGGAATAGCAGCAGTTTTAAGGGAACTGGAGTTTCATGTCAGTGATAATGGTCTTCTAATCTAGTCATCTAGGCCACCTAGTGCCTTTGTGTTGGTCTAATTCCCTATCAGATGAAGTTCTGTCCTGTGTGAGTGACAGGAGAAGATGTGTTAAGCCCTTTTCCTTTCCTTCCCTCCATCCTCAGGCTGGCTGCATGTACATCCACGGTGGCGTGGTGAACATCCATGAGAACAAGAGAACTGGCTCTCTGTTTAAGATCTGGCTGGCTGTGCCCAGCCTGCTGGAGCTCTGCTGGGAGAAGCTCCTCAAGGCCTTTCCCCACCTGACTTCACTCCCCACCATGCAGCTGCTCAACCTGGGCCTCACACAGGAACTCATTGAACGCTTGAAATAGGCCGCACGGTGTAGGCCGGACACATGAATGGATGGGATGGGCTGGGTTGGACCGGGAGGAGATGATAGAGCACAGAATTGAATTCACAGGGAAAATGCCCTCCCCCTCCCCCTCCCTCTCCTGACGTAGCCCCGCCTTAAAACCAAAAACAATGGGATGCCTTTTTCTCCCCCCCCCCGTTTGTTCTCATTTTCTGCAGTTTCAGTGATGATAAAGAAGATAAATGTGGAATGTTTTATGGATATTACTCATCCCCTCCTGCCACCACCGTTCCTTACATGATGCCTTTGTGTCAAGTTCACTATGAATTCCTGCTTCTCACCTTTCAAACTGTGACAGCCGGAAATCCTTTATTTTGCCACGTCATGCTTTTAAAGACTGTCTGCTCCCATTTTTTTAGAAGAAAATCTGCCTTCTCTAGTACTTTTAAGAATTCTGTGCAAAGGACGAATGCATGTATATTTATATGAAGGACTAAATCCATTTTTCTGGGGGTATTCTCATCACCTGATATTGCTCTTTGCACACTTTGTCTTGCATATTTGTGGACATTTACCTTTTTTTTTTTTTTTTTTTTAAATAGATCCTATAAGCTAAGTAATCATTTCAGTCTAAAAAGTGGCAGACAGTGGTTTTGCCGCCGGACCATGCCAGCGTTTCTGCACATTTTAGCCAATTTAATTAAAATCTCAAATGTAGGCTCATTACAGCTGCTGACATGCATTTTAGATTTTAAATGTTTTTGCGACCTTCCAGGCAGCCTTTTATCTCAGTTTTCTTCCTCTGATGTGAAAATGAAACTTAATCAATCCCACTGATTTTCATGTTTTTATCATTAGTCACGTTATCTTAGCATAAAAGCAGACGTGGTTTTCACTGTGAGGGGTTACCTGTCTTAAATCGCAAGCCTTTGAGTTAATTTTATACTTTGTGAATGGAAACCAGTGTCTGCCTGGTGGTAAGGAAAAACAATTAAAAAACTAAGTTGTGGTAAATTAGCTAAAACACGCAGAAACACTGTTTGCTCTTTGTTAGTGCGTCAGAAAAGGGTTCAGTGTATTTCCTGTATTTTCCATGATGGATTATGTTAGTCTAGTCTGGAGAACATCTGAAAAAAAAAAAAAAAAAAAAAAGAAGGTGGGTTTCTTCAAAATGATTTAATTTCCATCCTGTTTGCTTGCAGCTCTCATTTGTAAACCAAACCACGCAACACATCACTGTGAATTTGGTGCTCTTTAAAATTAATTGAAAATGCTTTTACTCGAATAAAGACTTAATTCTGTTCAGACTTTTACTCCCTCTCTGTTGATGACATAGAAAAGGTTTTGCACAGGGAGTCGCTTCAGTAGCAGGCTTTTAAAAAACACTCGTTTATACTGCAGTGCCTTTTTCAAACTGTTAATAGGGTTGAAATACCATGAATACAGGCAGTATAAGATCTTTGCATGTCCAAACAAAAGGGATCATGTTGAACATTGTTTTCCAGTCGGTGAACATTTTAACCATTTTTTCCAACAAGCCATCACTTACAGTATAATCTCTGAACATGTCGGTGGCAAACAGTTACTTTGTACCCCGTTTGGAGGACGCAGAAGCGTTTGTATTGTACTTATTAAAGGCCACGCAGAGTGCACTTCAGGACAGGATGCAGCATTATGAGCCTTTTGGGTATTTAATCCTAAATGCACTTACTGGACGTGTCAAATCAACGTGTTCTCTGCGGTTCTTATGTTCAATCAATGAATTCAACTGATGCCAAATGTATCTTCATCAAAGTGTGATTATAATGAGGAATGAGAGTTTAGTGGAGACCCATGCTGGGGTCTTGCCCGATAGTTTGATCAGCCTGCACTTCTTGCCCCCTTTTTTTTTTTCTGTTCTACATAACAAAACTACTTTGTGCATGATGTGATTTCCTGCTTTTTCTATTAACATCGTCAAACCTTTACTTTGGGACATAGTTTTAAAAGGTGACCACAAAAATGATGTACAGTAGGCTTGTGTGAATGTTGTATTGAAGTACTGTCAATAAAGGTGTTATGTAAATTGCCCGCTGCCCCCCCATTTCTTTTGCTTGACTAATAAGTAGCATGATACACAGAAATAAATTGCTTTTTTAGGTGATCTAGGTATAACATGCATGCTATTTGTCCTATTAGATGAACGTACTAAATGTCAACATGTCAAAAATTAACTTTATGAATGAAAATGCAACATAAATTATAGTGGAATACATTTTTCTAAAGAAACCATATGTAGGTAGTGAAGCACCAGTTGAAAAAAAGTTTTATAAATTGATGCATTTATTATGTCCAACATAAACCACATATTACAATACAAACAAATAAATGTACATTTAAATGCAAAAGCAAAACATCAAAGTCACAGATTTTTATGAACTGGACAAATGTCTGTCGTGTACTGACAAAAGCAGACAGCTACGCACTTATAGCTCCACAGTGAAATTTCAAAAACCCAATTCTTTTTCCATCTTTTGTGCCAGTGTACACACCACACACCACAACCTGAAGATAAAGGACTAGTGTATTTTTTTTATAGTGGCTTAAAATTTTGGAGCTCTAGAAAATTTCTTGGCGAGCACATCAACACGAGCGTGGAGAGGGAGCAAAGAAGTAAAGGGCCAAGAGGATGAGGTAGACCACCACAAGAGCAGTGCCTAAAAACAAAGCAGGTGATCATGATGCATGTTAATTCAAGCTTTTTAGATAATCTATCAAATAGTCTCTGTTGGCCTCTGTTTATTCCTGATGTGGGGAAATCTGTGCATCATGACTTACCCTGAAAGTAGTCGCATTTCCCATCCATGAAGATGTAGTTGACCAGAATGACACTGAAGATGCTGGCCCAGAGATGAATGTCACTGAACACAAGCACAAATCCAACATCCTGGAGAAAAAAAAAAGGATCAAGCAAAGTCACGATTGAAAATACGGCACTGTGTAAAGAAATGACACGAAGTAGGCACTTACATAGAAGGCATTGAAGAGTATGAGCAGTGGAATCTGTATCATGCAGACCTGCACAGCAATGCAACTGCCCACTTCAAGACTGTGGACACAAATGTATGACAGTTAAATGTGTATAACCGAAGTACAACCTATGGAAAAAAATGTTCACATAATGTTCATCTCAACAGTTTTGTTCTTTGTGCGTTAAATATTAACATTCAGGCGGTCACTAAACACTAAACTACGACAGCACAGCGTCCTCGTACCTCAGGCTGATGTTGTTCTGCAGTGCAAACTGGATCCCATTGACGATCTCAGGGAGCTCTGGCACCATGGCCAGCACTGTGACGCCGATGAAGTACTGCATCCAGTACAAAGAGACACAATGAGGCAGACAGTTCTCTCTTTCTATCTAAACATATCAGGTATTCATTAAAAATGTATTTCAGGTTGTGATTTTAAACTTGAACTGAAGGGTTGCTGTGCACTAATATGGTCTTACCAACCAAGGACCAATGAGCTTTTGAATCTAAGAGCCATTTTCCCTTCCTCTTTATAAAGTAAGCACTTTGCATACCTGGGAGATGGAGGAATGGGTCAGCATGGGCTCAATGTTCTCCGTGCTGAGGTCAGCGCAGCACGCCATCAACACTGTGGCAACAATCAGCACTGCAAGAGCCCTCCAGCGGGACCAGTGGCATACATGATGACCTGCTTGTAGCATAGACACAATCAGCTTACAGACATTCAACATTTTCGACTTACCTCACAGAGGAGAAGCTTTTTTCTGCTTCCACATGCATCAAAGTAAATTTAGGTTCTTCACCCGCACGTGTTTAAGAGCTTTGGCATGCACAGGTACAGCTTCAACCTCACTGCAAGGGAAATGCTTTGCTTACATGCACAAACAGGTTAATATACTGTAGAGGGCAGCAGGCAGTTAGTGCATTGCAATTTCATGCCGCTTCACCCAAAAGATTCCATGCACACACACCTGTTGTAACCACCTGGCTGGTGGCAACATTGCTGGAATTAATACACGAGTTGGCTGCAAGGAGATGCCCAGTGGTGACCTCACCAGAGGGGTTGGAGGTGCTGGTGCCCTCTTGTGCATACTGACCGTGTGCATGGCCTGTGTGGCCATCGCTGATATGGATATCATAGATGTGGGAGTGGGTCTTCAGTGTGAAGATGAGGCCGATCAGGTACGCAGCAGGCAGCAGCACAGAAATTGTGTACACCAGGGGCCTGGAAAAAACAATTTAATCATTATTTGAAACACCATTGAGGTGATTACTCTGAAAACCTGCTGCAAAATAGCACCTGGACTTACTCGATTTGGGACAGAATGAAATGTGGGTCAGTTTGACTCTGTTAAAAAAAAAAAAAACAAGGAATGAAAGAATGAATCAATTTTTACGCTAACAATATCTGAAACACAAACATCAAGGCAATGAAGCACTGCAGACATGAGTCACACTGCTGCTCTGCTTGTCATCTCCAAGCGCAGGTACGACTGGCAAAACTGGAATGAAAACGTGTTCTCAAAAATGCCAAAAGCACAAAGTCACTCTGTATGAAGGTGAAGTGAAGCAGCCCACCGTGTCGTAGTGACAGTCCTTGCAGATGAAGGGCACACTGGCATTCCCTGGAACATTGGTGCAGCTTTCACACACCAGATTACCGAAGGTCTTGGAGAAGAGCGTGGGGGCAAACACACCTGAGGCCGGCGTTACAACAAGAGGGTCAAATTAAAGAGCTTCATGAATCTGCTGGTGGAGGACATATTGTTTAAAAATGAGTCGCCGTACATACCTCCTATGGATATGAAGAGTAAAGCTGAACTCACTCCAGCTGAACGACTGTTGAATCGCTGCTCCCTGTGTTTTATGCCCCCAATGATCATACAGATACCCTGTGCAGTTAATTAACACACAACAGAAACACAGCAAGGGGTTAGTGCGTGCAAACTTCACAGACAGAATCAGAATGCTGCATGTTCTCTGACATGCACACACGCATGCTCATTCGTCCTTGTCAGGCACTCACAGGTATGAACAGTATACAGCCAAGCAAGGTCCCGGTGAGGGCTGCTTTAACGATCTCTTCATAACATTTGGTTGCAGCACGGTGTCCCTGCAGCAGCGCTGTGATGTAGAACGTCATCTCTGTGATGGAGCCAAAGGTGGCGTTCACCACCGCTCCCACTGCAAAGTTACTCTGTGCAGAAATGCTGTGGGAATGCACACGGTTATCAACAAAACAACCATTTGATATAGCGTGCATCAGAATTCATGAGGGATTTGTGCGCCAGCCAGCATTACCTGGCTATACCCATCCCAATATAATATGAGAGAGGGATAATGGAAGTGATGGCTGTGGCAAACTTGGTCTCAGCACTGAAGTATTTGTCTTCATGGTCAGTGTAGCCAATAATCAGGGTGATTATTACCAGGGGAAGCAGGTCTGCAGGGAATCAACTTAAGGAGAGCTAATGGACAGACTGTCAGTTGCAGTACACAATGGTACTATCTTGTGGATGGAAAATATATATTTGGTGAGAAGGACTGAGAGATCTCAGCTCCAGAAATGACATCGATTCCCACATAGTTAAATCCCACAACCAAAAAAGGATACTGAGAGCAAAAATGTTGATTCCCTGGACCGTGTATTTGTAGTAATACAAATTGAAAGCTTGATAACAGCACAAGAGGACTCTGGTCTGACACACAGGTGCCTGCAGGACAGAGCCAGATACAAATGAACTTATCAGACATAAACAATCAATTAACACAAGTTTTAAAAGGCCGCTTCACACAAAATAGAAGAAATAATACCTGTAGCTGCATCCAGCCATGCAAACAGTTCTGCTATGTCTAAGTTTTGAGATTCACCTGTGTTATTTCGAAAAACCTGGTTACACTGAATCCACCAGTGTTCATATTCCCAACGAAAAGTGTCGAAGGCTTAGCAAATGAAACAAAGACTATGTACAGCACATGTCACACATCATTTGGAGTTAAGTGACAACCAAGTTCTTTGTGATTTGGTTGAACTGACCCTTTAGAGAGAAAAATCCATGGAAGATGCACTTGTCAGATTTGTCATTTACGCACTGCAACAGCTAGTGGAGCACATCACTTGCATCATAGCATAGCTAATAAGGAGGCTGATAAAAGCCTGATGGTATCAAAACACATGACCAGTACAACCAGTACAGAAAAGGAAGGAAATTTCTGCTTCTTCCTTGCCTTGACATCTTTCTCTTGATGAACCACTGACACTACCTTTTCCAGTTTGTGAATCTGAATGTCCTCTGGTGCCATGAGGAGGGTGGTGGTCAGTGTGCGAGCATTCATCTTGGCTACAGGTATAGTGAAGACCAGCAGCCAGGAGAGCAAACAGGCCAGGGAGTGGACCACAACCAGGAGAGGGTAACACAGGAACAACCAAACATAAGTACTGACGCGACACTGCAGAGAAAAACAAGGAATACTTCAAATCATATGAATATTAGTCAACTTCCATTGCACCAAGTGATTCAGATCATTCTGACTTTCTTACCCAGTGATTTGAAGTTTTTTTAGCGGGTGGTTCTGGGACAGGGATCTCAACAGGGATTGGGGAAGACACCAGAAGGGGAGCAGAGTCCTTGTCCCTGACAACATCCTTATTGTCTTCACTGTCCCTCTCTTCAGGAATGACCTCAATGGTTGGAGGCCTCAGCATGGATCTCTTAACTACACCTGTCTGAAGATAAGGGGAGAACTACTTGTTGGTATCATGATGCAGCTACTTAAATACTGGAATCCAAAGACACAAAATGTTAATGCTCTATATCATATTACCTTTTCTAATGACTTCCCAAACGGCCAAATAAAGTACCACGCCATCTTTAAACAAAGCTTGCCTTAAAAAAAAAACCAAAAAACACCATGTTTAAGATTTCAGGGGGCGCTATGATGCTCTGAGTGATGCAGCTGTTTAATCGGATACATACCATAAGGAGCAAGGAGGATCGTTAGAAACATTACAGGACAAAGGAGGAAGTAGATTAAAGATATCCACCATCCAAATAAAAACACATAAATGATGTTGCCAACGGTGACCACTGAGCCTGAAAGAGAGGAGAAATGATAAATGCAAGAAACCCACGGTTATCTGCATGAGTATGTAGGTCCTGTTAAACAGAATTAAAGTGCAAAGAGTGAAAGAAAAAGACCTTCTCGAGGCTTCACTATGCTAAGATCAGAGTAGAGCTCTTTGATGATGTCTGATCGGTCTTCAATGGGCCTCTCCGTGACATTGCCCTTCCACTTCCTGAAGCCAAACTGAAAAAAAGGTGAGATTTCCCTTTAAAAACACGTCACACAAGCATACGGTGCAACATAGAACTGACACAGTATCTGAATCAAAGCTTGCTAGCATGAAAAGAGTCTTGTCTTGTTCATCTCCACAGTTAAGCAGGTTCCCCCTGCACTACCCCTGTACCCCCAGTAGGGGGATTTAATCAAAGTAATACTAACACTTCCTTTCCATATCTGCATTTTAAATCTTTACTGATTAAAAAAACGTGGATACTGATGATGTGCAGGTAGTATTGGGCATCAAAGCGTCGCCTTGACCCCATCATGACCCACCTTGTAGTTGTTGGCCTCCCTGTGTGCCTCCACCTCATTCTCAGCTCTGATTGTGGTCTTTGTGGTGCCTTCATGCCAACCCTCCTCTCCAAACCGTGACGGAGTAGACCGGACACCTCGCGACGAGGACGACCGTGCTGAAGTGCTGTGTCCTCCTGTGCAGATCACAACTGTGAGAAAACATTTTCACACGGCGATGGGAGGGTCCCACAGGATCAGCCCCAGAAAGAGCAGTGATACATTCAGTCTCCACAGATTCATACAGAAACTTCACTACGCTTGTTTTAATAACATTTGTGGTGTCGACTAATGTCTCATTCACCTCTGTGGACGGTGAGGAAACATTTCGGTGTATAGTGGCAGAAGTTGTGAGCAGAAGAATCTGGGGAGGGCGTCTCTGCCGAGCCTAGCTCCGGATGCTGGGGGCCGACGCTGAGCCAATCCCTTTGGGACTGTCGTGGTAGAAACCGGTGATGCTGTTCGGGATCTATGTAGTTCTCTGGATAAAAGAAGTATCACAGAGAACAGATTTTTTATAAAGGAACTGACATGATCTGCCAGTTGGCAAAGAATGATGCTGGGGAGGGTCTCTTCCCATCAGAGCTATCAAGACTGACCATCATCCAAGGCCAGTGTCCTCTTGGTGGGCCATGGAAATGTGTGTGACTAATAAAAACCTCCTGAGAGTCACACAGGGTGTCCCCTCTCCAGACATACTGTCAGCTGCCCAGCCTGATGCATTATCAATGCATTGCAACACAGAGAGATAAGAAAACTTATGCGACTGTGCTATGCTTTGAAATTAACCACTGGAGCATGATGGTTACGCTGTATATAGTGCATCTGCCTGTTCATGGGACTGCCACCCCCATGTGTCATAAGAGTTTTAAAGTAAAATGTAACGATTTAAAGGTGCAATGGACAGATTTTGGTAGGCCTTGGCTGAA
The DNA here is from genome assembly GCF_051107435.1 of Chaetodon auriga. NCBI lineage: Eukaryota > Metazoa > Chordata > Actinopteri > Chaetodontiformes > Chaetodontidae > Chaetodon > Chaetodon auriga. Next base: position 11,791,459 of record NC_135095.1, on the reverse strand, counting down.
GAATGGAGGTCAGGAACAGTCAATGATTGCTCATTTAGAGGTCTTAAACTTTCTTTCCAATGAGACAAAGCAACAAACTAACATGTTGTGAGCAAAGTAGATTAACCACGTCAACGTTAACATTACATGAGGCGACCACCATTAAAAGTACAGGAAAAGACCCCCATGCTACAACCCTCAAATCTACTTTTACCTACTTTCATTGTTCTAGAAATAAGGGGGCTTCTCTGACACTTGGCAGTCAAGCAGAAAGTCTTAACAGGCGCTTAATTTACTTAATTTAGCGTTTAGCTCAGACTGGAGGAGAAGTTTGGCCGCAGGTGTCTTTGATGAACGCGCTCGAGACGAGGTCAAGTGTAAAAGCAGCAAAAAAAAAAAAAAAAAAAGAACGTTAAGAGTTTTTAAACTAGCTGTGAAGCGACAAACGCTGAACGCAGGTGAAACACAGCAGCTCCGTCTCACCTGAGGTATCATTCGCGGATCTTCTTCGCAGGTTCTCCGCATCAGCCGCCGTCTCCGAGGACTTCTTGTGGGACATTTTGTCTGTTTATTCCCCGAATGTGGCTCCTGTTTCATCTGTGCGTGGCCGGCTCAGCGCCTCTTTTTGAAGTCTACCGTGCAGTGACTGCCTGCTCACCACGGCTGTGTGACTCCATGCAGGGTCCGAGAGGGGAGGGGAGGGGGTTGGAGGAGCCGGGAGGACTGCGGGCTCCTGGTTTAACCCTAAATACTTGCTCCGTGTGTCATCCTGTATAGACCAACGGACATTTTAGCCGAAAAAACACTGGGTTAAACTTTCCAGAAGCCCTTCTGCGGCCTTTATCTCGCGATATCTCTGGTCTAATAAAACCTGTATGATTATCACGAAGGCTTGAGGTCGTCTGTCAACTGGCGGTGGGATAGCGAAGGTTAATGTCTCTCATAGACGTTAAATTTCCTCAGAAATTGTTCACATGGCTAACAGTACCCAACTTTTTCTCTGTGCTCGCTCCCGTCAGGTGCGTGCGGCGGTCACTTTCAGCGCGTGCACACCGGAAGAAAAGTTCACGAATCTGAAAAAAAAAATCTCAAAATGTAAACTAGATTTGTTTAGTTGGTATTTTATATATTTACTTTTCAACATGGGATCACAAAAACAGTTATTTTTCTCTTTTTGAAGCCCAGAAAAAAAAAAAAAAATCTCACTCGTTTATCGTTTGCGCAGGTGGGATTTAAAAATGTCCGAAGTCAGCGCCCCCCAGTGGTAGAATCAATAAAGACAGTGTAACTACGGTTAGCAGTTTTGGGCCAAATTTGCGTCTCTTGTGTTTATATCAGGAAACATCAGGAAAAAATGTACATTGTTCATCATACAGAACATTTTTCAATTCAGACATTAAAAGAGTTTTCAGGGATTACAGGAATAAGAGCTGCATTAATCAATTAATTGATAAGTTGTCAACCATTAATTGAGTTGCTAACTAATGAGAAACAATTGACAAACTGATAGTGAAAATAATGGATAGCAGAGGAACAAGCTGTGGCTTTCATGCAACTGTGCCACGAAACAAATAATCACACAGAAAAGTGTTGGGTTACTTTTATTTACATATAAAAACAAAAAAGTACAGCTGCACAGTCAAAGTGACAGTAATCATCTTTTTTTTTTTTTTTTTTTTTAACTTACACAGGTGGGAAACTAAAAGAAAGCAACACAAAAACTGCTGGTAGGCCTAAATCTTTTAGACAGCTTACTAAAACAGAGTTTATGACTTTTCAAGGCATAAAAAGTAACATTTCCAAAGTAATCTTCATTTAACTTCTTAATAATCTTTGACCATAAACTTTTTGGGTGGACTTCTGTACTTTCTATTGCCAGACTGGCTGTACTGAGTTCATAGCAGTGTGGTAACTACTAATAACATAAATAATTCTCTATCATACACGTCTCACATGAATAACTAGACACTTACATTAGACAAACTAATATGCGTCGGCTAAGAAGCGGTGGATCACAGTCTATTTCAGCATCATTTATCCATATCGTGTAGCGCGACAACGCTGGGTGACATTTTGGTTACAGCACAAGTACAGTGACAACTTTTTATAGCACAGTTGACTCTTCCCTTTTTATTTGTCATATCAGCAGAGTAATCAAGTGATTTGATATATAAATCTGTACAAATAATACCCTTACTGGCAAATCTATGAACAACCTATATACAGTACACACATTTAAAGAGAGAGATAGACGCATTTAGGAAAACGACTTAAAAGCAGAAGAGAAAGCACAAGAGGAAACACATAGGAAGCCCAGTTTGGATGAAATATGTACACCAGATAAACAAAAGTAGAAATACTGCAGTAAAAAAAATACCTTAAAAAATAAGTGTATGAGGAGAAAATGTTCTGAAACGTACAAGGCGAACTCACTGAGAAAAAGGGGGCGTTTCATTCATTTCAGGACTTTTCTCCAAGCAAACAATAAGCTTAGAGTTGATTCACTGCACCCAATCATTAGCGTGTACGTAGCTCAGCACCTTTTTGTATAGTAGCTGATTAAGGAGTAACTTAACGACCCCTGGAAGTCTTGCGTTTGCTGACCCCTAGTGGCTGAACTGTCATCCTGCTGCAGTGATGCACACAGTCTGGTGACATCACTGTTGGGTGAGGTTACAGGTGCACAAAAAAGGCAGTAAAACGCTGCTTTTCAGCCTGCTGTTCACTTACTCTCCAACAAAATCACTCTATTATTTTGCAGATGCTGATACAATGAAGAGAAGTGAGGACAAGATAATAATTTGGGTTATTTTGCTTAAATCTGGAGTCGGTGACCCCAGCGTGAAGGTGTGACCAATTTGTTCGACTTAAAACACCTGGTGTGGACAAAATGAGCTGCATCGTACAAATTTAACCATTTCTTTTAACACTTCCTGTTTCACAAATTCTTGAGGAAACCTCTCATAGTTACTAAACAATCATTTATGTGATATTAGTATTCATAGTGCAAGGTTAGTACCTCAAATTAACTACATAAACACAAGTAATTAATGGCTAAATAGAAGTGAGAAAAGAGGAATTGAGTCTTTAAAATGTCACACAGAGTAAGACCAGGGTTAAATAGCATTTGCCTGTAGCATTTTTCTACCTGCATGGTCTTCTGTATGAGTCAGGTTTTACTGGGACAGTTCAAATAAGTAATATGACCCATGAAGTAAATCAAATATTGAGAATACAACTGACTTCCAACACAACCAAAAGCTGATGTGCTAATTAGCGACTGATCCATGACACCTTGACTGATAGTGCCATGTCTGGGGGAGGGGGGTCAGAATGAATGAATGAATGTTTCAAGCCATATAAAGTTTAGCTGCCTCATTTGTCTTGTCATCATGGAGTTGCCTTTGAAAATTTATTGGACACAAATAAAGTATAAAAAAATATCTTTTCATTAACTTATTCACAACATATGTTTTCACTTTATCCCTTTGCTTTTTCTAACTAAAAAAAATATCAAAAGAAAAAGAAAGTAGAAAAAAAAAAACTGACCAGCTTAGTTCCACCTTGACCTCCGGGTGTTGGGAATTAGGTGCACTTTAGTAAGAATTATGAAAGTATCCAGCACTTTTTGCAGCTTACTGTCTGTGTACCACAAAACGATATGTTGGAGCTTTGCTCTCAGAAGTCAGAGTCAGCATCCATGAGCTCCGCCTCCATTAAATTCGTCCGGGAGTGAACGGGTCCGTAGCCGGCCCTTCGGCCTGCCGGTACCCGAGCCACGTGGGCCAACCTCTCTGACAGCCCCTCTGTGAGATCCATCTCCCCGGGGTAGCGGGACGATCCACTGGGCTGCCAGGTGGAGGCTGAGGGGACGCAACGCGGACTGAGACCCAGATCCTCTGGGCGGTCGCTGAGGGTCAGAGGGTCAGAGAGCAGGTTGCGGCCATAGCTGTTCCACCTGCTCTGGTATTGCGGGTAGGCACACCTCTCATCACAGGACAGGGGGTGGGAGGGTTGGAAATCTGGGTAGGACCCTGGCAGGACTTCCTCCTCCATCTTCTGCTGCTGCCTCTGCTGTTCCCGCAGATTCGCGACCAGGCTGGGGTGGCATGGCAGTTTGGGCAGGCGAGGCACTGAGCTGCGACCGAACTCGCGCTGGCGATAAGCCTGCGGGTCCGCCACCTCCTCTGCTGGACGCACCTCCTTCTTCCTCTTCTTCTTCTTCTTTTTCCTCTTTATCATCTCTGGTGAAATCTCGGCCTCCACCATCCACAGCCTGTTACGCTCCTCTGGAGGTGGCACTGAGAAAGAAAAAGGGAATAAGTTGTCGACCGACTGATAAAGAAAAGGAGAAAAGAGGAAGAAGGAGGAGTGAAGGAGCAGGAGAGCTGAAGTACATAGAGCTTTAGGCATTAATGTCTCACCTGGAGTACCAGTAGGAGTGACAGAGATGTCCTGAGGCAGGATGGCACCTCGCCTGGCCACCATCTTCGTCACATGCTGCGCCCAAGCCGATGACATATCATTAGATGGCTCGTTTAGGTCAAAATTGATTCCAGCTATGAATAAGAAAAGACAAACCACAAACTCTCAGTTTAGGGACAACTAAGGGCTGCTTTAAATCCAACACACTCTTAATGGCTCCTCTGCGGTGCCGCTGCAGCTCTGAAGTGCTCCAAGCTAAACAAGCATGGCAGCCGCAGCAGCCTCACAGCTTACACGAGCAGGAACGTGTCATTCAGTTCTTAGCTTCAGACATAACAGTTGTCCCCGACCGTGTAGCCTCCATGCCACAAAAAAGCAAATGGAAAATTTTTTTCAGGCCAAATTTGAAAGAGAAATAACACACAGTGGTTCACAAAAGGAGTGCGTCATTACATCAGCACACACGGCGCCATTTTTCAACATTACGCCACCGAACACAACAAAGCTTACAGGGTTGGTTCACCCAAATTACAAAAATCCTACTTTATCACTGACCTCTTGTGCATGGCTAACACTGCTAAAGACAAGATAAATAAGAAAATGTCTTTTGTATGCTACCATGAGATATGAGCTCCTCAATAAAAAAAACCCCAAACAAGACAACCTGCAGTTTCAGTTATTTGCCACAAGGTGGAGGCAAACATCACCACACATGGCTTCCACTGTTTCATACTTCTGGAAAATCTAGCAAACATTCATGCAGATTTAAGTCAATATTACACTAATCAGTTTATATTTCTGTCCTCTGTAACTCTAATTCATCCTAAAGATCCGTTTAGGTTTCCCCAGAATGATCTGTGTGCATTATTTTTACTGACTGCACTGAAATCCTCACCCACTGGTCCATCATGGGACACGGTGTGCATGCTGAAGGACATTTCCTTCTCTGGGTCCTTGTGAAGCTCCTTCCTCATGGCGAACGCCTTGGCAATCATCTTGCTCTTCTTGATCCTCTTGGGTTCGTTGTCACTGCGGCCGATAATCCTGACACAGGAGAACAAGGCAGGTTGAAAGAGAGGGAGGCAGCAGGGAATAACGACACCTGGTAGAAAGAAAGGTGTTATATCCCAAAAGAAGACCAATCAGGTGGTCAGATCACATGTTTAATGCCAGCGTCAGCCACGCGACCTCTGGCACGACGTTTATTTCCTGCATGTTTGTCATTTCACTTCACTCTGGATGAGACAATCTTAAGCACGAACTGAAAACAATTATTCCAAGAATTACTGGTTTTCATCAAAGCTGGAGGGAAACAAATTCCTGCGAGTAAAATCCAAGTCACAGTGAGCCCTTGTGAGCGCCGTTACAAAACCAGGGATTAACAAACCCAAATGCAAACACTGGAGACGCACTGCAAGATTTATGACCACCCTTAAGCCTCCACAGTTTCCAATTTATCAAGTGAAAATGTCAAGTTTAAAAATGTTTGGCAGGGAGTCTTCTCCCACACTCGTCATATCTTTAAAACACAGCCTCCACGCTGCTGCTTACTTGCACCAGGTCCGTTTCCAGATCAGGATGGTGGCCTTGGTCCAGACCCAGGTACTCATAGCGATTCCAGTCCCAAACATGGAGAACAGGTTGATTTTCTCCACCATCAGGCTGGGCCGGTTCTTAATGGTGCATTCTGGGATCGGCTTGTTGGTCTGAGAGGCGATGGTCACGTTGGCTTCGCACCTGTCGAACACGTCACAGAGATGATCGGTGACCACATGTGCCTCCCACGCCTTCTAGACGTGTGACTGAGGTACATTCAAAGGCTGGATCTGGTAAATAAGCAAGTCTTTTACATGTTAGGGCAGGAGGGAGCGGTTTACATATTTGAGGCTAAATTAATTCCGATCCAGCCAGTGTCAACACTGTGGGGAAATAGGGCTGCATTCAGCGGCGGTTTGGTGTCTCAGCGGCATCAGATTGCGGATTTCTGTGTGGAGGGTTTGGCTGTGGAGTAGCTCTGATGCAGGCAGGTGTAAACCTTTGCACCCGTGCTGTGTAGTAAATTAGAAAAAGTAACTGAGTGAAGAAAGTCAGTAAAAACTTACAGCACATATTCTCTGAAGCTCCTCTCCCATTCAGCCTGGTTGAAGAAGTCGTAGAAGTGGCAGCCGAAGGTGATGAACACAAAGCCAAAAGCGAGGAATCCAAATATGCCTGACGAGGAGAAACCGAGCGACACAGTCAGGCGCGAGACAGCAGACACTTCACTGCCAACAGCATCGCACAGAGAGGAAGACGTACCTCTGAGGATTATGTGGTAAAATCATAGTAAAAGGACAGGAGGTGTTCTTATTTTTCCCGCTTATGAAGAATTTTACTGCACAACAGCGGCTAACATAGACAAGATCAGCAACCTGTAATTCGTTATCAATGTTGCTGGCAGCGAAGGCTCATAGATATACACAGAAAACAGTCATGTGACAGGGGCATAAATATCAAGGAAGGACGTGTTATGACTGATAAAACCCAAGACATCCAGACTAATACAATGCATTCCCACGGGTCGTGTGGACGCTTGGCGTGAACGTAGCAGAAGTTATGTGCTTTAGAAATGCAAAGGTATCAGTGCGCATGTAGCCACAGGCTCTTTAAGCTGGACCAGGTCATAAGCCTCACACTGTCTGTCAGGTCACCAGCGTGGCAGCAGGTGAGAGACCTTACCGAGCCTCAGCATCGTCTCGTTGATTTTACTGGCTGCTTTCTCACTCAGAAGTCCTGGGTGGTTACTCTTGATGGAAAACAAAGTCATGACACCTAAAAAAAGAGAAACGCGCCCGATCAGTCTGTGCCTGCGAGACCGGCTGCAGGGATGAAGCACTTCTCGAGTATCACTGAGCTTTATAGATTTGGATAGCAGAGATAAAACTGCTTTCTGGAAATGTGTCAGCGCAATTCAAGCCACTCACCCCGAATGAGGAAGTAGCCTCCGACAACTAGCACGACTCCAATGGGAGCCAGCACAAACCCGGCACGGTATCTGTAGTTTTTGTAGCCCACAAAACAGATCCCACTCACAGAGTCTCCATCCACCTGCAGAGCACCACACAACAGAGGTACAGCGAGTGAGAAAAAGGGGTCAAACTGATAAAAAGCTCAATGTTTGTCAGTCAGAACGTCCGATTGTACCTCAGCGATAGCCAGGATGGCCACGGTGAGCACGAAGGGGATGGACCAGGTGACCATGTGGAAGTAGGAGGTTCTGCCAGACAGCGGCTGGTGGGTGGTGCCCAGGGCTTTGAAGGACGTGTGCCAGGCATAGGTCAGCATGACGAACCAAATCACACCCGACATGAGGGAGTAGTACACGATGATGAAGATGGTGACACACGACAGCGTCTCTGAAGATCTGCGGAGACAAACGCAACAGTCATGTGATTTTGGCGTGTGGTAGATGTTCTATTTTGAGATATGACTCCGATCACACTGAATCAGAGTTAGATGTGAAAATATTCTGGCTCTACACGATGTTTCCCACGGCTGCTCCTCTGATGTACGCCCTGTTCTGATATTTTCACATGGAACTCAGTGAATTAAGGGTTTATTTAACCAAACCAGAGTTGGTGGTGATTGCTGGAAGAGTGGAAAGACGAACCAAGAAGATTTTGGTGAGTTTTTTACGGTGATAAAATTACTGTTTTTGCAAATGGAGTCTGGTGGCCTTGGCGAGAGCGATGTGACGGCTGTTTCTGGTCAAACAAAAAGGATTTTACTCTTTAACAAAAAGGTCTATCACTGCAGGGATCTTTTCCATAATGTTGTCAGACACTTAAAATAACAATCTGAGCTTGTCAGTGGCAAAAACAAACACTTTTAGTGGACGTATGTCGACCAAAAACTGTCCCCATTAGTCACTCAGATGCAAAATCACAGGAAAATCAGGTCCATACACACACCTTATATTCCGGAACATTGAAATCCGCACCAAACCCTGATCTCATGACTGATTCACTTACGAGGGCTCTCCAAGTCGCATGGTGTTGTCGCTCTTGCACACAATCTCGTCGCGCGCTCCGTCCAGGAACTGGGCCAGCCAGCCAATACTGCCCACAAAGAAACAGGCGTTGATGTAGAAGAGAATGACGGCCGGGTAGCGGTTTGAGTTCTTCCAATCGGCAAGAAATGTGGCCTGCAAGAGGAGAAATCATGAGTCAGAAGAGGGTTGGAAAGAGAAGCATCTATAGAATATGTTGGTTTCTCTTTATGTATACCAGAGTGAAGAAGGTGCAGAGGAGGGTGATGGTGCCGAAGTAAGCGATGTAGGCGTGCATGTCGTTGTGCTCCTCCTCGGTGAACAGAGGGTTGTCGCACTGGATGCCGCAGCCCTCCACGTCTTTGTACCAGCTGGACTGAATGTCTGTCTTCACCAGGGGAGCTTCACACTGTCCGGACGTGTTGAACTTCAGCTTCTGCACCTCATTCTGCACACGCAAGAGGAAAGGTGAGCTTCTAATTCAACTTGTGAAGCTGCGGCCAAATGTTTGGTGTTTGATGCATTGACACACACTAGCGTAAGCTTACCGAACAGCCCACGGGGAACTGGTCACATTTGAGGAAGTTAGGCCAGCCCCTCTCCTGGTCCACGATGCTGCACGGCCGGCGCGTCGCCAAACACAGGCTCTGGCTGGGCAGCTCAACCCGACCGTTCTCACATTTGGGCATGTAGACGGCGCAGAGCAAAGGCTGGATGACTGACCAACAGCGGGGAGCGTTCCGCAAACCTGGGACACAAGAAGCAGTCTGAAACCATCCTGAGGCATCCAAGTTAGACGTGAGAGAACAGGACTGATGGTGACCGTCATTATCATCATGTGCTGCTGTTCTTTGTCATATATGGTTGTAAACTGAACATTTAACAGGTTTCAACTCTGCTATTGCTATTTAACCTCTGGCATAATAAAGAATGCCTTGCCTTGCCTTGCCGCCCCCCCCACAATCTGCTGCAAGTGTCCCAGCAGCCACAATAACCCATATCCAACAACACACACGAGGCTCCTTAGCACAACATGTCATCACATATGGGTTATTGGGAGCCCTGACACCTGTGAGGCAGCGACCTGGGTCCGACAGGTCATTAGTGGGCTTTTCTGAAAGTGACAGCCCCCTTGCAGAACATCGACAAACCTCTTTAGAGTGAGACCTTCCTATTGTTTGCGGGCTAACACCTATGAGCGACTCCCTTTGTTACCTTTAATGGCTTTTAACCCTTCATTTCCTGCAGAGGCCCCTGAGCATTGGAGACCTCTCACTGTGGCACCAATTAACATTATTATCACGGGAAAAGAATATTTATTTATTTATTTATTTTAAAAAGCTGCATCTTTTAACAAATCGATCCCACTACATATTGATTCATTATTGATCTCCTACAAAATAAAAGCCTGAAAGCGAATTCTCAGTGCTAAAGGGGTTTACAGTGAAATTATATTTCTTAATTATCACTTTCAAAATTAGGAGAGCATATTAACATTCATAATAACCCTATTGGCATTTACAGCACTCTGTTTTAGACCTCCTGACCACTGGGATTGATCATATATTTACTGTTACAGCAGCTTTCTGGTTGGATTATAAAACGATCACCACTCTAAAGGCTCTAACATCTCTTAGTTGTTACCTGGACCCATTAAAACTCACCAGACCACATGGTCAGCTTCTCATAAGCCTCCTCTTGGGTGCTGGAGTCCTCGGCCAGGATCAGAGAAGTGTGCGTGTACGGCAAAGGCGATCCCAGACATGTGTTGTATTTAAGGGCCTCGCAGGTTGTGGTTTTCTTGCAGTTGTCCTCAAATATCGTCCCGTTCGGAGACAAGACCGCCCCGGAGCCCGCAAGCCAGGCAGCCCAGACGCAAAGCATCCCGTAAAATCCAACAATGGGGCTCCGACCCTGGGAAGACATCTTGGGAGAGAGGCTCAACTGTGCAAAACTGAGATTACTCTGGATTCCGGCGCTTCAGTTGTCCCTTTTCCCATCAAACCCGAGGATGAAGTTTTCTTCGTCAGATTTCGAGGAAGTTTCCAAACTCGGCATGGTGAGGAAAATCTGCGGGGCGCTTCACACTTTTCTCGCAGTCCTCCCAAACTTTTTTATCCTGCACTTCTCGTCCGATCCTTGCTGGATCCTCCTGAATTCCTTCATTATCCAAATTCCAAAAGCTCCCCCTCTCAAAAAAATCTGCGCTCAGCTGTGTAGAAAAGGCACCGTCGACTTAAAACCATATAAAGAGTTCATTTGAAGCGTTCAGGAGGAAAAAAGACATCAGGCCGAGAAAGTTGTAGATTCGCCCTCCCCCCACTTCCAAAAAAACTTGCCATGAAAAAGTCTGGATCTCTGTAATAGGATCTCTGGCTCAGATGCACCACCCCCTTTTTTCCACAGCCCCCCCCCTCCCCTTTTTATGCTGGCAGAAAAATAAGATGATCAATCGGCCTCATCGATCCCGACGTGTCCGGAGAAGTGTTCCTTCTCCCGGTGAAGTGTCGGACCGGAGCTTTCTGAGGCTCCTGTGCGCCCGAGCTGCAGCTCAGTGTCCGGGTTGTTTTTTGTCTCTGGTATGCACATGGTGGGGGAGAGCCAGAGCAACAAAACCTCCCCTCCCATCCCCCTCTGCAAGTGGAAGAATGTGCCTTATGGCAGACCTTCTCAAAGTTTCTCATCTCAAGGACCCCCAGAAAAACACAGACCCCCGTCACATCCCTGCATCTTACACCTGGAGGATCTTGGACAACATGTCATAAGCTGAGATGTTTCTCAGTTTAATGAAGCCCCTCAAAGACCCCAGGTGGTCCTCAGAATTCTGACCTCCCAAAACAACACACAGGACCTTTATTACTATAATAATATTAACAGAAATCTATTTAAAATGTCATTTCAGTGGGATGTTGCTCATGCTGCAGTAAGAGATTTTAATCATCTTAGAATAAGATAAAGCTTCACATACAACAGCTGCACAAGAGACATATACAGTGTAATGTGTATGTAAAAATGCAGTACATGGTGTACTTTACAACCTCAGACTATATACATGAACTGTACAACTATCTGTACCAAAGAAATCCAGAGATCTTGTACTGTTACTCCCGCAGCCATGACATGTGTATTCTTACAACAAATACACCCAAAAGTTAATTTATTTATTGTTGAATTCCTTCAAAATAAAAGCCCACAGGTGAATTCTATGTGGATTTACAGTGAAATTCTAGTTATTCGTTCTTATATAGTTCTTTCCATATCAGGAAGTCGCTTGATAATCATAATAACTTATTATGTAATTACCATGTTCTGTTTTGGGCTTCTGAGCTCCTGTTACACCTGAGATTTGTCACATCTCTTCTATCTCTACTGGATTATAAAATGATTATCACTCTATGGGCTCTACCATGAGATGGATCATCGTTTAGACTTTACTTGGACTCATTAAAGTCCATTATGTGGGAAGTATATATATATATATAACAAAATACACATTTGTTAATAATAATAATACAATTTTATTGTGAAGGAACACCAGGATATAGTCAAACAACATAGACTCTGTACATGTGGTCTAATCTGCACCAGACTAGAATGAATCTGCTATTAAATCAGACGTGTGTAACAAGATTTGTTTCCGTTCATAAAAGCCTTGTTTTACTGTATGTTGGTGCGGAGCCTTGAGATCATGACAGTCCGAATGCCTCAGCCTTTATTCACAGTCGTAGAAGATTTACATGCATACTACATGTTTATGTGGCATGGCAGCAGTGTACATGTGAGTGTATGTGAGGGAGGGAGGGAGGGAGAGGAGGGACACAGTTAATAACTCAAAACTACATTAAATCAGTTTCCTCTGGGAGTTCCATAATGGACTGGGCTTCCTCTCACGCTGGCTGCAGGAATCTTACAGAAATATGCTGTGCAGAAAATATTAGCACACATGAAAGACAAAACTCACATCGTTTTATGCTGATTTGATAAAGTTTATTCAAATGTTGTTCTCATGTGTGGCAGGATGCCGCACATGAGAACATTCAAACTGGTTAACTGGTTACGTTCTCGGCCGCGGTGCTGTTGTTATCGCATTAATTGGACAGTGCACTTGTGGTATTTGCATGGCTGCAGATGCTTTGTTTCTCCCCTGGTGTTCTGAGAGTAAATCTGGGTTAACTCTGCTCCCTCCTCTCTTTCTGTGAGTGTGTGTGTGTCTGGGCCTCCTTGAAATCCACAGCAACATGGCCGCCCAAGTGAGTCAGAGGCAACAACCAGGGACCACACACAGAGCCCCAGAGATCAGACCAACACACACTCACTCTCACTCACACACCAAAACACAGTCACTATCATGACAGACTGCTGCAAAGCCATAAGCTGCTGTTAGAGCCGTCACTTTTTCATTACGCTCAGCTGCTTTTACTAAATTATAACACGTCACACCTCTGCCATCCCAGATGTTTTCTCACCCCTTCCTTCGTGCCATCAGGTTGGTGACACAGTAGATTTTTGTTACGTGCTTAAGGGAAAATCCCAGTGAGGGGAGTTACTCCAGCTTTACACTAACACAGAAATGTCATGTTTAGATTGTGGACTTGCGTCAAAGGCTGCAGGACCGTGTCTGCTCCCAAAGATTACAGGCATCAGGTTTCAGGCTGGGGATGTCTCTCAGCTTTTCATTTGCCAGGCAGAGAAACGGGGTGGAGATGAGAGGTCGTGTTGGTTTATGCTTCTTCACAGTTGCATTAGACCTTTTGCCACAAGGCGAAGAATGAAAACGTGTCCGGTAAAATGACATGTCTTCAAGCGAAAGAACATGGAAGACCTGCCTCAGAGTTATCGCATGAAATTTACAGCTTGGAGAGGATTCTCACAGACAGAGAAAGCATTTCCGACCACGCTGAACCAAAATCCTAACAAAAAACGTTACTTTCCTTTGCTGTCAGAGATTTAATTGGTCCTGTAAGACAACCAGTAGAGAGGGTGAGATTAATTTCATGTTTTAGTTCACTGTAAATCACATTTTTTCCTTTGGTTGAGAACCTCAACCACTGTCTGCTCACTGACTGGTCACAAAATACAAACTTGGCCCACAAACAAAACAACACAGCAGCACCTCAGGCATTCACACAGTCTTTTTTAGTGGCAAATTGGGAATTCCCCTCTCCTTTTGCATTTCAGTTAAACATCATTACAAGTAAAAAAAAAAAAAAAAAGAGGTGAGACTCCAATGCGACATATGTGCAGAATATGTGCACAGAGACTGTGTGGTTTGGCAAACATTGACATGTACACAAAACCCAGCGGCTCTGCGGCCATGCAGGCAGTCGGCTATAAAGGGAGGAGGAAATGACATCATGAGCAGTGTGAGGTCTCAGGAGGACAAGCAGGCCGCCCAACATGGCCACATTAGGATGGAGAGTCAGGGTGCAAAACATTACCTTTACAGTTAATTATCACGTGACACTTTAAAATCATGATGTAAACAAGGCTGTTATACTATTTTTTTTGTCACAGAGCTACATGGCATTTCTAAGGCGTAGAGGTAAACACATAGGCTTGTATACAAAACTACACACCCACTGGCGTAATGTGCATTCATGCTTCATCTTCAGGAATGTATTAAGTAGGCTGACTTTTCTGTTTGACGGCACACTAACTACAAACTGAAAACAGGCATATTTTATGGTACAAACTGCTAAAACGTGTCAAATGTAATAAATGTCAGATGCTAGCAGTCATAAGTGACATTACTGAGCATGCAACATTTGTTTATTTTTAAAAAGATGTACAAAAAAACCCACACGTGTTCAAAAATGCAATTCCCTTTCAACATGTGTAACATCATGAACACAGCTGGCAGAAAAAAATCTGTAGATATGCAGTAACCCTCGCTACTGTTTGGCATCTTTGACAAAAAAATGACTTGCAGATTATACTGACTGCAGTTCTTAAGTAAAAGTCAATGATCCCGTCAGTGTGACCGGAAGTGACAAAATACCCTCTCCTGTCTCTGCTTTGGGTGTTCCTAACTTCTGTAAAAGTTTGGTAAGTTGAGGCACGGTCGTGTCCAGTAGGTGGCGACAGAATCCTGTTTCTCCTTCTGTTTCTTCTTTTTGAGTGTCCTGACTTCCACCTCCATGCCAAGTGCTTGGAAGCACATTAAAGGTTTGTCCACGAGCTCCCTGAACAGGAGTCTTGAGTTTTTAAGTCCAAGAGTAATATTCAGTCGAACTGACAAAGGCGCCTGCTGGTGCCACCATGTTTGTGGTGTCATTCATCAGGATCTGGTTGGATCCGGCCTGGGTCAGCTCCAGGGGTCGAAGCGGTGCTTGAGGTTGTAGTTCTGGAGCTCGATCTGGTCTTTGATCTGGTTGATCAAAATCTGAGACAAGAGGATGCCAACCAGCTGCAGGAGACAAAACAAAGGGCTCACCAGCTGGCTACAGCAGTCTCCACTCATAAAAGAGGCTTGAGTACAATGTGTGTGTGGGTGTGTGTGTGTATCCTACCTGTGGTATGGCCAGTCCCAGGGCGATGCCTCCCAGCAGGAACAGGTTACTGTGGATCCAGTTCACTAGTTTGTCTATGCAGCCATTGGTGTGGATGAAGTTTCCAGCTTCAATGTACTCTAATTCCTGCATGCCCTGTCCACACATGGTGTTGATGACCATCTGCTCAAGCACACAGACAGTTAAAAGACAAATAAATGATTATCAGACACCAAACAACACAAAAAGCAGAGTCTTGAGGTGAAGGACAGTGACCTTGTCTTCGACCATGATGCAACAGGAGAAGGGGACGGAGCAGCGTTCCCTGCTGGGGTTTTCCTTGTTGCAGTTGAAGTACATGTTCTGGGACCAGTCTGTGTACGTCACACCACCGCAGCAGCCAAACTGAGGACACATACAACAGAAGATATTAGCGATCTTTGTATGTAGCTACAGAAACTTTGGTAATGCTACGACTGCCCTGCAATTTACCAAACAAAATGAGGGTGACTCACAGTGCAGTGTGCATGGCATGAAGTCTGTATTTGGACTAAACCCTTACCTCTTTCTGACCAAAGTCAATGAGGTTTTGCAGATCAATATCGTCTCTGTAGTGGACGATAGCGTTATTGATGATCTCAGTCACTTTATTCCGAGCCTTGGCAAAGGACAGAAAAAGACAAAAAATATGTCATGATTACACACGTTATATGTTGGTTTTCACATCAGTGGAATTACTAAGAAAGATGCATCAAACAATTTATGTTAAGTAAGTTTTGGAAACTAGTAGCAGTTTTGTGACAAGCAGGATAATCCCAAGAGACTCTTTCTACTGCCTTGTCTCTAATTATCAAACAAAATCACATCTAAAAATCTGCTCTGAGTAAATTAAAAGTGTGCAGCAGTTGCAGACAAAGCCCAGGAGAGGGCAGTGTTACACATAAAGCAAAGTTGGGCCCAGGAAAGAGTCTATAAACAAGGTGCATTGGTTGTGAAAAACACGTTCTTTTTTCCCCCCAAATACATTTATTCTCACGTTATTCTGATCAATCCTCCCTGTTGTTTCATTACCTTATCAGCGAAGATGAAGCCCAGGATCCCAGCAACCAGCTGGAGCAGGAAGATCACTGTCAGACAGATACAGAACTGTGAGGAGGAAGAGGAAGAGGAGGAGAGAGAATGATGGTTACAGCAGTGTAAATATTGATCTGCTTTGGGTTAATTCTTTGGAGGACAGATTCCACAAGATCCTGCGTCTCAGCTGTTACTTGTTAACTTGGAGAAAATGTGCAGTTCTCCAAAAATCATCTGTACAGAACACAGTAAATCCAGGCTTACTGTCTGCAGGAGGCAGATGTTTTCTCTCAGGGAGCCCACACAGCCACAGAAGGTGATGATGAACATGAGGACCCCCACCACCATCAGCATTACAGCGGGGTCCACCGACAGACACGCCAGAGCTGCCTCTGACAAGAAGACGAAAAGAGGGGTTCAAAGGCCGATGTGAACAGATGAACTTTTCCTCTCAAACAGAGACAGG